>NW_027437184.1:34552072-34872072 GCF_033239565.1 Halichoeres trimaculatus
TACCATCAACAACAGACACTCTGAGCTAGTGAGATGTGGGGGTCTCTGCACTGCAGCACAGGAAGAAAGTGCACATTTGACTGAGGAGCTCCATGCTTACAGAAAAAGTAAAAGTAAAATCCATTTTTCATGCAGATTTTTTAAAATCATTTCTTTTTATCACAATATAAATATATATATATATATATATAAATTCTTAAGAACAAAAAGAGGCAGAAGAGTTCAAAGCAGGTGCCCCGTAATAAATCACATCTAATTTTCTTGCCTGTGAATTCTGTAACTTATTCTAAATATGACAGTTAAGGTTAGCAGGACATGGCTATATTTAATAGCTAAAGAAAAAGTATTTTCTAAGCTTTGCTGTTTTGCTGTTTTTTTTTCAGCCTGCTAGCTCAGTAAACAAGTTGATTGTATGTGTACTTGACTGCATGACTCAACAGGAGCATGACAGACTGAGCTATGCTAAACTAAATTAGCTTCTGTAGGCTGTTTTCTGTCCTGCCTACCTCTTTCTTGGTGTCTCCTTGTGCTCCTGTTTTTTTTTTTTTTTTTTTTTTTTTTTTTCCCCCCACTTCTCAGATGGATGGGTTTTCCTCATTTTGAAAGATCCCTTCACTTGTTTAAGTAAGACACACCTCTATTGGTTGCTGAGGCAAGAGGTGTGCATGGGGCCCACTTTTGGGATTTCTGCGCAGAACCAACATAGTCATTGCAAACTCTCCTCATTGACACTGTTCAGTGGTGATTTAAAGCTGGTCAGCTCTCTGAGGCCCCCTGGCTCAAGGGCCCAAACACATGTCTGGTAAGGATTATGTTTTTCTGAGGGTAGGTGACAGTGCCATGGGAAACAGAGTCTTGGGTCTTCATCCATGAAAATCTCACCATAGGTTTCACTGCTATCAACACCAAACGGATGCTCATAGAGACTTTAACCATGGTTGACTATTCAAACCTCAGTTACAGACAGTCTGATCCTTTTTCACACCTTTGTCTCTTACTTAATTGCTTGGCTCTCTACAGTCTGTGCTGTAAGGTTATTTTCCTTAATGAGATGTGCATGTAGCAGTTCTAAATATCATAGAAGAAGAAATATGTTTGATTCAGGTCAATCAAGCTGTGTGGGAAAATTAACAAGCAACTCAGCAATTTAAATAATTCACACTAATGCCATTTCTACAGGATGCAGTTATTAACATATCTATGCATGGATCAATATATAAATAATCATAACTTTTTTTTTCCTCTAATGACTTATTCTTCTTACCAGGAAATACTATTCCACCAAAAAATTTGAATGTGGACCTTAACCTTGTAAAGGTCTTTGCACACATTGAGTCTTTCTTTTTCATCCACATTAAAAAATAAATTCTGATGGCAATCATGTTTTCACACTCGCTCCAAAACTTTTGTCTGTCATTATTTTTTTGAAACAGCTTCGATTGTTTTTTTTTTTTTTTTTTTTTTTGCGTTTTTTCGCATCCATCCAGCTTGTGTCCTGGTTAGTTCGACTATTGAGAGATGCTGTAGGCTGCTTGCAACATTTTCACATTTTCTGACATATTTTCTCTGCATATTTTGGGTGATGTTGAGATAATGACATAATGTGTATGTGTGTGTGTGTGTGACGGTGTGTGTCTGTGTGCCTGTGCCTATGTTTGTTTGTGTGTGTGCCCCTGCCGTGCATACCTCAAACATACTGACACCACTGCTCAGGATCAATTGCTTGATCACTGTTTGATGATTCCATTTTTCTTGTACTGTGAAGTTTTGCAATTAATACAGAATAAACAGATTGGAGACAGTGTGCAAGGTTTTTTTTCACATTACCAAAAAAACAATTTGAAAAAAAACAGACTCAGTGTGCAAATATCTTAACACTCAAGAAAGTCCCAACAGGGGACAACTGGCCTTCCCGGGGAACCCTCTCCTTGCCTCCTTCTAGGTTGGTGTGCTGCTGTCTCCGTGGTGGACTGTCTGGGCTCTGTGCTCTGTTGTGGCTGCTAGATGCCCGGGGATGAGGGCCATCTCAGTGCGTGTTTGGCCTGTGGGAGCAGCGGGGCCACATCTGCATGATCACACCTTGGCATAATCACCTGACCCAAATCAAACCCAATCTTCTGTGCTGTCACCCATATGTGTAGGTGAGTATATGCATCTGTGCACATTTTTATATGTACCTTTTTACAATGGTCATTGATGCACTCACTGTTACTCATGATTTCTCCAGTTCATCTCTCCACAGGTGCTTCTTGTGATTATAGTACCAAAGACCTCAGGATACTGTCTCTTCAGGCTCAGCCGCCGGTTGTTTGTTTCTCCTGTCTGTAGTCATTTGTTCAGTTGTTGTGGTTGCTCTCTACTGTTGTTTTGTTGTCTCTCTCTCTACTTCTCTGCCTAGTCTCTTCTCTGCACTCTTTCCCTTTATCCTGTTTCTTTCCTGATATCACCTTGTTCTGGTTAAGCAGTAACCTTCAAACTTGGCAATACACAGGAGGGAAACTATTTGGATACATGTATGCATATATATATATATATATATATATATATATATATATATATATATATATATATATATATATATATATATATATAAATATATATAAATATATATATATATATATATATATATATATATATATATATATATATATATATATATATATATATATATATATATATATATATATATACGGAGTGTGTGTGTGTGTGTGTGTGTGTGTGTGTACAAAATATATATCAAAAACACTAATAAAGAGTATAATTTTAAAACTCAAGGGGAGCCTTATACACTAACGGCTCCCTTTGGAAAAGCAAATGTGTTCTGCACAATACGGCAGCCAGACCATAATTCTGTTGTCGTGACGCTGAACAGGACAATGTGAAAAAAAAAAAAAATTAAAAAAAGTCCAAACACCTCAAATAGGAATTATCAAGGTCTTCTTAACATCACTTTATCAACTCTTATTTATTCTCATTTTCTTTAGCCCAACAGAAACTGTGTTTTTCCTCCTAAAGATTTTTACAATTCATCAGGATCTCTCCTGATATATTCTTACAAATGACTCTTATAAATGATGATTGGCCATAAAATTAAGCTTACTCCTTGTTGTAAGACTCACACTGCTCTGAGCTGTACCCTCAAAGTTATGTTATTCTTCAGCCAAAGGACTGAGGCCCCGTTTACACGACAACGTTTCATTTGAAAACGCTAAAACACTGTGAAAACGCAGTGAAAAAAAAATCTCAGTTTACAGGGAAACACTGATGGACTGAAAACGCTGTAGTTAGCATGCCAGGCCTGTAGGTGGTGCTATAACTGTCTTGTCCAGAAGCCGCTTTTGGGAGATATCCACCAAAGTAGAGTTGAGCTGGTCATCTGGTGTATTATGGAATACTAAGTTAAAAAGTGGAGCAAAAGATGCACTTTTTGTTGAAAGACAGTCAGCAGATTCAGCAGATTGAGCAGCAAAAGCACAACACAGTAGTTTGCGAGGATAGTAACAATGGTACTGTTGTCCTGTTGTATGCACGCACGAGGCAGAGTGTGACGTCAGCGTTTCCACTGAAAACGCCTTACTGTTTACAAGGCAACGCTGTCGGAAGCGTTTCAGAAAAATCCCACTCTGGAGGCCGTTTTCAAAAGTTTGCGTTTTAGGTCAGCTGAAACGCCGTTTCTCTGTAAACGCGAGGCTGAAACGCAACAAAACTTTTGCGTTTCAGCCTCACCTGTTTACTGAGGAGATTAGCTGTTAGCAGTCTGTAGCTAACCGCTGCTAGGCTGAATGTTCCCTGTGAGCTGTGGAGAAGGAGGTGAGGACAGTGTGCTGGTTCTGTGGTGCAAGATAAGAATGGACAAGATTGACCTGTCCTCCCGATACCAGAGGGTAGAGTAGCATCACGCACTGAGACATGGCTAACAGAACTAATACCAGACAAGAATGCCACATTGGAAGGATTTAACCATCTACGGGCGGACGGGACAAAGGAGAGCAAGACTGCACAGCCTGGTGAAGAAGACCAGCTCTGTCCTGGGTTGCCCTCTAGACCCTGTAGAGATGGGTTATTCCCTTTATATATTCTCACTGTAATGTTTTTTGTTAAACACTTTCTTTTTTTAATGCTGTGACTCTGTAAATTTTCTCATTGTGGGAAAAATCAAGGATCATGTTATCTTAAGCCTGGTTTAGACTTCTAGGTTAAACAGCGGTGTCGATTGTACCATAAGTCTTTGTGTAGCACCTGTACTTACACAGAGGCACGTCTGGCACCAGTATGTATAAGCTTCAATATAACATAAGACCCTCTGAAAAAGTCAACAGGAACAGAAGAAAGGTGATGTCGATCATAAAGATGACCCTGCATTCCAGATGAATGCTGACTATGGTGTCAGCTTAACGCAGGCAGAAGTACAAACCAGGCTTCATGAAGTGACACCTCTGCATTTTATTTTCTCCAAAGCATGGGAGCTTTATGACACAGAGAATACCTAATATCTACATTCTGTACAGTGTGATAAACTTCAACACTCAACAGCCTTTGTCCAACAGATCCCACTATAGATTCACAAACTCTGGTATAAGATTTATCGCTGATAAATATCTGTTTAACTCCCACTGTTATTCTTGGTTGTGCTCCTACTTTCTACAAAAGGTTGCTGAATAAAAAGAAGAGTCATCTTAGAAAATTTAAACATTTTAATAAATAAAAATTGATGTAATATACACCAGTATGAATATACAACTACAACAAGCATACCAAGACATTTGAAATACAAAAAACTGACAGTTCAATTTAGTTGCTTTAAAAGCTTAAATTTTTAGGAAGAGTGGGGGTGAGTAGGAATTACAACAGCCATACATTCTTGTTAGTGTTTGTGCCAACAAATATAAAAAGCATCATGAGCATTGACTCCTTAGAGATGGTGAAAAAATATAAAACTGAACAGAATAGAAACAGAAGTGTATTGTAGATTTCCATAGACATTTTGAGGTACTGAGTTGTCTACGCCTGTGACTACAGTGAACACACTCACATGTTGGTTGTTGTAAAATTAAACCAGTTCTGTACATCTCAGGAAGACTGAACAGTTAAGAGGATACAATGAGTTCTGTTTGTTCTTCTTCCACATGTATTGCATTTTTTATGAAAGAAAACAGAAAATTTAGCTTGTACTCAAACGTAATGTTTTTTATTGAGGAGGCTCTAAAATCTTGAGTCTTTGCAGCAAAACTTTTAAACTAGGTTTGATCGTCTCTGAATACAGCCACACCACAGACCCCTTTGGAAGAAGGATCAGTGCTGCTTGTCTCACCCATCTTGTGGACATTTCCCTCTGATGCAAAGCTCAGGGTGCGGAGCGTCAATGCTTTTGTAGTGTTCAAATACATCTCAGGTTTGAGGAAAGTTAATGCATTATGACCTTTTTACAGCTGATCATCATCTCTAAAGAGCTTGGATGATAGAAATCTGGAAGCACACCAGGTCTTATGTAAAAAAAATGATGACAATGCCCGTTTGATGAGTCACTGGACAACATGTTTGCATTCAACAGCTAATATTACTTTTAGTTGCACGGCATGCCAAAATAAGATGAACTTATATATATATATATATATATATATATATATATATATATATATATATATATATATATATATATATATATATATATATATTAGAATAGACTTTTCTTTCATTGATCCCCATAGGGGGAAATATATCAAAAACAAATATATTTGAGAAATAAAGCCCTGAAGTTTTGAGGAACAAAAACATTTTAAATTTGTAGATTGTTAACAAGCTATTCTTCACCCATTCCAACCCAGAATCTTTACATTAGTATAAAAATCTGGACACTGTAAAGACATTGCTGTATATTTGGGCTGATCTGGTGGCAGTGATTGCACTGGCACCAGACATTCACTGCTGCGGACAAATGCAAGGATAAAGATGGTTACATCTCTGGGCTATTTAGACGGGGTTATGTGGTACCACACGACACAATTTACAACTTTATTAACTCGTAAATGTGAAACTTTGCAAACTGAAAATTTAGAGTCTTCTCTCAAATGTTCTTTTTTTTTAAGTGGCTCTAATATGCCAATCGTACAGAAGGAACATGAGCTTAAAATGAATGAATAATGAAAATTTGGATAAAAATGTTTGATAACTGTTGAACTAAAAAGCTGTTAGCTTTCAACCACTTCTTGGCTAATTCTGCCTTTTATTTTTGACATAACAAGTTGAGATAAGCTTACAGGCTTAGCTCACATTTTAATGTCCCAAAGCCAACTGTAGCATCACCAAAACCTTGAATCTGTCTCTAAAGTAGCATTAGCAACAAAACTGTTAAAAGCTACTTAAAAAGATTACAAGTTGTTACTAGTGTTTCCAAACTTATTCATCACTGACCCCTAAACTGACTGATAGGCCAATTCAACAACATCACACTTCTATGAAATTAGGAGAAAACTGGATGCATAACTTCTTTAAAGGGTCATGATGTGAAAAAGTAAAAAAAATAAATGTAGTGATTTTTTTAATGTGCATGGGTTTAAGTAAAATTTTGCAATTCTTTGTGTAAATTATCACTTTAGTAGAAAAATTTAAAATTTCAAGTACATGCTATTTTTGTTTGTTGGAGGGCATCTCATGACCGCTGTCCTCCATCAGTGTCGCACAACCCCATCAATAGCGACGTATTTCAGGCCAAACCTACAACTTGTTTAGATATCAACGGCTAATTCACAGCACCAAATGTAGTGAGATTTTGAAATACTAAACTGAAAAGACATTCGATTAGTTTAATCCAAAAAAGAAATCTGTCCACATTGTTAGTTTGCATAACTACCGGGAAACCAACAGTTAACTCAGAGCAGTGAAGGTTAGATGAAGGATAGTTAAATATCACTTCAGCTACTGGCTTTTTTTTTTTAGCTCTTCAGATATTAAATATGTGGTTTAAACTTTAAAAATCTATCAAAAAATCTAAAACCTATCATGAGCAAATCAGAGAATTGCAAAATGGTAAATGATTTTTCAGATCTCCATCATTTAAAGACATATTAACCTGACGTTTCTAACAGCATTAACGTTCCCACCCTGAGCCCATTATCAGAGGAATATTCCCGCTGTGTGAACTGACTGTCATTCAAAGGGTACCTGCAGGGGGCGTTAGCGTGAATATTTGACCTGATAAGAAAAAAAAAAGAAATGAATACAAAAGTCAAAGTGAGCAAATGTGTTCACCCAGCACCAAACACATTGTGTGGATACCATTTTGCAACAAATACATCAGACTCTGAAGCACTGAGACTGAAATAAACGAGAAAACTGTAAACCCAGGCCTGTAAAAACCATTATGACGTGTATCAAAAGAAATTTCCAACTGACATTCCTTGCTTTTTAAATTCGCTGCCCAAATTGTTTGTCCTATCTGATCTGTGTATTCCCTGAAACAACAGCAAACGGGTCCAATGATGACTTACTGGCCAGACAACAACCTACAGTACAGTACAGTACAGGATTGTGTAGCTACATTTTGTCTGAAGCAAGGAAAGAACTAACTTAAAAAAAGCACCACAGATGTTATTAAATAGCACCAGTTGTCAGAATGTATAAGACATTTTTTTCTCTTTTTTTTTTTGGCAATGTACGGCACTGAATTAAACCTCACCAATGTCTGGAGTAACTCTTAGCAGCTGCTGCAATGCTCGACCTCCACGTGAAACAAAAAGGCAACAAAATATCCATCACATTAACTCAAACATGCTTTTTGTATAACCCAGGAAAGAAACCAAAAGCAAACATTTGGATCCCCTTTTGTCAGTTGAAAGCAGCATCATGAAGCACTGTGTCTGTTACATACATACTGTAAATATATATACTATATATACGCTGTGAAACATTTCTATCTGCACAGTTTGTGAATTAGATGAGTATACATGTTTGTTTCTCGGCTGTGATACAAGTTGAAACAGAGCACCATAGTAGGAAATAAAAGATTCTCACTGTTCTGTCATGCCAAAGAACATTTCAAAGAGATGAATGGGTGACTGCGGGAGCAGCTGAATCAACCAACAGAAAGGACAGGAGTGGAAAAACGATTGCTCCTAACAACACAAGTTCTCACTCGTCAAAGCTGACTGCTTCATCCGTGACCCTACGCTTCAAAACATGACCATAAAGGTACTGTCACTTTGAGTAACATATATGAAAAGCCTTTCAGAATAAAGTGATGTATAT
Source organism: Halichoeres trimaculatus (assembly GCF_033239565.1). Lineage (NCBI taxonomy): Eukaryota > Metazoa > Chordata > Actinopteri > Labriformes > Labridae > Halichoeres > Halichoeres trimaculatus. The sequence goes on from NW_027437184.1 coordinate 34,560,317, forward strand.
AATTTTGTTACTCATTAAGAAAATATGACAATCACTTCTGACGCCATGACACCCAGGGCTCACACAATCATTAACTGAGAGATTAAAGTTGAAGAAATTGGGCGCCTAAATTATGGATAAGTCTGCTTCAGTCTGGTAATAATGTGAAGGGGACTGTGAGGACTATCAGTTTGAGGTGGATTGTAGCGACACCTTTTGCTGGGATTGGCACAAACTGTCGTGATGACATTACTCTTGATAAGGCGTGTGTTTGTTTTGGAAATGAACGATGATTGGACCTTCTTTTTGATATACTTTTCTTTGTTCAAGACAAGTTTTTACTGGATACAACCTGACAAGGTAAGGTATTTATCAACAGTTACATAGTGCTAAATTTTGACATGTGACTGAAACCTTAGCATAGTTTAGTAGCCTGCTATATTTAGCATTATTCTCAGCCTGGTGCTCCAAGATGTGTCTGTAGCAGAATAACTGCTGACTGTGGGTTAGAATCAACATTAGCACAAACAGATTAGCTCGTGTTTTAATTTTAAGCTCATGTTTTAGCCTTTTGCCCATGTTGAAGTCTTAAGCTCATGTTTTAGCCTTTAGCCTTTGTTATAGCCTTTGTCAAGTGTTTTTGATTTCAGCTTATGTTTTTGCCTTTAGTTCACATGTTAGCCTTTAACTCATACTCTATCTCTCTCCTGTTTATCTTTCTTCTGCTCTTCTGTTCTTTTTCTGTCTGATAGTTAGGCTCCAGTGTCCACCATCACTACAAAATTAATCACAGAAATAGTTTTCAGCAGAGAAAGTCACAGATGTCTCTTCTCACTACTGGGCTTTAACAGCTGGCATAGTGTTGTCATAGAGACCTAGATGAGCTATACATCAATCTGGTCATGTCCAATCTGATTGAGAAGCTGAGAAATAGCTTTTAGGGATAACCCATATTGGCACTGATAACCTCATTTGAAGTTGTGGGTTATGACCAGGCATATATGTTCAGGTGAAAGTTTTTTATGATTGCTTAGAAAGTCCTCACAGCCCCTTTAATGTCACCATTCACTTTAATAAACTTATATCAGTCACACAGATTTTAAAAAGCCAACTCACACTTTTTGCTCCGCAGAGAGCTGAGCTAAATCTGCTGGGAGGAAGTTAAACTGTCGTACCCACAGCGTCATACTTCCAAGAGCGGGGTCACTGAAAAGCAGCCACTTTAACCACGTCTGAGAGAGAACAGGCTCCCTATTAAAAAGTCATTAATAACATCATCTATTCACATAAAAAGGTTGGTATCATAACTTGAGATTGTTGTATCGTTCTGTGTCAGTCTTGGTGTAACAGACAGTGAGATATACAGTACAGTAACGTTTTGGTGCACCATTTTCTTTTGTTTTGAACACAACCTCCAGACAGACGTCATAAATCTTTACTTTGTTTTAGATTCTGCTACAATATAAAGCAACAAATGGATATAAAAATAATAGAATATAAACTTATACATTCTTGAAAACAAGTACTGTCCCCAAATATAGATACTCATATAACCATTTTGGTTCCATGACAATATATATATAGGTGTATTTATTTATACATATATTTTTATATATGTTTTTCTCTATATTTCCTGGCTCTATGATATTCAATTTTTTAAACTAATTTCTAGCATTGAGAAGATCCCATCACTCACATAGACACTGGTCTGTTACATCATGTTTTAATGTGTTGCTGAGGCAGACCCTACACTACTCAGTTCTCACACTACTCACTCCCCCGCCGCCCGCTGATGTGCATCATATTTTCTTCTACAAAAAAAATATGGATGGCATGGTATGCTTATCTGAGAGATTATTTACACGGTGTAACGAAACCTAAACAAATGAAGTGAGCACTGCCTCATTGATCGCTCATGTTTGGACTTTTTTAAAATCTCAATACTTTCCTCATGTTGCTGTGAAGACCCTCTGATGACAAGTATTAGTGTTGTTTTGTATCAGTTGTTTGAAATGAGCATGAATTCATCTAAAATTTAATTTGTTTAATTGAGGTAACTAGCTTTAAATTTTGCGTCCTATCTGTAACAAGTTTTTGTTTTTGTTTGTCATGTATTTCCCAAACAGCGCCGTCTTTTCATAACATTTCACTGGCAGGGAAGAATATAATATTCAGATTTTTTAATCTGAAGTTAGTGGACAAAAATGTGAAGCTTCATTTCAAGCAGACTTAAAAACAGTGTCTATTTACACCCATTAAAAACTTGTTGGCTCAGTTTTTTTTTATCTTAGTTTTGTGACTCTTTGTAGTTGTTTCTTATTTTAGGGAAAGGTTGAAAACTGTATGGCTGCTCCTCGTGTTTGCTGGAAAGAGCTCAAAGGTCAGAGTGTAAAAGCCAACGGATAGCTGGACTCTTTGGCCTGAGACTCAGAGTCATACAGTACTCAGATTCTCTTCAAAGACACGTTTCTTTAAAATCCTCAATGTCTGGTGACTTTTCTTCACCAATCACTACTTAAACACATTTAGTTGTGGTGAGCTGACTGTAACTTTTGGATACTTTGATCTATTTTACAATGACTGAGTGGTTTTTCAGACTGCAGTGTGTGTCACAGAGCGTCACTAGCTTCAGTTCACTTCAGACTGTGCGTGCGGGATGTGACGCTGTGACACATTAAGTAAATCTCAAACTATGTCACATATCTTTAAAAGAGTAAATGGAGCTGTCTTAATTTCCATATAATCCAGATTATCTGGAATCATTCTGGGAATATTTGCACATTGAATATCTCATTATCTGAAAAAATTATCTGCATGGTGGGTTAGTGTCATTACGTCAACAACAAAACTAAATAAAGGGTCAAATTAAAGATTTGGTTGTTATGAAATTTGGAGTCTTACATGTATTGTATTCAAAGCAAGAGTCAGTTTAGTATTTAAAATCTACAGTGGAAAAATTGACTGAAGGTTTGGGCCACCAAATAAAAAAAACAAATAAATAAATGACAATTAAAAAATAATAGCAATAAAAAATATTAGGCCAGCCAAAATTTGATTTTTGGAGAACTGACATTTTTATTAAGGTAGGAAAAGTAACTTATATCGCCTCAGAATTCTGAAATTAAAACCTTTTCCCCCTTTCTTTAAGCAATTTAACATTCGGAAATCTTTTTATTTATTCATATATATTTTTTCCAGTGGCCTTGATCCTCTGTATGAAATCCTGCAGTATTTTCCTCTTTCCTGCATCATTTGAAAGTATGGAAGCCTTCAGGAGCAAGTAAGTCAAACAAAGACAACAACACAGACATTTGATTAAAAGACAAAAAAAAGAAAAACATAAAAAAGAAGCTTATTCTGTCATATTTTCACAGCTTACACACTCAGAAGTTAATAAAAAAGGTGAAACTGGAAAATGACCCTGATCACTTTTCCTCTCTTATTTTTAGCTTTAGATATTTTGATTGAATGAAATACCATCCCATGAAGCAACCATTCAGAGATTTGTTCATTTTTATCACAAGATTTCAAATGAGAATTAAGCAAACTTTTTATCACAGATGAGAAAGTGTGTGATTTATTCCAAAAGGAAAATGTTTTTGTATAGATGAATGAAAAAAGATGCCTTTGGATAATCTAAAGCTTGTGTTAACCTCTAAAAGCCTTTTTTGACTAGCTTGAGGGGTGGAAAAAAAAACAATAACTAAAACAGTTGTCGCAACCATTTCTAACCTGTTTTGAAATTATTACCAACACAGGAATAATCAACAAAGGAAGAGTCAGAAAATCTGAAACCACATTCTTTTTCCTTTACTTGCCTCTGAGGGCTTCCGTATAAAAACCTACTTTAAGCTGAGCTTAAAGCCTGCACCGTATCTTTTGTTTTGTGTCATTGATAAAACATATTTGTTGATTTTGAATGAGTCTGATTAGCACTGAACGTTTGACACCATGCAGATAACGCCTCTGTCTTTGCACTTTGTACATGTAACATTTCTCAGTGGCACTTTTAGAGGTATACAGTATTTCTTTGTTGAGGCAGATGTTTGTTCACCTCACCACACTCACGCAGTCCTCTTAAAATAAGTTTCTTTAAAGCCCTTTGTGATGAAATATCTGCACAGCCATTCCTGCTTTACGTCTCTTTGAGAGCTGCTTGGAGCAGCTGTCCTGCAACCTTGAACGTTGGGGGTTTCAGTCACTCTGGTCGAGTTATCGTTGTCTACATTCAGCCCAAACATAAAACATCAAAGTCACCGAGCCCTCACTGTTTGGGAGAGACAGGAAAATTCAGTGCTTTGGTTGGATTTTGCATGTTGGACCTGATGTGGACGGGAAGAAAGTTTAACTCTGAAAATATATAAACTCACGCTGCAGACACAGCATCTACATAAAACTATCATATCCAAAGAGACAACGTAAATATAATCTATATTACTTTCTGTAATGGCATGCATATTATTGACCAATTTTAATAAAATATGCAATTTCTTATATTACATTCTAAATATATAGATAAAATATATCTACACATTTGGATAGAGAATCTTCTTTATATTTAAGGTCTTACAGTCTGTCAGTGTTTGACGTATCTATGTTTACAGTACGGATCCATGTGTCCGCTGTAAACTATGTTGATTGAGATTTTGACAATAGGTGTGAGAGTTTATCAAATAGTTTTGTAGTTTCACTTTAAACTGATTTTGTGAACTCTTTTATGGAGGGTTTTAACCGAGGAACGTAACTTAATAAGTACATCTTTAAATTTCTGAGCCACGTAATTATACACTCAGTCTTGATTGGAGGATTAATGGTTAACTGGTGGAAATCACTCTCTCTTCTTTACGTTGTCTTTCATAAGCAGTGTTTAATGCAATGATCCTGTCCCCGCAAAAAGTCCCCCGAAAACAAAACAAACCCACTTCACACAGAGCTCTTTTGAGATCGATCCAGAGGACCCACAGCAACACAGACATCAGAAGTTTCTGCAGTGTGAAACAAAAATGAAAGTGTCTTATTGAAAGGAATCCACGGAGCTCTTCTTTTCTTATTAAACCTCTCTACGAATGGCATAAAAAGGCTTTAAGAAGAGGTCCTTGTTTCTCTTTCAGAGTGATTTTGAATCCAACCACGACTCCAACAAGCGCCTTCTAACCACAGGTTCTTTTAAATGAGTGACCCCGTGTAGCCGTGACTCCTTAAAGTACAGTAAACAGATGTTTGATGGCTCTGAAAATCGGTTTCAGAGCCATCGGTTTTCTCATCTCTTAAAACTTTTTCTGAGCACCTTGGACTTTAACAAGAGCCAATATCTAACAGCACCCGGGAACATCAGGTGTTCATTGAAAAACCAGCAAAGACCAACTGATAAAAACTTAGGCTTTGTCAGATAAATCTATAAATGTCCTGATGTTTTGGCTGCCTTAAAGAGCAAAGCAGAGGTGAAAGCGTGACAGGCTGTAAACTTCACGCACCACGTCTCAAAATGAGCAGGTGGAGCTGAGCAGCTGCCTTCAGCCAGGTGTCTGTTTGGGTTTTAAAGTTTTGATTCCTTCAGAGTTCATTGTTCAGGAGAATCATTATCACCCGCAGAGGCTTACTTGTCTCTGAAATCCAAGGATGATGCACAGAGGAAATTTCAGGAAAAAAATCAGTGGGAGTGTTTCTCAGAGGCAGCATAGGAGGATTATTGGGGGCTGCGAGCTGAGCTGCCACCAACTTTTGCTCAGCTTGTTTCTTTGACAAGTTCAAAGCAAACGGAGTGTTTCTCAATCAAAGAAAGGAGTTGGTTTGTCAGTCCTTATGTTCTGCAAACAGCTGTAGAGTGTGAACAGGGACTTAGACAGTTTGAACTTTCACAAAGTCTTAATTAATTGAAGGGCTCTTTTTTTACAGTAATGTTTGATTGAATTTCTAATGAAATGTGGGGAAATATCTTATTATTAATCCTAAAAAAAGAGTTTTGGAATTTGAATTTAAGCCCATCATTTGTGTTGATTGTAATATTGGTTGGGCAGGGCAGGGTGGCCAAAAATATTTGAACTCGGCAAATCTAAGAGATTTCAGTTTTTGCTTAATTAGCAGTTAAAATACCCATACAAGAAATTCAATATCTACTAAGTCATTATTATCCCACGATGGCTCTATAAACCACAGGCATCATAAAGAGATTTAAGGTATCTTCTTAAAAAACACAAACATTGAAAATAATGGACTGCCCCCCTCAAAGTCCAGACCTCTGTCTCGAGATGCAGAAGTCATGTGACAAAATTAGTGCAGAAATATATAAACACTATGTCAGAGACATGAGCTGGACAAACCAAATATTAATCTTCAAAGTAAATAAATACAGAAGGACTCACTTTATCTGATATTTGTTTTACTCAGAGCAAACATCTGCATCTTTCATGATCAGGATTTGGAGGCAAAAAAAAAAAATCAGATCTGTGAGGTGTTTCATTTATTTTGGCCACCACTTTACAGATTTTACTGAAATATGACAACACCAGTCTGTGAATCTGAGTCCAGACAAACTCTAAGACAGCTGTTCCCTGTTCACTTACAGACTGTGGATGGATTTATCCACTACGGCTCCTCTGTGGAGCTTCCTGATTGGATGGTTAAACAAGTTTAAGGAAGACAAGAGGGCATCTCTCTGTCTGTTTGGATGGTAATCCTGCGCTCATGTTGATGTTCGACACATCGGATAATTCAGCTACTCCGGGGTGATGTAACTCATGTTAATGTGACATTTCTTTTTCATGCTGTTAATCTTTTGTTTCTGTCTCTCTCTGTGTTGCACTTTGAGCACACCCCATGTTTAAAAAGAGCTTAAACTAAACTCAGGGTCTTGTGTGTCCAGGTCAAACCTCTCACTCTTTTCTGGACGATCATGGACTTTTGAAATCATGACAAATGGTCAGATTATCTTTGATAACGTACGCTTTGTAGTTGATGAACTTTGTTGATTGTAGTTAACAGATGCTCAAAACTTGGAGACTGAAGTTTATAATAAATAAAGGCACAAAAGTTCCACATATATCTGTATTTTAACCCTTAAAATTTACTTTAAATCATGATGCACTTATGTACTTTTTACTTTGCAAGTACTAATACTTTTGCATTTCTGTTAATGTAGTATAAACTATGGTTGGTGTTCCTTTTTATTTTTTTTGTTGACTCATTTATGGTGCAAAGCCTCCAGATCTGGTCAGTATGGCTGGTTTTAGATTAAAAACTCAATTTAAAGAATTGAATTGGCTGATTTCAGAGGACAGTGTTGGAGTCGTGTTTGCTCAAAATTAAGTTATTAATCAATAAAATACATGAGTAGAAAAAAACCCTCTGACCACACTTCAGCAGGACGTGAGCACTGCTTCCATGTGGAGCCACAGATGTGAGTAAAAGCTGTCTGTGCAGAAACTGAGCACCTTAAAGCAGAGCGGAGGAAAAACTGAAAAAAGACAAAGAAAGCCCAGAGTTTTTGAGCGCACACCCTTCCTCTGCTGATCTAAGAAGTGACAATCGTGTTCTGACATAGCTCCATCTTCAAGGTGCAGCAACCCATTATTAGCCCCCAGTTCCTACACTATCCTGTCAGTTGGATGGGGAAGTTTTTTCCTCTAAGATATTAAAAACATTTTCCAAACTCTGTGCTGCCTTTTACTTCCCATAGTTATCTCCTTTAGGGACGACAGTACTCTCAGATCTTTCATTTTAAACACACAGACAAAAGCAAAGGCGGTGAAAGAAGACCAGCACACAAAAACAAACACTCAAATAAAAACTGAAATAGTTGTAAAAAATCAGACAAAAGTGATGCTGGCAACCAACCAGAAGATCCATTAAGGCCAAACAAAGCTGCTGTTTTTTATGCCCTCTAGTAAGTATGAAAAAATACTATCATTTACTATGGCACAAAATCTTATCCTCCACTACACGTGGTTGTTGTTTTTAACTGTTTTTTGGCATAACTATTGTTCTTTCTGAACCCTCTACGCTAACCTAAAGTAGAAGAACAGGAAAAGTCACAGATCGGATGAAATGGACAAGATTTTGCTCCAGTGCAAACTCTTCTGAGATATGAAAGCTGGAGATAACCCGACGAGTAGTGAGGGTGAGTGTGTTACAGCGTCTTGTTGTGCCTGGTGACGGTGAGTGAATGAGATGCTGATGTACAGAACGATTTAAAGGAGAGTCAAAATATGTGTTTTTATGTGGGCCGAGTGGTCGAGTTTCAGTTTGTGAGACATTCTTTCTAGGACAATTCAACTTCCTGATCACTGATGAGGGAGCAGAAACGATGAATAAAGGTGTGTTTTTTTAACTAATGTGAAAGAATGGTTACTTTAAAATATAAACGACTGAATGATCTCAACGAATAAGAATCAAGAGCAAGTAACTGCAAGAGAATGGAGCAACTGAAGGTGTAAATGAGGTGAGGGAGGCTAGTTTGTTCTGCTGGCTGATCCTGGTGGTTGTGTGATCTCGTGTCCTGTGCTCTGAGGTATACTTGGTAAGAAGTGAGAACACCCATGATTGTGAGGCATGTTTCTCGGCAGAAAAGAGACGTTGCTGGCGGAGAGGATCCCGTGGAGGGTGCTGTAAACGGAGACCCACAGGTTGTTTTTTTTTTTTTTCTTTTTGTTTTGAAGGAGGGATTGGCTCAGCACAGGGGACAATGACCCGAGCCCAGAGAAGCCTTTCAGGTTACTGTGGACTGAAGTGGAGTTCAACAGCTTGGATATCTGTAATAAAGATGGAACAAAGGGCGCTGGTACTCATGTGTTGCCTCTATTTGATTCTTGTTTTTTGCACTGGAGTAAAACTTTGGACAACAGTGGCAGCTATCAGTTTGATTTGAATCACTAAAAATGTCCTTAATACGTTTTATAAAGGGAGCACTACCTGATTTAAACACACTGATCTTTTTCGTGCATTCAGGCTCCCCAGAAACGAGAAAATCATCCAAATTTCTTTCAGGGACAAGCCTTGGATGCCCTTGTTTTGACACCATTTAATCACCAATTCTACTTCATCGCTGACTTTAAATCAGGACACAATGGTTAGTTTGTACCTCTGAATGGACAAAAGAAGTTTGGTCACTGAAGTTCATTCTGGATCTGTTTTTTCTTGTCATCACAGATTAGTTTGAGAACAAGGCAGAGTGCTTTCTAATGCAGATTGAACTGACCAAAGGTGTAGCCATCAGTAAACCAATTAGTGCTTCTCCTTACATTAGTTAAAGTGTTGTATTTTCCACCTAGAGTGCAGCTAACTGTTTTTTTTTTAATGAGGAGGGGGTATTGCATGGTTGTGACCTTGTCCTCGAGGGCTTTTTAAAGGAGTGTAGCATGGTCCAGGTCTATGTTGTCCATGCTGGCCAAAATAGCCTTCTGGTCCTCGCGGATCGGGCGGCGGTACAGCAGAGCAGAAAAGCGAGTGTATGGGTCATGGAGGATGGGCCGTTTCTTCTTCTTGCGGAGGTAGAGAGCTTCTTCGGGCTGGAGTACCTGAGAGGTGTAGGCCTGCTGGGTCTGAGAGGTGGAGACACCTAGAGGGCGGGAGAGGAAGCACGTTAAAGATACAGTCTGACCTCACACTGACAGCGTTCAGAGAACCCAGCTGAAACGTCACGGATCATACTCTGCCTGTCCCACAGATCTTAGGCTAACCATGTTCACAGCGGGTGTGAGGAACCTGCTTTTTCATAATTTACATTTCTTTGGTAAGTGTTTCCTGTTGAAGTTTCCCTACCTGTTTACAAGCCTCAGCATGAAACAACCTTCAATTTGTATCAGTCAACCGAGAGTGAGGCTTTAGCCGCGTTTCCACCAAGCAGTCCAGTTTAGATCAGTACAGTTTGGTACAGGTTGGCTCAGTTAAGCCTGGTCCTGTTTACATTTCCACAGCTAACCATGCCTCCCTGTGGTCGTGGTAGGTAAGACATTGAGCATTTCATCTTCTCTTTGATTGGTCTCTTTGTTATGTAGCGCGATCAAGCTATATATTCATATTTTACACATTTCATCTTACACTCACAAAACTTTCCTATAAAGTCCTTGGAGAAAAAGGACTCACTTTTTATTAGTTTAAAAAAAAACTCTTGATTGAATAACTGTCACAGAAGTGTTTGAGTGAACAACAACAACAACAACAACAACAACAACAACAAAAAAACAAAAAACAAATTCTGAGTTTTTTGAAATGATTTCATAATTTTTTACTTATAATCCCCCCAATGAAAGCTTTATCTTTAAAAGAAGGGTACTTCATATCACCATGCATTGTTGCACTGTATTGTGATTAGAAGTATTTTTTAATTATGCATTTTAATCATATTGGGTAGAACACACCTGGGCCCTGTTCCCCGAAGCAGGATTACTGCCTAGCGAGATAGCTTTGAGGATAGTTTCCGGATACCCCGTTCAACGACACGGGGTCACTCCTCAGCTAGGCGAGTCTCCATGGCAACATACGCTTAACGGCTAACCTGCTGCGGGGCAGGTTCCAGATTGAACTCGCAGACTATAAAAACCCCGCCCACTGACCAATGAGCCCTCACGAAAAAATGGCTTGTCCTTTCTTAGAGGATCCCGTGGACATCGGAGCTTGCGTTGTCCAAGGAGCACTCCAAGGACGTGCGAAAGTTTTCAGGGACCACACCGACCCACTCTCTTTTTCGGATGACCACCTTTATGAAAGTTACTGGTTTTCCAGGGAGGGGTTGGCAGTACATGACACTTTCTACAGGTAGTTAAAGGGAATGAAGAACTCTCATTGCCGTAATAAGATCTTCAATGCCAACACTTCTGTTCCATGACAATATTTTATTGCCCGTATTAAAATTGTGACAGGAATTCATGTAGGGCCCATGTGGGCTACATATCCCACAAAAAATGTAAACATGATAGGAATGAAGAAATGAATAAATTCATCTAAGAAATAAATTAGGTATGGTGCATATTACAGTAAGTGCATGTTGAACAGTGCTATTTCAGGATGATAATGGCACTAAAGATTTTTTTTGCACTACACTTGCGCACGTAGACTGTCAGCAATTTTCTGCCAGCACTCCTTCCGTGCTTTAACAGCGGCGACGGTGTTGCTTTTAACGTTAATTACATGTTTCACCTCGTCATACTTCCTCATGATCACCTCCTGCTCCTCCTGTGTGAAGTATGCGCTCCTTCTCTCTCCGGCCTGCTCTGACGCTCCAGACTGCTCCATGTTCGTGATTGGTCAGATGCAGCGGGCTCCGCCTTATATGTGTGCACGCGCTCATTGCTAAGCTGGACCACCTATGAGGTTGATAACCAGCGTCGTAAAACCATGTAGCGAGACCACCGGCTACCGCGCTCAGTTCAGCGAGGTAGCTCTAGGGCTATTTCGCTAGGCTGAACTTGCTTTGTAGAACAGGGCCCTGGTGTTAGTGATGGTGCCTGTAATTGATACATTAGTGATCTGCGTTAAGATTTACTGTTGGTTGATCAGAGTTCCTCTGTTACTGCCAAACTCAAGGCGAAACTTTTAATATCCTTTTTTAATTTTTTTTTTGTAAGATGAATGTTTTTTTTCAGTTGTGAAATTTTGAACCTTAGGCGTTCATCCAAGGCAGGATGGATCCATGCTGTCAAGTCATTTACTCCAAACTGTGAAACATCTAATTGTAGAACAGAAATCCAGACTCATCAGACTAGGCAACGTTTTTCAGTCTTCCTTGGTCCAGGTTTGGTGAGCCCATCTGGACTGTGGTCTTCTGCTGCTGTAGCCCGTCTGCTTTGAGGTTGGACGTGTTGTGGGTTCAGAGATGCTCTTCTGCAGACCTCGGTTGTAACCAGTGGTTATTTGAGTTACTGTTGCCTTTCTATCAGCTCCAACCAGTCTGTCCATTCTCCTCTGACCTCTGTCATCAACAAGACGTTTAGTCCCAGTGAACTGCTGCTCTCTGGAGATTTACTCTGTTTGGACCATTCTCTGTAAACCCTAGAGATGGTCGTGGGTTAAAGCAGCAGCTCACCTTCACCATGTCCACACAGCTAAATACTGCAGAGTAACTGCCATGTGATTGGCTGATTAGATATTCATGTTAACAAGCAGCTGAACAGGTGTGACTAATTAAGTGGACAGATTGTGTATGTTTAAGGAAAGTGAATTTGTGATGAGGGCAATGCAATACTCTGCCACTTGGTTGTACTTTTCAGATGTTTGCATCTGGCAAGGTTTCAGGTTTTTGTGTACGGAGGATTTGGTACACGTAAGAAGCCAGTTACACATGCAAATTTATTGTGGCAACTTGCAGTCCTGCTAGTGTGGTGCAGCGAAGAGGATGGGCCATTCGTCATTTGGTGTGAGTAAAAGCTTGAGGTTTTGAATCCGGTGTAACATTGCCTATCTTTGTGAAAAAAAAGACAAAAAGACACATTATCTACCTCTGAAAAATGAGTAAAAGAAAGGCAAAGAGGGTGTGGAAAGCTTAACGACTGAGGAACGGTGCTACTTTAATTGCTCTATACCTGGCAGCTTGCGCCTGAAAGCCTGAGCTCAGGGCAAACCAACCCTCCTCTTACAGACAAATTTTGTCTACACATTTGCAGATCACTCCACGACAGGACAGTGTCAAAAATCACTTGTACACAGACAGCCAATTAGGACGCCCTTGGTATGGGTACCAAATTAGGTACTTTTAAAGGTGTCGAATGAATTCTGTCAAAAGTACTGGGTACTGGTTCACATAAAATCAAATAGTACCATGTTTAGGTACCTAAATGTACCCTTGTGGCTGTGAGGGAGTGGAAGAAAAGGTGAGCAATGTAAGGCTATATGTTGAAGACAACATATTAAATTAAAAAAATAATTAAACAAATTGATATTTTTTACCACAGAAACACAAAAGAGTACAGAAAATTGGTACTGTTGGGTACCTGTACCAATACGGTACCGGGCATCGGTACCGTATTGTTTCAAATGCAAAAGGTACCAATCCTTAAGAGGCCCGCCTCAGTTGATACCTTTGATTTCTGCATATTTTCAGGTCTTGTAGAAAAACTCACACTTTCAGCCATTAATGATTTCAGTTTGCGAGTCTACACATCTTGGATCAGCTTACGTACTTGTGAGCATTTACACACACACAGATAATTTTGCTACTGATCTGACTCTATGCAAACTGGGTGAGTGAACAGAACATCTCAGGGTTCAAATTGTCAAAGCTTGCAGTTACTGTAAAACTTAAACCTTTTTTTTTTTGTCAAACAAAGGAAAAACACTACATTCTTTGCAAATATAAAAACATGAATAAACATCCATTAATTAAAAATGTGACTTCACCTGTGGTCTTCAGGATTCTAAAAGTGAAAAAAGAAGAAGAAGAGGGAAAACAGGGTTCACACCTGCTTTCTTTCTGGTCTTGGAGTTATTGTTGTTCATCATCATCTTCTTGGCCTTTTTAATACGTTGGTATCTCAGTGCATCAATCCTCTCAGACCCCGAAAGGGCACTCGGCGCACCTCGACGCTTTCTAGACAGAGAACAGAGAGAAGGGGAAACGGGTAACTCCAGGCAAACCATAAGTCAGTGGACTGTTTCTGCACTACGGAGTGCCACCAGACCAGAAACCCCACACAGTCTCAAAACAGCACTGCTCGTGCTAAGCAAGATGTGCGGCACATTTCCAAAGGATCAATGTGAGACACCTAAAGAGCTCAGTCCTTTCAAATCCAGACAAAGAAGAAAACAACATGCTTTGATTATTTCTACATCACCAAAGTATTTCCTGTCATCTGGATCTTTTTGATGTTTGAGAAAATTAGTTTGTAAGTCCAGATGCGTTCTTAAGTCGTAGTACGACTTTAAAATTTGCTGTCCTCTCAGGACTTCTAGATATAGTTTGCTCAAATTGATCCAAACAATCTCTCTTCAAAGGAAAGCCAAGTCTTTACACGACCCCTGAAACCTTCTCTTAACTTCATGGTGTAGAGTAAAACAGTGAGTGACGTGTCGAGAAGATACAACATTACAGCAGATTTGCACTGTTGGTTTCAGAGAGAATTTCTCCAAAAGGAGTTATCGACAGTTTCAATTGATTTCATGAGTGCAGACTGTTTCATTCTTTGAGGGAGAAAAAAAAACAACAGAAACTCTGAAAACAACAGGTGCAAATGTTCCCTCGCTGTGGAGTGTGTATGTATTTTTAGCTGCTCATGATTGCATCTACAGACCTCCCTCCCGTCTTACGGAGGCACTTGGCAGCCCACAGATTTCTGCCACAAACACACACTCAGGTTTCTCAAGGCACAGAAAACAATTAGCATTACAGAAAGGCCATCTTCCCACCGCGGCTGCAGAGAGAAACCGATGGTCGTTAGTAGAGGGGGAGAATCACAGCTGAGCAACAAAGCATCATCAATATGTATTCATAGACATGGATACTGTCTACAATGGGCTTCACCATGCTGACAGGGGGAGAGATGGCGGGAGGGGAAAATGACTACTTGGGAACAGTCACATAATGAAAAATAAGCCAAAGAAAAGCGAAGCACTAGGACAACAAATGTAACAAGAATTTATCCATATATTTGTTTCTTTTTTTGGAAACGGAGGAGCAATATTTAGCGATGGCATGCATGGCAGTTTGCACATGGAACACGACTTTAAAGGGGAATACATTCAGAAGCACTTCATCGGGCAGTTCACTCAAACATAAGGGGGGTCCTCAAAGCCCCTGTGAGCCACCCCTCAGCAAGCCCTTGGCAAAATATTTGTTCCTTAGGATAGAAAGAAGTGCATAAGCTGTTTCAGCTGGACTCTAGCTTCACATTGCAGTGAGAACTGTTCTGCAGTCCAAACTTACAAGTGTTAGGGTAAACTCACAGCAGATGGGTTGATTCATGCTCGATACAGATGCTTGATAAAGAGGATTAAGGCCATGTGTCCACCAGGAATGGCTCTGACTTTTTCTAGCTGGAGAGTTGCTTCAGAGTGGGGCTTGTCTGGTTTATGTTTAAAGAGGACTTTTAGAAACTGGTGCACTGAGCATAAGCTGAGCTTTAATCACACAAGAGGAATACAAAAGTGTATCTGCTCTGTTGGAGTGTAAAAAAAGAATATAAGGACTGAGAGTGATGGCTCCCAGTGGACACACAGCTTAATGTGACGTCATAACGCCAATCTACAAAATATTTTTTGGAGAACTGGGTCCAAAATATTTTCAGTTGGTGTCATATCAGACGAGCATCTGTACAGTTTCAATGGCAAACGTGTCACGCTTGAGGAGAGTGCTAAGCAAGTTTTAACACAGTGGTAATGTGGGAGTAAATTCTGTGTATATGTCTGATTTTAATAAAGTCTCATGGTTTTAAAAGTGGGCGCATAACGAGGGTTAAACCTGCGTTCTTTCAAATACCCAGAAGTGGGGCGCTCCATACATTAATCTGCATTTGCAAGCTTGTTGAATTGATCAATAATTACCTCAGTAAGTCAAAAAAAGTCCTTTTCAGAACAGAATTTCCATTCCACAAAATCTTGGCTTATTCGAAGTTAAAGAGGGTAAATATGCAAGTATATGTTTATCAAGGGGGCTGTCTGTAACTCAAAGGTCTCAGTGTCTTTAAACAGTTGGGACAGGGGAATGTTCATGGTCTATCAGTGTGTGCTCCCATTCTGACCTGACAGGGTTTTAGCTGCTCAACAGTTCAGAATATCTCTTCATTTTTCCCCTTTTCCTTTCCTTTTTTCTTTCTTTTGATCCAATTTTACTGTTTTAAATAGTTGAAACCTTGAAAAGAAGAAAAGCTATTTTACCACCTGGACTCTTCTACTACCGAGCCATGCTGTTGTAATCTGTGCAGAATGGGTTTTGTCATTATTGGGTCAAAATAAGGATCTGTTTACACAACAGTTTTGGGATGAAATACAAAGGTATTGTTGCCCTTTCCCCTCTTGTTTACACAAAAATGGCATTCGAGCCGGCCTAAAATAGAAGCTTTGAACGTGGCCTCCGGACAGAAACTGTTCTGTATTGGTGCGGTGGCCATTGTTGTGTAGACAGCAAGCTGGAGTTTTTGGTGGAAACGCTGAAGTCACGCTTTGCACAATACGCTTTCATTGTGGTTCAAGTAAATATGCATGAATTTAATGCAGAGAGTACTCATCTTAAAAAAACGAGTAACAGTTTTGGCTTTACTCTTACTACAACCTCTTGAAAATTAGCAATGATTGCCCTAAAAAAGTTTGGAGGAGTTTATGAGAGCCAACATTTTGAAAAAGGCCAAAATACAACTTCAGCTTCCTGTAGTGGTACGTTAATTCTCAAGGGGGTAGAACCATAGACTGTAAAAATGGACGTCACCTTGCTCGGCTCGAAGTGAGGTCTCCACAAAAACTGCCCCCCCCCGGTGACTGGCTGCAGTATAGGTAAAAAAAAAAACATCTTTCCACCCATTCCAGATGAGCTGTGGTCAAACTTTAAAAAATTATTACACCTCGTAGAAATGTTTCTCATGTCTGATCATTGCAGTGATTTGAAGGTGTAATTTGGCTGCCTTGTATTCAGGTCCTCTTTGTTCTGAAAAGTTTTGTTTCCATTAGTTATAAGAGGTTAAAAACAAGGTTTTAAGTCTAATTTAACGATGATTGACAGCTGCCGTTCTCGTGTATTTGTCGTGAAATATGTCGGGAGGTAGAGTCAAGAAGTCATTAGACTCATGAAAGAAAAAAAATGTTTTTATTTTTGTCACCCGGCTCCCCTCAGATTGTCCCAGAATCCCTCTCTGTGTCTACTGCGCAGACTTTGGCTGCACAACTGCTGCCTATGGCTGTGCCTGTGATGGGGGTATTTTGGCTTCAAAACTGTACAATGGTAAATGGCAGAGCCACACTGTTCACTCTTTGTACAGTCTTTGGGTAAAACACATATTTTAAAAATTCTAAACAGGTTCTTAATGGAACTATTTAGAATGTTGTATATAAAGAAGTCCTTAAAACGTATGTATCAAATATGATAAATTAGACACTATCGGGTTAATTTATGTGTCTGTGATTTTTAACTTTAGAAAAAAAAAATTTCAGGAGAGAGTGGAGCACAAGTGACAGAAAAACAGACAAACCTGCATCAGTTTGGTGCCAATAACAATACTTTTTTTTACTAACTGGTTAATTTCAGTTAACTATTTGTGGTCATTTTGTCACATGCACGGGTAACTAGAGTTGGTGATCTCATGTAAATACACGTTTTTATCATCAAATATTCAGCTGTTTCACTCAGAGATCAGATAAATATGATAATATTTATAGGAGTGAGATGATCATTTTCATGGTGGATCCTGTAATGTGAAAAAAATCCTTTACCCGTGCTAAAAGTTTATTCCGGTGTCCTCTGGAGAATTTCCACAGTTTTCAATTTTACTTTGCAGAGGGGATGTTTAAGCACAGAAAATGGCCTCAGTGATTAAAAAAAATGGGGAAAAAAGATGCATTTATTAAATGAAGAAATCAGTTTAAAGCTTTTGCTTCTTCTTTGACCTTTTTTTTTTTCGAGCAAACTATTTTATAGGGATTGGTCAAGGTAGGGGAAATGTTTAATCATTTAAGATTGATAATTTATCGACAAATTTAATCAGTGAACTTCTGTCTTTCTGAAACTGCTCTGCACTCACATGATTTAATAATTCTCTGCCACTGACAGAGTTTTCTTGCTGCACCTCCCCTCTTAAACTTGCGTACATGGACTCAGATCTGGCATGCAATTTCAGTGCAGTCCCCTCCACATCCAGATCACAGACTGTATAGAACAGTGTTACCCAATCCTGGTCCTGGAGGTCCCCTGCCCTGCATGTTTTAGATGTTACCCCACTCCAGCACACCTGATTCAAATGAATGGCTTGTTATCAGGCTCGAGCAGAGCTTGATGACGAGCTGATCATTTGAATCAGGTGTGTTGGAGTCTGGAACATAAAAAACATGTAGGGCAGGGGTCCCCCAGGACCACGATAGGGTAACAGTCGTATAGAATATGGACTTAGTCTCTGCAATGTCACCCATCTGTCCCTGAAACAGTTAAATAAAGCCAATCAGCAGACGCGGCCATATTTGATATAATGTAAGCTTTGAGCTTCATTTCTAACACCTGCAGGGCGCCTGTTAGTCATGTGAACTGAGCCCCCTCGTGTGTGCCAATAATGAAATCAGCCCTGGTTGTAAATAGACTTTTAATGCTGTGAATTCCTTTTTTTTTTTTTTTGTCTGGGTGTGTACGTGACTTCTGGTCTTTCTGCCTCAAGCAGATTGTCGATGAACAGCAACTTTTAGCACTTCCACAAAGGCTTCATTTTTCTAAACCAGATGCTGCCCCTTGTTCAGATCTGTGTGGAAATGAGCATACATCCCAAAGACATGAATAAGTAGATATGAAATACCCCTTTGAGCTGCTTGCCTACAGTGAGGCTAAGTGAGTAGGGGCAAAGTGTCAGGTCATCCTGTGGTTATACACGGCACGGAAACTAAAAAACAAGAATACCTGCACATTCATCTGTATAGGGTTGCACACTACACCATATAGATAAAACGAGGAGACTGGGATTAAACTTTCATCTGTAATTTTTTTTGTTGTTGATTTAAATACAATGTCCTGAATTAGTACCACATGTTTTGACATTGACAATTAAGTAAACTGCATGAAAACTGGTTGAACAAGTTATGATTTATATTCAGTGTACATGCATTGCCTTTAATAGTAATATTGCCCCCACCAAGGTGGCCGCCATGTAGGCAGTTGCTTAGCAGGCTGCTACAACACGCTGATGTATCTAGTCTTTTGTATTCACCAACGGCACACCCATTCGTTTGTGCACACGTTTGATAAATAAGAGCCACTATCTGGATGGTGGCGAATACTGCTCCCAAACCTGGTTGTTCAGTATTAACAGAGCCTTCACAGCTAAAAATAGGAAGCCAAGTGATCCCTCTTTGTTTTAGAGGGACATGACATCCATGAATCTCATGAATAATGTAAAAAGAATGTTAGAATGCGTAACCAGTGTTGACTAAACATTAGACGTCTGATGGATGTACAGATCAAGTCCATATTGCGTCTGTCGTTCAAGGAACAATTCTAGACGTCTACTCAACGTTCAAATCAGGTCCACTATTTAGATGTCTAACCATGACCAAGCTTTGGCGTCAATTTGCAGTTCAACATTCTAACATCGGCTTTTTAGACGTCAAGTGGACGTCTGAGCAGGAATGAGTGATTGACTGAGTGAGTGAGCCCACTGCGCAAACAGATGTTCAAAGGACGTCCTTTCAACATCATTCCTGGACATCTAATTTTGAACATCAGTTTTAAATAAAAGTAATTTGGTTTGTTTGTTTGTTTCCATTTCCTATTTTCCAGTCTAAAATGGTGATTTGTTGTCCTGTAGTCATTCATTTGGCTTCATTTGGCTCGGCAGCAGGTCCTAAGAGGAAATGTATAACACCTTGTTTGCATTTACAGTCACCATCTGCTGCTGAGAAAATCAAATGAAACTACAGGAAAATGAACCAGAACAGTCTGCCACCTTCAGAAACTGGACTACAGCTACGCACAGAAACAGGAAGTAGGATAAAAACAATAAAGATGCCAAGAATTGGCTCAAGTTGCATCAGTATCTACAATGGCTCAGTTAATAGAGACTTGGCTTTGGAACTAAAGGGGCACCGGTTTGAGACCTGGCATGGACAAATATTGTTGTTAAGATAACTGGCTGTTATCTTAACGTCTTGTTGGGTTTAGGTTTGTGGGTTCACGATAGATGGAGGCATTTTGAGGACTGCTCAGTGCTTCCCTCCACACAAGCTATTATGGCTTACAGTGAATGAAACCCAAAATGTATATCT
This sequence comes from Halichoeres trimaculatus, assembly GCF_033239565.1. NCBI lineage: Eukaryota > Metazoa > Chordata > Actinopteri > Labriformes > Labridae > Halichoeres > Halichoeres trimaculatus. The sequence goes on from NW_027437184.1 coordinate 34,580,171, forward strand.
CAAAGATTAGAACATAGTGAAAAAGTTTAATATTATGAACTAAAGGTGTAACGCTCTGATCAGTCAATGAACTGTAAACACCTGCAAAGGTTTCCTGAGCCTTTAAATGGTTTCATAGTCTGGTTCAGCCAGAGAAACAGTCATGGTTCATACTGCTGACTGACAGGTGCACAGAAGATAGTCACAAGGTTACTGCTACAGAAGCTGTTCACAGAGAGCTGGATCCAAACAGATTACTGGAAAGAGGAGTAAAAGGAGAAAGATGAACAAGAAACATGTGGAACCTCAGCCTGGAGAGGGTTGTCAAGAAAAACTTGTTCAAAAACTTCACAAGGAGTGGACTGAAAGTCTGGAGTCAGAGCATCAAGAGCTACAACACACAGGCGGATGAAAGAGATTAACTACACCTGTCTCATTCCTCTAACCACTCCTGAACCAGAGACCATGTCAGGAGAGTCCGACCTGGACTAAAGAGAAAAATAACTGGGCTACTGCTCAGTGGTCCAAAGTCCTCTTTTCAGATGAAAGTCATTTTTTATTACATGTGTGAATCAAGGACTCAGAGTCTGGTGGAAAAATGAAGAGGCTCAGAATCCAGGCTGCTTGAAGTCCAGAGTAAGGTTTCCACAGTCAGTGATGGTTTGGGGCCACTGTTGGTCCACTATGTTTTCTGAAGTACAGGGTCAACGCAGACATTAAACAGGACATTTCAGAGCTCTTCATGCTTCATCTGCTGACAAGCTTCATGGAGAGGCTGGTTTCATTTTCCAGCAGGACTTGGCTCCTGCCCACAGCGCCAAAAGAACCAAAAGCTGCCTCAGTGACCCTGATTATATCTGATAGAGGAGGAAGAGAGAGACTGGACCCAACAACACAGACGAGGCTGCTATCAAAGAAACCTGAGCTTCAGTCACCCCTCAGCAGAGCTACAGGCTGATCTCCTCCATGACACACCACACTGATGCAGGACTACATGCAAAAGATCAAACCAAGCACTGGGTGCACATTAATGAACACACATTTTTAGGACATTTCTGCATTAAAAACAATTTTTATTGGATTTATGTAAGATTTTAATTTCACGAGACACTGAACTTAAGGTTTTTTTGACTGTAAGCCATAATCATCACCGTTAAAGGAAAACATTTTTCAGAGTGTTCTGAATTTGAATTTAACAGCACAAATACGTCTTTCCACAATTTAGACAGCTGTATTAGAGGAAATTAGTTTATAGTTCAGTAACTTAAATTCTCCAAAGACAGTTAACTCGTAACTCCTACAGTTTAGAGTCAAAAAATGAACATCCAAAGAAAGATCTGCCAATCCACTCTGCTATTACAATACAAAACGCTGGATGACATTAAGCAATGACCTACGTTATCTCAGGAGACGGAATCAGATAAGCAATTGACTATTGTTCTCCTGAATAGAGAAGAATGGGGAGCAACGCGAAAACATGACCATTGGTTTGAGTGGAAGCTTTGAGCAGAATCATCCAAGAGTGGTCATCGGTGGAGGGATCAATACGTATGTAAAGATCCAGGGGGAGCAAATTCTTGCCTAGCAAGAAACAAAACTAAAATGCATTAACAAAAAGCCATAGACTTTAACAAACTGAGCCCATATTTCTATAGCTTGGTGGATATCTTCATCCTTAGTGTTAAATGCAGTGCACGTGTAACTAAGGATTCCTCATGACACAGAATCTGCACCGGATGGAAATATGTAGCCACATATCAGGAATACCAAGGGGACCCAGGTCTATCATATATATATATATATATATATATATATATATATATATATATATATATATATATATATATATATATATATATATATATATATATATATAAATATATATATATATATATATATATATATATATATATATATATATATATATATATATATATATATATATATATATATATAAAAACTAAAAACTAAAAACTTTATTTAGAGTTGTTGTCAAACTTTTCAGTCCATGGCGTATTGGATCTGTGTCTCCCTCAGAGACAGTTGTTTGAGCAATTATTTGAATTTCAGAGATTTCAGCAATGGTGAAATGTTCATGAACATACGTCTTGTATTTGAAGAGGCCTGTTTTATGGCACCAGCAAAGATAACACATAAATATCAAGTTAACTGCTGCTATAGAGCAAGTCCATGTTTCTGGTCATTGAGGTAAAAAAAAAGGTGGTTAAAACCATGAAACACCTGACATGACTTGTAAAAATGTACTAATGTCTCTGGACCACCCATCTGCCACGACTCTGTTTATTTACAGCACAGCTGGAGCTGTGTCCAACTGTGCCATGCATAACATGTTAAATGTTTCTTTTTTAACCTTCTTGAAATGTGTTAATTGAGGGTGTCACCTAATCCAAAATGATTTTATTTATTTATTTACTTGATCTCACTTTTGACTTGAGGTGGAGTTCCTCTGGTTGGGTTGTCATTTGTGCGTTCACACTCTGAATGTGGTCAGTTAGCAAACCACTCAAGCATGAAATCCTGATGGTGATACATCTGTGACCTAATCTCATGGCTACCAGATGGCGTATGCATGTTGGTCAGAATGCATAATGTGCAGAAGACTGCAGAACTTAAAATGCATCGCTACTTTAAGAAAAAGAAAAAAGGGAAAAAAGGAAAGAACTTAAACTATACGTGTTGACTGAAGGAAGGAACAAATTAAACAAAGACTTAAAGTCTTGTATTCCCCTTTAAAGGACGAGGTGATCAAAAAGTCCCACCTGCTAACCCCCCCCTTTCAGACATGGATCCAACCCTTACCTATTGCGGTGTAGAGGACCTGGTCACAACAACGCTGCCCAGATAGCTGAGATCAATCAAAAACAAAGCAGGTAAGACTCCAGGAGCCATCAAGAACCACCACACTGCCCCTAATTTATAATGATGGAGACATTGCAGTACATGAGAAGCGGACAGGCCCTGTGACACACACAGCCCAACAACCTTTCCTGGGTAGTCAGACCTTGAAGTGTCCTGGGAGCAATTACAGGGGCGGGGAGAGGAAGGTTACAGAAAAGGGAGGTAGGTTAGGAAAAAGTCTGAGGAGTTGGGAGGTAAGGGAGAATTGGTTAGGTTACTGAGGCCGAGGATGGGCCGCAGGGCCTGCCAAGATGACCTCTTCTTAAAGCATCCCTCCGCATGATAAAGGAATCTTCAAAGGCTTGGAGCTAGACATAACAATGGGTGTTGGTTTTTTCTGGAGAATCAATTAGATGAATATCATGGGATTCCTCCTGTTAGGTGAAAGCAGGGTAACGCATGACACAGATGGAGAAATCAAGGATCCTGTGGTGATGTCTGCAAGTTCGCAGGCGTTTTTGGGGCTGTGCCAGACAGTTCCAACAGTGTACTGACACTGTCCACTGAGCCCCAAAAGGTCTGCCTGTTATCTGTGAAGCATATTCGTTTCCTCGAGGATTCAATAAATGATTGGTTCACATTTATCTTTACATTCTTTTCAATAGAAGTCGAGGTAATAATTTTGGAAACGATGCTTCACAGATTCAATGGGTGATTACCACTTACGTATCTGACATGAAAAGCAGCACTGGCCAAAGTGAAACTAAACTGAAAACATTTCTTGAATTAGCTTATCAAATGATCAATCATCACAACAAAATGGTTATCCATCAACCATATAGTTGGCAGTTTCAAATTACGTGTTACTGATTGAACAAGTATGAACTAAAACATAGAACAATTTGCCAAAGAGATACCTTTAACAAACTGATGGATTTCAGACAGCACTTCAGTAACCAAATGTCAGAGCAACTTCACACAGTAAAGCATTATGGGTTGGGGCAGATGACTCAAATGGTATCCCTCTCTGCATGCCTAATGCACCTACCCTGAAGCTGACAACTGGGGTGGAGAGGGCTGTGATGGAAGGATCTCCTCCTCAGTCCTTCTCTGAGATGGCATCTGCCCAAACATGTTGCTGCTTTCCATGGGGGGTGATGGGGACTGGGAGGCTGGGTAGCTGGTTGCAGAGGTGGCAAAGGCCATGTGGGAACGGTAGCTGGGACTGGCCCTCCTGCTACCCTGGCCTTGTGCAGGTGAGGAAGAGGGGGAAGATCTCCTTGAGAAGCTGGCTGCGGAAGGAGGGAGGAGGGTAATCTCAGACATCTCTGGGGGTATGGGAGGTTGGACAATACTTGGACGAGGCCTGGGACGCACTACAATCTCTGGGGAACCCTCGTGGGAACTAAGGGGGCTTTGGGTGAGGGGTGAGAGTCGAGAGGGCTGGAGAACCACCTGATGCAAGCTGGAATCCATCCTGCGAGCCTGTCTGGGACTGAAACGGGGGGTGGTTTCAAACCATCGTGTGTCCAGGCTACTGAATGTGCTAGGGACGATATGAGCCATTGGATCGGTGTAAGGCAAAACCGGCACACCCACACCATGGCTTGTGTGTCTTAGCTGCCCAAAATGTGCCTCTTGCATAGTAAAATGCTTGGCTGGGGAGCCACGAGGCTTGGCCTTGCCGGGAGACTTGCTTGATTGGCTCTTTGGGGCCTCCAGTGGTAGAACAGCTGGGTAAGTAGGCATTGGAAGGGTGGAAGGCTGAAAAGCACTCAGGGGCAGAACATGAGGTGGAGGAGGATAAGGAGAGTCATGGTGGAGATGTAGAGGGTGATGTGGTGGGAAAATGAATTGGGGCCCCTCCAGACTTGCAAAAGTGAAGTCCAGTCCCTGCCAAATCTCCGGCGAACGAGAGGAAGAGGTGAGAGTCAGAGGAAGTGGGAAACCAGAGACAGAGTATTGTGGGAAGTCACCCTCCCCCATTTCTTCGGGAATCATTGGGTGACCAAAGGGACCTTCAGCAAGGTACGGAGGAGAGGACATGACAGAGCTGAGAGGGCTGGTATCAGGCATGTAAAAAGGAGGTGGGGGATCATGATCCCCAGGAGGGCCTAGATATCCATAGAAAGCCCTGTGGTGGAGAGAGCCTCTGATCTGCCCTGTGGCCTGGAGCCGGCTGCTCTCCATGATGGTCATACCTTCGAAGGGCCTGTGGAACCGAGGGCTGTAGGCTGGAGGTTGCAGGTAGGATTCCTGACTGGAGATGGGGGATATTTGGTGAGGCCGAAGGGGGGGCATAACTGGCGGGAGAGGTCTGGGGTCGTCATTCTCTTCGTCTGACTGTCGGAATTCAGGGTAGAGGTCAGATTCCTCTACGAAAGGGAAGCCTTCAATTCGCCGTGGTTTAACAGACATTTCCATGTCAGTGGGGTCGATCACAAACCGTCCATCTGGGCCTCGGCTTATAAGTTCAATGGGCGTGGTTGCTTCAGCTTCATGTTTAGAGTTGCCATACTTCTTGCTTGTTATTGCTCTTTTGGTCTTCATGTATAAAGACATTTCCTCCTTCTTCCCTGGACTCGGGGGTGGTTTCTTCCCACGCTGGTCGTGACTATCTTCAGAGGACTCTGATGGGGATGCCTTTGAACGGACACTCTCTGGGCTCACCTTTCCTGAAGATGACCTAATGTAAAGAGTACAGAAAAAGGTCAATATTGAGAAAGTACAGAAAAAAAGCACTCGTAGCAGAGCTTTATTGATGGCGGTTGGATCCAGCTGCAAAGAATCAAAAATGAAAATATATTTCATTAGATAGGAGCTATGAAAATAGCCCACAGCAACTTCAACACACCAATTACATCACTTCATAATACAATGTAAGTTTCCTGAGGTTTCTGGTAAAGCTAAGTAAGGACACATCTGATACCTCTGTGCTCATCCTATGACTAGCTTTGTAACTCAATTCAAACATACACTGTGCGTACGTGGTGATGGTTCATGAGTGTAAATACAGGGGTTTTGTGAATCACCACAATCGGTTTCTTGGCAGGTAGTCAGGAAGTGAACACGAGGGAAGGATACCACACATGAAACAGACCAATGTGTATCTCAAACATATACTCAGTTCATGCAGAATTATATTGCGAAAAAGTGAGAAAACACTGACAACAACAGACTGGTTTGTGAGTACCATCAGTCTCGCTATTGGAAATATGAAACAATACAGCTGAGTCTGTGATGTGTGTGACGAATCTGACATTTTTATGTCATTCGCACCGCATGGGCCCTCCATCATGGAGAGCCTCTGGAAGTACAGCCCAAGGATCTGACCAACACATTTATCGTAATATTGGAGGGAACATTTATACTCTCTGAGTTTATTGTAAGAAAATGAGTAAGTACGTTGGATAAGTCGGTAAGTTGTGAAAACCGTTGCCTACCAGCTATCAGTTGTGCTTGCAGCTTAGCACCGGCCAAACCAGCAAGACTGGTCTCATGTCTTTGGGTACTCACACATGCCATTGGAGTGATTCATTTGTAAGACTTAGGCAAAAAAATATTTTGATAACCTCTGGTGTGAACACAACATGACAACAACATTTTAGCTCATTTTATTTTGGTTTGTCATCGAGTTTGGCGTTCAAGCACATTGGTTTCAACATGGGTCAGCTGCTGCAATGATATAGGGATATAACTTGAATACTATGGTAAACTTAGCTTACAAGATTTACTCAAGAAAAAAAAGATGTATCCAGTCAAAGTTATAAAAAACTCATTTATCAAGACTGGTTGCTGTGGTTTGACTGGGTATGACCGACGGTAAACAGACACTCAGCCAGCTGTTATCAGATTCTGCTTTGAAGCACTAGAAATGTGGTTCTTTGCTAGATGAAGATGAAACCACATCTTTAAAACCAAGCCTAATCAATTTGAAAGCAAGAATTAATGCCCAGTGAATCATTGAGCGTGGTTATGATGTCAGTTGTTAATTGGCTTAAATTGATTTTACCCTTTAAAGCAACACCTTAAATAACTCTTACTGAGTTGAGTTGGCCTGCTTAGGGCAACTATCTGTCCATGTTCATGTGATGGGCTTAGAATTTACAAAGAAAACAGAGCAGTATTCATTGAAGTATGCAACACACTGCAAAATAGAGATGTTTCAAAACCTCGTTCAGTGTAATGTGGTCGTTGAAATAAGTTCCATCTGATATCAGTGAATTTAACATGTACAATTAGCTTTAAAAGCCTTGCCAGCACTGCATTGTATATCTGTTTTTAGTGATCTGTGGTCATTTATCCAAAACCTAAACGTTTTCATGGGGTGTGACAAATATGAGCATGAGGTCTGCTGGTTTCAAAAATAGAGAGAAAAAATGAAATGCATGATTTCTTTTGAAGCCATGAATAGTTTATTGAGTGTATGTTGTAACATAGAACCAGCCTCTTGGGACAAACCATGTGTTTACAAAGGACATGCTATGAGCACAGTGTCACTTTGGCAGCTGGGGATACAAAGACACATATATATCATGGATAGTTATGATTTCTCAGAGAATCACAGGGTTAACCACAAATGAGAATGAAATGTCAAATACCACATTTTTGTACAACAATGTATGTACATTTACATCAAAGGACGGCGTATTACAACACTGAAACCTGCCCAAAGGGTTAATGTTATGCTGACTATTCACTCACAATAAATTGTTTTAATTGTTTATCAATCACCAGAAACCTGTCTGGCACATTCATTCCGTTTAAACTTAAATTTACTCAACTTTTGGAGCTAAACAGTAAAACAAGAGGAATCAAAATCATTTTAAGGTCCCAAATCACAACTTTCACATTCTTCTTTGCCAATGCATATGTGGTCCCAGCCAAGCAATGCTAAAACTCTGGAAGGCAGAAGCCTCTGTATTGTTTCTGTTGCCCACCAACACAGAAAAAAGAAGCCCTGTATAGTGTCATTAAAATTTGCTGCTACTGGGACTTGAAAACAGAAGTGGTTTGCTGGACAGACATGCAAAACCTTTCTCCCTTCTCATTATTGTTCCTTTGCATTGATATTGCAGAGTCAAGGTCTGTGAAAGTGCTTTTTGACATGGAGTACCAGGAACTTTAAGTTGCATGAATTATCCTTCAAGGAACTAAGTCATTCTTTGGGCTGTTGTTGTCTGCATTACAACTGAGGCCTGGAGTCTAATGCTGATTGTGCTCAACAGACCAGTGATGTTTGGAAAAGCAATTAAATTAAGGGCAGCAAGAAAAAAAAATTGGCAGTGTAAAAATAGCCACGTACACATGGACCCGCTTGCATTCAGTTTATTTGCTCAAACGGAAATAATTTAACCTTTGTATACACCTCATTCTGAAAGAAAAGTGCCAGTCCAAATGGACATTTAATTGTTTTCACAGGGGTGGAATATTCCTTTCCTCAAATGATTGAGGTATCATGAACCCACTCAGGGTGCGTTCTTTCAGAGCATGCTCAGATATGAGGTAAGATGCAACTAGAAACGTTCCTCAACTTTAAAAATGGTGACGAGCTGTCAGCACTGGACTGCTGCGGAGAGTTTGTTTTTGATCCAAACTTTGAAAGAAATGAACATAATTTCAAGACTGGATGGACGACAAACTCGCAATATGGAGTATTGCAACTCTGTGACAAACAAACTGTCGTCCTCCTGCTTTGATAAATCTTGTGATGTTTACGTTTTTCTGCGCATGCCCCATTCACTATTCTGTTTGATTACAGCGGTGCATGTAAATCAGAGGTTGGAATATTCATTTCCATGTATACTATCGTTTTCGGAAAAGTCATTCGGAAAGATTGCATTCGGAAAGACGAAAAACTCCTCATGTAACCGTGGCTATTGTCGTGTGCTACACTATGGTTAGCCTGTGAGCATGGAGGATACCCAGTCTGTGAGGTTTCTGATCAATTTTATACTTTATTGCAAGGCACAGAGTTTACAAAACCAACACAAGTGCTGGTAAAAAAGAAGTTTCAAACCAGCTTGGTGCTGAATTTGAAGCAAGAAGGTTTTAAATGCAACGGCAGATTGACAGGTGTCTCAGTTCAAACAGTGACTATGTTAACTCTCTGCTTTAAGTGTGATGCATCTCTCTCACTTCTTTAAGTTATCATTAAAAACTTGTCTGATGACATTTTTTTTATATGTTATTGAAAAAATGACTTCCATGTTTCAACAGCTGCAATACACTTGTCAACCACTGACACATTTAGCCTAAAACCACCAGTTTACAGTTTATAGAGAAGGCAAACGTACATAAAAGAGTCATTAAACCAGGTCAATCAAAGCTGGGTGTGAGCTTACATTAAGCAGAGCGTAAAATGAAACAGCATGGGTGCTCCACCTATCAGATAAGTTCAGCATTGCTGGCCACACCCCTAAAACTACCTAAACCTTCAAGCAAGGAAATATCATGGGGGAGATTAAATCACTGTTACTGAATTTAGACCCTGTTTCCAGGTCCACATTTAACACAATAAACACACAGAGTTACTGAAAAGGTCTCGAGTTTCTAGAGTCACTTCCTGCTGTTGGAAAAACAGCTTGAGGTTCAGGTCAGACAAGCCAGCTGCTCTGTTGTTAGCTGCACAACCAACACAAGTGTCTCTTTCCTGACCCAGCACCACCGGACCAAAAAGGATGGTTGCTTCTGTCTTACACAAAATGGTCTGGGCTCAGTTAGTGCTACTTTCTTGCTTATGCACCACTTCACAAAGGACTGCTTTAAAAGTGAGGGTCACCACAAAGCAGAGTTTGCAGTAGCATTAATAAGACTATTAATTATAAGCTATTCATAACAACTGTTTGATCATTTTAATGGTTATTTTTTTACAAGAAAAATAAGGCTTAGTTTGGTTTGGTGTTTTTCTGCCTCATCTGTCTACCATCAAAAAGAATATTAACAAATAAATGAAATGAAAAGGCAGGCCAAACTTTAGAGAGAAATTCAAGGCTGTGCACAAATAACTGCAACAATTAAAAACTCATTAAGATTAAGCCACTGTTAATGACACTGTTCATATATGCGTCAACAAAATGTCTTTGTCAGTTTACTCTTAGATTGAATACAGAGTCTAGACAGTGTACTATAAAACATAAATGCCACCCTAGTGGAAGCTGAGACTATAGCTAACACATAAATGTTCAAATCAAGCAGAGTAAGATGTGCAATAAAGAATGTGAGTATTATTTTGCTTGGTTGATGTAGACCTGCAGATACGTAGGCTTTGTTACCTTTAAGCCAGGTTGGCTGATTGCTGATTTTCATATGCAAAAAGCTAAGCAAACCAACGACAGGCAAAATACTTAAAGTCATCCAACAGACAACATGAAATAACAAGCATTCAGAAGAGCTGGTAGACTAATTTTAGTACTTAGAGAATAAGTCAGTGTAAGTATAAAAGTTATTCAGCTTTTAGGTAGATTATCTACTAATGGGACACTTAGCTAAAATAAGATTCTGTCTGCTTTAAGTCTATGGAGAGACTATGCTAGCTTCCCTTAGCCTCAGCTTTAAAGGACATTACAGTAATGAAAGTGTTCACCATAGATAATGTTTTCATTTCCCACAGTTAGACGCCAGATATCTTCAGTTAAATGCAAATAATCATTTAAAGATCATCATTATTATTCTTTTTATTTTGTGTTGTTTTATTATTTAAAGTAGGTTGTATGAGGTACTCTCATTACACAGTACCAAAAGAATAAACAATACAGACCATTCTGGACTGTTCAGCCACTTTTCTAAGAATGAATTAGTGCCAAACTTGAAATTTATGACAGCTAATTTAATTCCTACATAATGCTTAAACAGAGCATACACTTGCATTGACATTGGTGTTTCAGCTTGAGTTTAGAAGTAGTCTGCAACAGTTACTAAACAGAGGGGCTAAGCTAACTGGGATTCCCTGTGTTTAGATGCACTTAGCGGTCCGACTAAGGTCATAGCTTAATTGTAAAGTCCCAGCGAGGGATCTGGTCTTGTCTGCGTATACATGCAGAAAAGAGAATGCATGTGCATCAAACCAGTTTCAGTTCATCTGAAGAGGAAGAAACACTCCAACAACAATGGTCGAGATGGATGCAGCTGAAGCTCTCCATGTGTCTTATTATGTGTGTTAATTACATTGCATGGTATGTTTTTGTTGTGTTGGAGCGTAGCAACTTTTATTCTCATGGTCATGTATTTCCTCTTCTGAGTGAAATTTGCTCATAATGAACACCACAGGTTACAAGACCTGGTGGGTCCTGCTGAATCCAACCCCAGTGTCTCAGTTGAGCTATGCTCAGTGCGTTCACTATTGGACATGATTTATTGAAAGTGAGAATCACAAATGTCATCTGATTCCCAACAGGATTTTGTGCCATTAAGTCTTTTCCTGTAAAGCCATCAGCTTACATTTTCACACACCCTTTGAAGACTACGATCCTTGTTGTTTAACAACCGAACACTACGACCAGTAATGTTGTTGCCTTGTGGGGACGTTTGGCCTCAGCATGCAGCAAGGTCAGGACTCTGAGGAGCTGGGTTGAACCAAAGTGCAGGTTGGGGGGGGTGTACAGTGTGCAAGGAAAGAGGGACAATGTTTGGCTCACTCACTGAGGGCTAGAAGGTTGGGGCGTGTACCTGCTGGGGTCCAACCCCTCCCAGTACGGCTCAACGCTGGGAATGAGGCTAAGTGGACTCCTGTAGAAGTGGGGAGATCAGACGGTAAGAAGTGAGGGGAGGGTTATGGAAGAAATCAGGAAGCCTGTCGATCAAGGTTTGTTTGAAAATGCTTCAGACAGGAAGAGAAAACTTTGCAGTTATTGTCACTGAGTGAGCTGGAAAAGACAGGAATGGAATAAAAGCATTAGTAAATCACAGAGACCTCTAGAGAGAAACATCAGGGAGACAGAGGGAGAGAGCCAAGAGAGGGGGTGGTAATATAAGTGATGGTTGCACTTTAAGACAGTTCTCCATTTAGTGACTGTTTCTCTGTTCTTAAACCCAAGGTGACCTGATGAAACTCAAACTTTCAATGAGTGTATATGTTTTTTTTGTCCTTTTGTTAGTCATATTTTTTCCTTGCATCCCACTGGGAATCTGAGGCTTAGAATGAACAGAGCACACATTCTTAGAGTTTTCAGCTGTTTCTGGGGAGTGAACTCCTTTGAGAGGTCTCACCTGATCTGACTTGAAGTAAGTGTGTTTTTAAAAGACAACTGCATGGTGAAAGGTTTAAAGAAGCATTTTGTAATTTGGTGCATGTTATGCCTCAAATACACCAGATACGTCTGCAGTGCAACTATGTTGTTCTGCGTCTTGACTGTGTTGTCAACTCACACCGGCTGCATGTTCAGTCCGACAAGCTGCATGACTAACAGACAGCTGGAGTCCGAGGAGTTCCTGTGCTTCCCACTCCATTGATAAGTCTCTCTTTATTCATGTTGGGCTGTAAAACCTCAAACCTGTTGACTTCTGATCTGGCTCTGCTCATTATGTCCATACGTCATCGTAGACAAGCTAAATAACAACGTACGTTTTATTTATTCACCGGTGTTTTTAAATAGTTTCCAGTCTCTGGAACAAAACAGATCCAGTGTAAGTTGACACATTGACATTGAATGGAAGCCTATTTGATCTGTTTGCCATGACGAAATGGAGAAGCTGTTGTAGTCTGACAAGAATTACTGTGACAACCATCCCTGTGATGTGGTCTGATGCCACAATGTGTCAGAGCATCTTTGATAATTAACTTCTAGTCTACCTCTTTGTTATAATGAGTTGGAAAACAAGAGGGGTACAAATTTCAAGCCAACTTCTTGAGCTTCAGTTCAATGTAGGAATGACTGGTAGATGTTTTGATGATAAGAAATTCATACTAGGGTAGAAAGTGTGAAAACCAACCCCATTCTCCCCTAGTACATCCTACCAATACATCAGTAGCCACGTATACATGGACCCAAATATTCCGCTTGAATTCAGTTTATTTGCTCAAACGGAAAGAATTTAACCTTTGTATACACCTCATTCTGAAAGAAAAGCGCCAATCCGAATGGACATTTAATCAGTTTCACAGGGGTGGAATATTCCTTTCCCCAAACCGATTGAGGTTTCATGTATCCACTCAGACGAAAAGTTGTCAGCGCATGCTCAGATATGACATAAGACGCAACTAGAGACGTTCCTCAATTCTAAAAATGGCGGCGAGCAGTCAGCACCGGAGGAAAGTTTGTTTTTGGTCCAAACTTTGAAGAAATTAACATAATTTCAAGACTGGACGGACGACAAACTCACAATACGGAGTATTGCAACACTGTGATTAACAAACTGTTGTCCTCCGTCTTTGATAAATTACGTGATGTTTACGTTTTTCTGCACATGCCCTATTGAGTATTCTGTTTGATTATAGCGGTGCATGTAGACCAGAGATTGGAATATTCCTTTCCATGTAATCTATTGTTTTCAGACGAGTCATTCAGAAAGATTCCATTTGGAAAGACGAAAAACTCCTTATGTAACGGTGGCTAATGATACATCATCACTTCAGTCTATATTATACATTCTATGCCAGTGTTACCCAATCCTGGTCCTGGAGGACCCCTGCATGTTTTAGATGTTACCTGATTCAAATGAATGGCTGCGTTGGAGCCGGGAACATAAAAAACATGTAGGGCAGGGGTCCCCAGGACAAGGATTGGGTAACACTGGTCTATGGTCTATTAGCAGAGAACTGTCTGTTATAAGAGAATCATATAAATTATCACAGACCCTGAATCATTTTTCTGTGTTTGTGTGTTAGTTAAATTAAAACATTCCTTTTCATTCCATTCCAAATAAAAGTGACTGCACGTTAACTGTTTACCAATGATATACCTGATATACTGTGTTATGAGGAACCAAACCTTTCTGTGTTTATGCAGTTGTCACACTGCCACCTTCTGGTAACAGCACATCACTGCATATAATGAGTTATGACTGCTATCCTGTTCTCATACAACTAAAATCCTGTTCATCTTCATTAGCAGGAAGCTGTTTTCAGAGGGGCTGACACACAGTTTACAAATGATGAGAGACGCATGGAAGAAATAATATTTAGATTTAAATTTTGTGACTATATGGTTCAGTGACAGCCCCTAAAATGTTTAAGTTCAGCCCTGCAACTTGACTAACCTAACATTAAGAAACCTGGTCAGCTCATGTGTACACAAAGCCTCTTGGACCCGCATCCCAAAAGAAAGTCTGACATATTAAACTCTTGGTGAATTAACTGCGGCCTTTTGTGGATTTATTCATTTCAAGCAGCAGTGAATCCAATCAGTCTTAAAGTTGGTGTAGAGCTGGATGACAACCTTTACAGAATCTTACAAAAGTCAAAGGACGAGGTTGTGGTGGCTTTGAAAGTTTGAGGTCAGATCCCAAGTTGACTACAAAAATAAACTTCCCACAGTTGTTTAATTTGATTCACCTGAAGTTTGGGAAAGAGCTACAAAAGACCTCAACAAAAAAAAATGTTAGGTGGCTTGACGAAACTTTAAGTTTTGTCATGAAACAGAAACTTGCTCTAACTCAAACATACAGGTCCAAGTTGGATCAAACTTTGCATTCAATAAAAGTCTAAATGCTAATTATGTGACGGTAAGTTTTGAATGAACAACCTCAGAGGTGAACAGCTGAGTTCTCATAATATGCTGATGTACAGAAAGCTACTCAGCCTCTTTGACTGCTCCATGTCTGACAAAGATGCAGCAGAGAGACTGTGTAGGCTACATTATCCCTGAAAAAGTCACAAGACTGCATCAAAGAGTCAAAGTTTTTTGGTGATAAATTCTGAAACATGCAGGTTAACACAGAATTAATATTTCACATATTCATATATTTCATATAATATTTATGATGCTTCGTCTGTAAAGCTTTGTTTCCTGTAAACCAAAGTGTAACCCTGGAAACCCTGAAAATCACTCTCACTGAGCAGAAACATTTTCATGGATGTGTTGTGTACTACTATGATCAACAGTCATATATCAACATCTAAACATATGATTTTGTCTTGTTCATTATACTACACACTAAAAACAGCCGGTTTGTTTAATTAACTCAACTACTGGGTCATGAAATGTTAAACCCATAATGGGCAATTTACATGGGATTTGGGTTATTTTTGTGCAACTCAAGCGCTGAGTTAAAAATCCATCAACCCAACATACAACTGTTGACCAAGCACCTGGGTTGTTTGTGATTCCAACGCCACCGTGTAATCACGTCAATGGACATGCTCCACCTATCAGACACTGACATCAGGCTCCATGCACCAAGCAGTCACACATATCAGCACCTTTTTTACTAAATAATACACATTACTCTGTGACCAGACTTCAAATAACTGCCTTTAAATTAAAATTACTGCTCAACATTGGTTTTAGCATAGTAATTTTTGTTGTGACAGTGTTTTGTAACTGTGAGTGAGTAGGGAATGCAGTGTATATGAGACCCTGCTGTAGTCACGTTTGTGAGCAGGCTGTATCTGCTACTAATGGCGTGGATTAACTGTCTGAACAACTTGCCACTGATCGGTTGTTTTCCATCTGCAGCATAGACTTGCTGTCTGTGCTTCACTGTACAGACCTGTTGTCCACGTTTCACAGCATGGACTGGCTGTCAGTGCTTCACTGCTACATGAAGTCTAAAATGAAGCAGAATTAAACCGCTCCTTTTCGCATATATCGGTTCAAATATGTGGTTGAAACAGCCCAGCATTGTATTCAATTTGACCCAGCATTTGAGTAGAATATTTGACTCATCTGTAGGGTTAAAATGGACAAACCCATCCTGCTGGGTCAAACTAACCTCTGCAGGGCTGGTACTATAATGACCCAGTGGTTGGGTTATAAAAAAAATGAGTTATTTTTAACTCAACCATTTTTTAGAGTGTAGGAAGTGGTTCAAAGTTTCCTTAAAAGCACATATCCATTTTATTATGCTGATGATTTTAAGTACAATTCTGTCATGATACTCACTCTGGTTGGAGATTGATTGATTAATCATCATCAGTCAATCACCCTGTGAGAGGCCGGGCCCACTCTGGACACCACGGTCAGAAATGGGCTTCAGAATAAGTTCTTCTCTTTAACACACTGTCTACTACATTAATTAACCATCACTTAACATATGACACCAATGCCTAATACTGTAAGGTAAAGTCCCAGAAATATCAATTGCTATGCAGATGATAAACAGTTATGCTTCTCAAATAACAATCAAAAACAAGAGGCCTGACTAAAGACATAAAGGGATTGGATGTTTTCTATGGCTTAAGTCAGATAAACTTACTCAATTCTGAGCAACACAGGCATTCCTATTTGTTCAGGATATCATCTTAATAAAAGTGATGTAAAACAGCATTTTATCAATAACACAGGAAAAAAAATCAGGAAGAGCCTGTCTCATAAGATGCAGAAAAACTAGTCCCCACATTTGTCACATCCAGCTCTAATGACTCTAAAGTCTCTGTCCCCTCTGATCAGACACCAGACGTTAAAGGCAGACATTTTGACTTGTCTATAATAGATGACATAATGAGGAAGCTTTATTTTTGTTGCTCCAGTGCCAGGCGCTTCAGTATGCAGTCTCACTGGCATGGTTTGGGTGATTAATGTCATGAGTCCACCTGCTCAGATGTGTTAA
This sequence comes from Halichoeres trimaculatus, assembly GCF_033239565.1. Lineage (NCBI taxonomy): Eukaryota > Metazoa > Chordata > Actinopteri > Labriformes > Labridae > Halichoeres > Halichoeres trimaculatus. The sequence continues at coordinate 34,596,716 of NW_027437184.1, forward strand.
AATGTCATCTGTGAAAAAGGTCCATCAAGGGACCAGAGGCGTCCTTTGTGATGGCGGATTGGTTAAATTCAAGGTGACGCATCAAGGTGATAAAAGGACAGGGGAAAGAAAAGACAAAATAATGGGATGGATCGTTTTATCAGAAGCAGTCTCTCTGCATTAATCACACCACATTGTGCTGGGAGTGAGGCAAATATCTGCCAACGCTGTTCCTTTGAATGAAACCATTTCTCTCATTCCATGAACTTCAAACACAAACTCAGCTCTAAAGAGCTTTGACAATTAGTCAAACTTTTAAAAAAGAATGGTAAAATTTATAAACCCTATTAACCCTACATTTATCTACAGATAGTGCAAAGACAGCATTTCAAAGGCTGAAACAGAGCTGATGAAGTTGGCTTAAGTTCATGCAGGACACAGAAGTCATACGTCCAGCAACCAATTACAGCTCATGTAGAGTGATAAGACGGTGCATTTAAACACGTCTCCACTGTCACCAATCCCTGTGTGCCTACACTAACCACACTATGCTGCTGTCTTGAAGTATACCCTCCTCCACCCCAGCCTCCTCCTATCAATTCTCCATGTTTGTATCACATTAAGTCTCTATGTACAGTGGGGAAAATAAGTATTGAACACGTCAACTTTTTTCTCATTACATTTACTTCCAAAGCTGCAACTCAAAGAAAATTTCTACCAGGCATTCGTATTAACTCAAATAATCCACACATGAAAAGAAATCACAACGTTCAGGTCCATAAATAATGATTATGTGGAATTAAGTGCAATAACACAGGAAAAAGTATTGAACCCAGTAACTGAGACTCATCTAATACTTAGTGGACGTGTCCCAAATTGCGTACACTCTGCACTTACACTTAATATTTTAGTGCAGAAGTGTGTTCATACAGACAGTACGGAAACACACAGAGCACTCAAAACAGGGAAAAAAGTTGAGTGTGGAACGGTGGACACGTCTCACACTCAATGGATGCCAAACTGGCTACACAGAGGAAGGAATAGGAAAGGTCAAACGATCATTAATAATTTTAATTAATGAATAACAGAAGAACACCTGTGAACAGTTGATCCAGGACAACTCTACCCTGTTAGATTTTGTGCCCTGTTCCAGTGAGTGAAGAGTGTACGCAGTGCACTATATGTCAGTGTACTTGTGAACGTACGCCATTTGAGACACAGCCATAGTCTCCGTGACATCACCCATCTATTTCTGATAAGGAGTTTTGAAGTAAATCAACGATTGAAGCCATACCTAAAAAGCCTCCACTCCAACAGCTGCCTGCTTGTTAGTCATATCAGCTGAGCCTCTGATTGGGTGAATTCATAAACTTATTATTGACTAAACTGCTGAGTAGGAAAAATCTCCATGTTCGGTGTGTGTAGATAAAGAAATTAGCTAATCAGGTCTGAGCCGTTTTTGTAACCAGACATTCATGAAGCCTGCTGTAAAAATCAGAGTTTTTTTCTGGCATGTGTGTAATTCCAAGTTTTTCTACAGCCAGCACTTAAATGGACACTTGACAAACTGCAGTTTTTAGCACCTCACCGAGGGTTTCACTTTGGCATGGCTGCAGGTTCCTTTTTGGGTTAAACCAGTGTTTCTCAATTCCGGTCCTTCCGGCCCATGTAGACCAGAGATTGGAATATTCCTTTCCATGTATACTATTGTTTTCAGACAAGTCATTCAGAAAGATTCCATTTGGAAAGACGAAAAACTCCTCATGTAACGGTGGCTAATGATACATCATCACTCCAGTCTATATTATACAGTCTATGTCAGTGTTACCCAATCCTCGTCCTGGGGGACCCCTGCCCTGCATGTTTTAGATGTTACCCCACTCCAGCACACCTGATTCAAATGAATGGCTCGTTATCAGGCTCCAGCAGAGCTTGATGACGAGCTGATCATTTGAATCAGGTGTGTTGGATTCGGGTAACATCTAAAACATGCAGGGCAGGGGGGCCCCAGGACCGGAATTAAGAAACTCTGGGTTAAACCATAAACAAACACACTTACCTACCAGTTAAATTTTTCCTTTTCAAAGAAATAAGCTTCTTACCTTTTATTTATAGTTTTTGTTAGAAAACCAGAAGAACTCAACATTTTAAGAGTTGGATGAGATGTTATTTAGATAAAACAGGATAGTTCATTTCTTCAAGCCCTGTGACATTTGTTAAATGCATAGGCACTGACTGAATTTTTGGATGAATCCTAAGAAATTGAGCTGATTTCACAGATGTGTTTGCTAAATAAAAATGATGTAGAGATTAAGAATCTGCTCTGTTTTTTTTTACTGAATACAGTTTGATGTTTTGTGTTGTGTCTTTTTTGTCCTGGCTGTGTACCAAGCATAATGTCATTTAAAGACCTTTTCAGTTGTAGAGCACGGTGTCATGTTGCAATGAAACACTTCTGTGTCCTGTGGCAGTTACTTACGGAGTTTCCATGCTTTTTCTGCAGTGGGTTATGGAGAGGGGAGGATCTAGAAGATGAGAGAAAGACAAAAAAAAGATATCACTGTCATTTTAAAGTGGAAGTGAACAATATCTGCTCTCAGACGTCTTAACCTTATTAGATAGACATTCATGATGAGCACAAAACACCTCTGCTGCTTCCCCACTTCTAGCTCTATTAAGATCAAACACTTAATCTAATCTCAGTACAAAAAAAATCAATAGAATATGGCAGAATTGGTTTAAAACTTGGAGACAAATTTGTTTGTCGAGATGGTTTTACATCCAATGAAAGTGGAGATACATTTACACCAGCACTGTTGTTCAGGGGATATTTAGCCTCAACAGCTGAAACAGGTGGTAAACAGTCCTGTCTGTGGTGGTTGTAAACCTCACTTCCAGTCCTGTTTTCTGACTTTTATTGCATGACAAGGATCTTGTGATAGATAGACCATAGATACGTCTGTTGACTTCTTTTGTCGACTCACATCAACAGTGTGTTCAGTCCGGCACGTTGCAGGACTGACAGACAGCCGGAGTTGTGAGACCAAGGAGTTCCTGCACTTCCCTCTCCATTGATAACTAAAGCCTTGTTTCTACCAAGCCGTTCAGTTCGGTACGTCTGGGTACAGCACACTTTCTGCGGTGTTTCCACTGACTAATCCCTGGAAAGGTCTCAAATAACCGAGGTGAACCATTCCACTTTTTGGTACCCTCCTGTTGGAGTACCAGACATCCCAATCTGACCCCAGAAGGTGGAGCCACAACACTGCAGACCGTTGATTAGTCGAAAGAATCGTTGCTTCCTGTGCGAAAGTATGTCTTCTGAAACAAAGCTTGGTTGGTCATCGTAACAAAGAGCCACATGCCGATCACAAAGAAGACGAATTGCTGGATGATTTCCATCGTTGCTCTTTGTTTACCGTGCTGCATTTTTCTTCTTATTATTTATTATTCTTATTTACAGGACACTCTTGCAAATGAGATTTTCAATCTCAATACAGCTCTCCTGGTTAAATAAAGTTTCATTCATTAGCGGGGTACATTGTGTCACACAGCTATGCTGTCACGCAATTACATAACAGACGCGACTATTGGCATCCGGCTTTCACGCCGCCTTCCAAGAAGGACGCAGTTGGCTGTGGAAACACAAACAGGATCAGGCTTTACTGATTCAACCTGTGCCAAACTGATCCAGACCGCTTGGTGGAAACAGGGCTTAAGTTGACTCATTGACTTGAATGGAAACGTATCTAAGGGTGTATTCACACCTGTGGCTCGTTTGCTTTTTTCTGATTCAGGGGCAAAACTGATACAATTGTAGCAGTCGTCACTTGGTTCCTCTGTGTCCACAAGGCAAAAGTCTCTTGCGGTCTAAAGTTGTAAACACATGTCACGTGCGATCGATTTTTTCTCTCATTGGTCAGAAATCATACCCGGAAGACGATGAGTTTCCCTATCTTCGTTCATTCATTCATTCATTCATTCATTCATTCATTCATTCATTCATTCATTCATGTTCTCATCCGCCATGGAGCATCAACAACGTGTGTGGCTAGTTTGCATTACAGCGTTTATCTGGCTAATGTACCAGTGTGTGCTTTATGAACAACATGTGCAGTTTTTCCTGGAGTCCCGACAGCGTCTGGAAAATAATATCCTGCATGTCTCGAGATGAAAATGTGCCGGCTCACGTCACCGCAGACAAAAACGGGCTCTAAAGGGTGCACAACAACACATTCTACTCTCACAACTACCACAGTTATGAGTCAGTTGTGCCTGTTGCTGGGCCGTTTGTGTTCTCACTGCACAGGAACCACTACAGGGCTCGTAGCCAAGACCACCTATTTATGTCGATCTCGACCTGCTTGTTTTGTCCCGCATCCGAGAACGATTGCTGTGTTCACATATGCCCAAACGAACCGGACTTTCGAGGGGGCTGCCCACTGTTTCGGGACAACTGTCCCAAATGATCCAGGTGTGAATACACCCTAAACCAGTGCCCAGACTGAATGAAGGCAGACCGGAGACATATCTGATGTATTTCAGCCATAACTAACAATTTCCATATGGCCTCCAGCTTTCATCTTACAAAGTGAAATGAATCATGTTCTTAATGATGTGAACATTTATATTTTCTGTTGAGTGCACAAACTAAACTAAGTTAAACCAAGTAAACTCCATCTAAGGTAAACTCACTAAACTTCATCTGGATAGGCTGCTTGTCTAAAGCTAAAGCTCTGTACATTCTGCAGAAACCCAACAACTCTTACAGCTGAAGACTTTACACAAAGTGATTTATCAGGATGTAAAAAGGTGCAAGTTCAAAACACATATCTGAGGACACAAGACCACAATACAGCTATGAAATGGAGCAGAAAAGACAAAAAATAGTTCATAACATAGTTATGGATACAAGATTAGAAATACTTGGGTCTAAAAATGTTGTTTGCAAGTTTTAATGGTCTGAATGTGAAAAATAATCCTGATCAAATCCTAAAAACATCCTGACATATTTTCCTCATATCGCCCCCTAATGGGGAACATTTTTCTTGGTCAGAAGCAGAGTTTGATGATGTTTATGCAGCACGTAACACTGCAGAAAACTGCAGAAAACTGATCATCTGGGATCAGAGACACCTGAGGGACAGGTGAGCTTTGATTTCATCAGTCTGTGATGATGGAACAAAGAGGTTTGAGCTCACCAAGAGACTGATTTTTACAGAAATCACTCAGAGAAATAGATAAAAAAAAAGAGCATTCATGTGTTACTTTCACACTGATAAACATGTCAGTAAGAGCTGCTGGTTCTTGGTCATTTTCATAGGATCAAATGTGTCCTCCTTTGAGAAAAGTTTGGACACCTCTGCTCTAAAATCTAGGTTTTAACCATTTGGATAATAAAGAGCGTGAGGTAGCAAATACTTGTGAACTTGTAGACAGTGAAAATCATCCTTGTTATCAGTCGGACTGGTTATACTGATAACTACAGATGACTCTGACTTTCCCCTCACCTCTTTTCCTCTTCAGTTTCCGCCGGCGCTGCTTGTTGACGAAGCAGGCTGCCATCGTGCTGAACAGGACGGCTGCTGCCAGGAAACAGATGGTGGCCACAATACCAGCCACCACAGGACGTGCCAGTCCACGTTCCTCCACTATCTCAGGGGGAGGGAAGAAGTCTGTGAGATGAGGAGGGAGGGGGATAGAGGAACGGAGTAAGATGATGGGACAGAGGGGAGAGAGTGGGAAAGTTGATGGATTAAGTTAAAGCAAACAGCAGAGACACGCTGAATCACTAGATTTCTGAGCTGCGTTCAATAACAGCATTAGTTATCTGATACAGCAGTGATGTGAGCGTCTGCAGAAAAAGACAAACAGTTGAAGAGCTCTGATCTGGTCTGTAATGATACAAGAAACTGAATCAGCCTGAACAAACAATAAAAAACCTTGTCCCATACTTCTCAGCCTCCTGCACGGAAACCTGTGAACGTCAACTAAAGGAAAAGTTCATCCATTAAGATTCATCTGTTTTCGCTGACCTTTGCTGCAGCGTGTTGAGTATTTCCTCAGGGTGTTAGCTATGATGACTCTGCAGAGTGTAAACCTTTTCTTTCCAACAGGAGCAGACCGAGCGCCTCTGCCTGACAGGTTCTTTTGAATTTTTGTTGTGTGAGTTTAAAGAGTTAGCTCGGGCACAAAGCAGTAACACAGCTAACAGAGTGTTTTATTTAGTGGCTCCTCACACACTGCTTTGAAGAAATTAAACAGGCATGGTCAAACAGTGAGCATCAGCCCAAAAAGATTAGCCTGTCATCACTGAAGCCTCACAAACAGCCTGTGATGTAGAAATGTTGAAAGTAGTTTTACACCCTTGTAGTTTAAACATCCATCCGTACATAATCTGTACCTTTTTTGCAGTTGAGAGGATATTAAGATCGCAGGCTCGCCCAATTAGAGGCACAGCTCGGGTAGCGTGACTGACAGATGCCCTATAGCTGTACGCAAAGTCCTTGCCACTTCCAATATGGCTGCCAATTTGCTTCATTTTCCAGAAACAGACGGGTGACGGGGAGACTACGTCCATGTTTTACACAGTCTGTGGTTTGTTGTATGCATCAGCCATGTAAACCACACCATACCATACCAACTTCACCAACATACCAACCCCCCAACAGTGCATTGAATTTAAGGGGAACCCTGAGTGTTAGCACTAGTTGTCCTAAATAAGTTGCTATTTCCCTGTTCTACAAAAGTTCACAGATAGTGGCACAAGAAATGTCCCAGAAACCTTTTCACTTCACTACTTTTTTAGACATACATAGGTTGCCATTTTTTTTGCCAGGTAAGTGTGTTCTGAGATGATGAAGTAAAAAGGTGCTTGAGATACAGTCAATATTACCAACTCAGCTACTTCGTGGTTCTATTTAGCAACTTTTCAGACCCCTCCAGTAACTTCTTTTTAAAAACGTGATAACTAGCATTTAACGGCAACAAAACAGCCAAAAAAAAAAAAACTGATCCAGTATGAAGTCTCAAGAACGAGGCTGGAGCCACATATGTCAGTACAAAACTCCACCTGGGTTCAATACAATAAAAAAACCAAACCCAGCCTCAGCCCGAGCTATCGATCCTATTATAATAGCCAGTCTTTTAGCACAGAGTACACTTCACCAGAACTGTTTGTCATTTCAGGCACACAGCTTGTATTATTCTCTCTGACCCTGCGCTCAGGTTTCAAACTGAGAAGGCTGTAAATAGTGTGTGCAGAGGCCTTGAACAGGTTAACCTATGTTAAGTTGCACACTTTATCAGGGCTGCCTCTAACTTAAAAGTGATGAAATGCATCAAAGTAGTCCAAGAAAAGCTTTATTCTTTCAGGAGACAAACATGTAAACTGGCTTCTCCTGTGTGGAAACATGACGTCCACAGCGACTCTTTGAGATGTTTCAACAGAAAACCCTTGTTTCCACCAAGCAATCCGGTTTAGATCAGTACAGTTTGGTATGGGTTGGACTGGTAAAGCCTAATCCCATTTGCTTTTCCTAAGCCAACCGTGTCCCCTCTTGGTAGGTGGCGTGTAAGCCAGATGCTGATAGCCACATCAGAGAAATACAGTCGCTGTAGCACGGTAAGTGACGATTCTTGAGCCCATTTAACAGTCTTTAGTGTTGTGGCTCCACCTTCTGGGATTGGATCATTTAGTCTGGCACCCCAGCAGAAGTGTCCCAAACAGTGGGACGGTTCATCCTGATCATTTGGGGATCCGTCCCAGGATTAGTCAGAGGAAATGCCACAAAATGCATGCCATGCAAGACAAACCCAACTGGACAGCTTGGTGGAAACAGGGCTTAAGATACATAGAAAGATAGAAACATAAAATAAAGAGAAACATACGATAAAGATATAAATCTCATAACGTGTTTTTTTCCAACTTGTAACTGAAACCAGTCAACTTGGATGTGTCAGTGAAAATAAATTAAACCTGAAGTCATCAAATATTCAACTTCAAGAAACAAAGTTTAAAGAATGGAGATAAACCCACTTTGTTTTTTTCCAACTGTATTGTGTTTCTCCTGTTGGTCTCTCTGTACTCACTCAGATGGAACCCGGCTCTGTTTCTCTTTTCTCCCCCAGCAGTAACAACGGACTTATCCAGAAAATCCCCAAATTGAGTTTAAAACAAACACTCAAATGCTTCTGTCCTTAAGAAAACAGACAAATCCAAACAATCTTTCTGATTTCCCCAGACCCTCCAAGTATAATCCTATTTTACCACGTCTGCACTCATTTCCCACCAGAACTGTCTCTGTCTGAAAAACAACAACAACAACAACAACAACAACAACAACAAAACTTTCAGTCACTTTGGACAGAACTGATAACGTTGACTCACTTATCAGCAGAAATGTTTAGATGTGTTTTCTTTGATGCTTTCAAACCAGGAATCTGTAATTTTGCATTGGATGTGTTTCCTTTACACTTTTTTACAAAATCAAAGTGATATTTTTGAAGTTTTGATAAAGCAAAATAAGACCTAACTGGTGTTTTCATCACAACTAGAATTGCGCACAAGTTCAAAGACTTTGATCTTGTCCCATGAGATTCAATTTACGGAACCATGGAAGAAGGAAGGAGGACTGTAGCTGCCAATAACCATGTCAATAACTAACTATAACTAACAAGAACTGACAATAACTAACTAGGTTTTTCCTTCTGTCTAAATTCTTGCTTGTGTCGTACGTCGCTTTGGACAAAAGCGTCTGCTAAATGAAACTGTGGAACTGTATAACTGTAGATATCCCATTTAAAGCTGAACTGGCATTTTGATGGACAATTTTTGGTTGATGCTTTCAACAGGCGAAGGCAGACAGCCTTAAAATACTGTAACATCCATACAGACACTGCAATGATGACGATGCTGATTCATGAAAACTTGTGTTTTAGTTCACTGGTCAGTGTCGGCCATGACCTCGCCACATTAAATGAAAATCACTATCTCCAGCTCACCTACTCTCTCACTCACTCACTCACACACACACACACACATACACACACACACACACACACACACACACACACACACACACACACACAAACACACACACACACACACACACACACTCACACTCACACACAACTCTGCCTTTCCCTCTTGCTGCACTCTGACCATGGACTGTACAAAACATGGATGTAGCCTCCACCACGCACCCATCTGTTCCTGATACAGCAAAATGAAGCCAATCTGTGGACGCAGCCACATTTCATATGACGCAGTCTTTGAGCTTCCTTTCTAACAGCTATAGGGTACATAGTCACATGAGCTGAGCTGCGTCTCTGATTGGACAATCAGGTGATCCTGATCTGCCAAACCACTGAGTTAGAGTATCATGAATAAATTAATAATCATTTAAATATTATACCTTTCATACAAATTAAATGTAGGTTTAGTGCTTCACACGACAGAAAACAAAAAAAGGTAAAATAAATAGAAAAAAATATATGTGGAAAAAAAAATACAGAAATATACGTTTATAGAAGCAGAGACTTAATGGACCTGTTGGGGTATGATGAATGTAATTTAAAGCAGGGGTTCTCAGACCATGGACCCCTTTCAGGTGAGGCGTTTTATCCAAAGACTTCCTCATTATCATAACATTGATGAGCATCGTATTAATACTGTGTAATAATGTATGAGTTGTACTGTGCAAACATTCATAGTTTTCAAATTATTCATTTTGTAAACTTTAAACATTTTTGTTACAAGGTATTTGTTTTTTTGCTGTTGTTGTGCACTATATAGTAATAGACATGTCACAGTCAGTTGTATCAGAATTGATCTCATGGCACCAAACTAAATTGAAAGTTGATTATGCAAGAGAGCCCAGTTTGTCAGTTGTTGAGTTTTCAGTGATATGTGTGAGTTATTCCACAGACCCCTGAGCTATGGTTTGTGTACCAATGGGGGCCCTGGGACCATACTTTGAGAACCCCTGATTTAAAAGCTAAAAGAAAAGAATAAAAAATTAATAAGGCACCAAAAATAGTAATACATAAAAAGTTGAGATAATAAAAACAAAAAGTGCAAAAATAGCAATGAAGAAAAGTAGTTGGAACATTAAAGATAAAGAGTTTAAAATACATTTTGATTTGTAAAAATTAAAATAGAATAACACACAAATAAATCTGAAAAATTGAACAATGAAATTAAAGAAAATTATGAAAACCAAATAATAAAACCAGACTGACTCTTTAGTTCAGGTTTTAAGGTCTGAATATTCTCCTCTCAGATCCTCAGGCTCTTCTAGGAGATCCCTGAACAGTGTGGCTGAAAGCAGCATCACCAAATACTTTTGTTCGTCTCTGTGGATAAGCTCAAAGAAATCTTCTCACTTTGAGACAGATTCTATGGTGAAAAGCATGGAAACACTTTACTTAGAAGTCCGCATATTTCATCACACTTAGGCCATAATTAGAAACAAAGTTTTTCTTATTTCTTTGAAATTAGCAAAGAACTTCTTTGAAATAATGTCCAAATGTATTGTCCCAACACACAATTGGTAGGTTACTGTTTTTTTCTTGTTTCTTTGGAATTTACTCCAAATTGCAAGGTAAGAAAGTGAGGATTAGCAGATAATTTATTTGAAATTAAATCACAACCCACCACAATTTTTTTTCAAAGTATCCCAACGTTTCTGCTATTTCCAGAGAAGCAGGTGATAAATAGCTGCTTAGTTCTTGAATACAAAGTTAGGTTCAGTGTTTCCTCTGATTATTACCTTTGAAATGTTAAGTGAATAATTCAATTTCCCAATAAGCAGTTGAAAGTTAGCTGTTTGTTATTTAATTTCACCAAGTTCTTTAGTAACAAGTTTGTAGATCTGCATAATTGAGATCACATGCAAAATGATAAACCTTTATGATTGAGCCTATAATGTTTTACATGATACAACTGAAGACTTCAGGTGTGGTATTCACCAAGAGTGGGGTTGTAAAGTGGCCTTACCTGATTGTGATAAACACTGCAAGTACAGGGGCACTGCAAAACAGAATCTGGACAGAAGTTATGTGCTAATTTTCACCAAATTCTCATGAATGTAGGGGGTAAAGAAGAAGAAATAAGAAAAAACTTTGTCTAATTGTTACCTAAGTGCAATTAAATTTGCGGACCTCTAAAGTAATGTGTTACAAAAAGTACACTTAAATGTAAATTTCATTGTCATACGGCCAACGTCATCTGAGTGTCAGCTCCTGTCTGAGACAGACATCATCAGGTAACAGCATCATGGAAGCAGACAGAGAATCACTCTGGTGCTGAACTTCAAACTTATGGAGCACCCTCAGTTATTAATTCTGGAGTTTGTGTGGTTAAAGCAAGTGGCAAAAATATGAAAAATGTGGGAACCCTCTAATCTGCTGTTTCTCTAGTGTCTGCTCCAGAAGTACTGGAAGTCACATACACACCAAGCCAAAAAAAAGCAGTTTTCACATATCTGCAGCCTGGTTCAAAAGTGTTACATTATCGGCACACACTGTACTAAAGGGTGATTTTTTTTTCTAGCTTGGCAATTTAGAGGATATTAAGATCTCGAGTTTGCACAATCAGAGGCACAGCTCAGCTCACATGACTGACAGGTGCCCTATAACTGTACTCGGAGCCCCTGTCTCTTCCAATATGGCCGTGATAGTTGATTTGCTTCAAAAGTCTGTTTCAGAAACAGACAGGTGACTATGTCTGTTAATTTAACAGTCTACAGGTTAAACACATGTTAAACCCTGACCCAGAGTGGGACTGCAGGGATATGGTGTCAACATTAAGAACTTCTTTTAACTGTTTATGTGCTGCAGGAAAGCATGACACAGCACAATTTGAAGTGTTTTTACCATAAATGATGATAAAACTTTAACATGAGAACAAAAAAACACCTCTGTGATGATTGAAGCACCTCAATCATTTAATCATCTTCATACAAAGACACATGGTGCAGAAAAAAATATCAGGTGGACTCAGTGTCCACCCAGAGACAAGCAGGACTCTCTGATCTCCACATGTATAAATCTCCCCTCTGTCCAGCAGGGGGCAGCAGAGTGCTGTCAGAGATGAGGGGCTTAGTGAGCAAATCTCTAAATGCTTCCAACAGCTGCTCAGAGCGAATGATGTGTACTCAGTGACCTCTGAGGGAGTGACATCACATTTTCAGGCTTTAATTTAGATTCAAAACAGATTTTCAGCACAGGGACCAAAATAGACAAGCCTTTAATGATTCTCTTTTTTTAGCCCCGTGCAGCCCGATGCTATCGGTGGGAGACGATGATGTCATAGTCTTCAGGACGCTACAAAGGAGTGTGTGCATGTAAAGAGAGCTTAAATATAAAAGTGCTGACTGAGCAGGATGTAAAGTTGGAGCTGCTGCGTGTGCAATACATCTCCGTCCCCCACCCACCCTCGGCTCACAAACGATAAGACTGCCCGAGGTTAGAGAGGCAGGGTGCTGCCAGAAGTTGTCGGGTTGAATACCTGCATTGACAAACTAGGATTAAAGCCTGAAGCTGTTTTGTGCCTCAACCAACGAGTCGATGTTCTCCACAGAAAGGCTAAATAACTCACACGTTTCTCACTGTGCGTTTACATTCTTTAATGAAACAAACAGCAGCTCAGCTCAAACAGGGAGGACACAGCACCAGAGAAAATCTGCTCACTCTGTCCGGCTGCAGGTCATGTGACCACAGACTGAACAGGTATGCTACAGGTAAAGAGAGGAGACACTGTCCACTGTCTGACTGACAGGGATCTCCCCTCCTCTGAGACGATGAAGGAGAAAAATGAGCTCTGTGTGACAGAATTTCCTCGGGGTCGGCTGAACTTGATAGGAATGAGGTCACCTTGACTTTGACCTTTCATTAACAGGTTCAGCCTTGGTTGTAATGATAAAAATCTGTCTAGAACCAGTGACGTCATCATGTTTAGTTTGGTCAAGGAACAGAGGTTTTGACTTTTAGTGGAGAATGCTCAATCTGTGTATTTTACAGGTAGGGTCTGCAGGAAATTGGGTTACTTGTCAGTAAACGCAGCAAACTGAGCTCCTCCTCCTTAGGTCAGTGCCAGCAGCAGCGCACACCCACAGCCTCCAACCATGTCTACATGAACACACTCACTAAGCCAGCAACCACCTGTAGCATTGTGTTTTTTTGTGAGAGAAACTCCAGAGCCATGCACCTGACTTAGCATGTTAGCACAAGCTAATCCCTCAATGATTTGACACACCTGCTCAGCAGAAAGCTAACTCACGTCACGCTTCATTCTGTGTTGCTCTCCAAGTGCCTGAAAGCCATAAATAGTAAAAGTGGAGCCAATCTTCCCCTTTGTTTAGGAAAAAGCTTTATCGTCTCTGGCTGTTTTTCTTTCTCTGTGCTATGTCCACTATCATTGCCCCTCAGAATAGCTTCTTCCACTTGCTAATTAACACACAAAGTCACTTGTGCACTGTGCGTGATTTGATTGGCTGATGAAACCGGAATGTCCCAAAACAACCAAAACGTCATCATACAGGGGAGGAGAGGGTTCAAGGCAGACACAGACACTGACAAATTTACAGAGGCCAAGAAAAGAGGGTTGAGCAGGATTGATCCTTTAAAAGTTGACTTATTATTTTTAAAGAAAATCCTGCAGACTCTACTTTTAACTAAACAGATTCACTCACATATAAACCATGGTGATGTATATAATGGTGTTTTCTTGAAGTTAATTTTTAACTTTAGATTCAGACTTTTTTTCATGTTGGTTTTTATGGTTCTACAATTTCATTTAGCAGACGCTTTTATCCAAAGCAATGTAAAACTCCCAAAAAAAAAAGTGATGTGATATCTCACCTGTGCTGGACACTCCTACTACATTACTGGGCTCACTGATGGTGTCATCCATGATGGCCATGACACGGAACTCGTACCAGGCCTCCTGAAAAACAGACACACACACAGATCACACAAACAGGATCACGAGTAGATACTTTTGTATTTTCTTTCTGTTTCATATTACTCTGATTTCCTGTTTTGCTTTGTAGATTTCATGTCTTGTTTTTCTTCCTTCTCCTTAGTTTCACTTCAGGGGTTATATCTTGCTGCTAACGCCTCAAATACACGTGATACGACTTCCTGTCCCATCCGATCTTTGCTACGCTGACTTTTTCATCATAGTTGTGTGTCCGTCAAAAATCGGATGGCTGCAACATGATGGTTCAGCCACACAGACAGACTGCAACAGAAGGGATCTAGTGTAAGTTGACTGATGGACTTGAATGGAAACCCATTTGATCTGTTTGTTGTGACGTAACAGAGATGCATAGCAGATGCATGATGTATTACAGCTGTAACTCTTCTTTACTCATGCTCCTCTGATGATGCTGCCATACTCTTCAGGTCTGTTCTCTGAACATCACATCATATGACATGGATGTAAGGTCTGGCTGCTCCAGGATAATGGAAAGAATCACCAAGAGAATCTTTAAGCATAAAGGCCAATGATGTCGATGGATCAAACCATTTTCATTTAGTTCTTAACAGCAAAAATACTTGGCTCATTACTCTGAGCCTGTGACATAAATACCAATACTGACTCCTCTGAACAAATTTCACAAGTGTTCCCTTTAATTACAACACCAGAATGATTCAATTAGACATCGTAGATGCAGATTTACTCTTTTAAATTTAGGTATGTCATTTTTCTAGCAGAGACCTAAAAAGGAGGCCAGATCTCAAAGGGTTAATAACTTGCAGCCGCAGCTGTCACTGGCGTTTCAGTGTAAAGTGTGACCTTGGTAACTGATCACTGTTAGTTGATAACATGTAAGGCTAGAGGTCTACAGTTAGCATGGTCACTTTTTACTCCAAAACACTGGTTGCCCTTTAACTGTTGAGATCCTGGCAGCGTTCACCCGAACATGAGTCCACATCCAGAAAAGAAGCGGACATCTTTATACTGCTCACGGTTTGGATGTAGTGTTTAAAGTACACTAACTCATCTGAGCTTAATGCAGCTTCTGTTGCCAAAATGTGAATGAAATAAAGCCAGCCGCTGGACGCGGCCATATTGGATATGATGTAAGCTTTGAGCTTGCTTTCTAACCGCTACAGGGCTCCTGACAGTCACGTGAGCTAAGCTGTGTCTCTAATTGGACAAACTCATGATCCTATCTCCAAAATTGCTGAGTTAGAAAAAAAAAAAAAAAAACGTACAGTGTGAGCTGATAGTGAATTCAGCGTTTCAGACCCAAAGCGCTTTTTGAACCAGGTTAAAAACATGTTGTAAAAATGCACTGGATCAGTTCTGTTACAGTCCGTTTGTGTGGCTGGTCTGTCACGTTGCAGGTAATCCTCAGCCATCCAATTTAGACGAAGGTGGAGCTGTGACACATAAATTCAGCGTAGGGAAGATTGTGCAGGACAGGAAGTCAGAACCAAAAACTTCCTAAAACCTCCCAGTGACTTTCAAAATAAAACAAACTGTGTCAAAACCAGTTTGTACTTAGCTTGACTATGATGACAAACAAACATTATTAGTAGAGCCAGACCAGGCAGAGTGGCCAGCCAGATTCCAGGGGTAGCTGGGGCCACCCTGGTATCTGGGTCCTTGTTCACTCAGTCAGGGCTTAACAACGACTGACATTCCAGAGCATAACAATGTGTTTGTAATAGAAACTAAAACAGGTTTTTGGTGCTGCCACAGTATAACCACGTCAAGACTGTTGCAGTGGCTGTAAAGGGGTCTAATGCACCAGTAAATGCTTTGGATGGTTTTCTGCTCGAGCATTCTTCAGACAGGGCGACACATACTTCCTCCTACTGTACCCATCACTCACAGAAACCCTTTGGATGAAACCTTTAGCTGAAAATGAACTGAGCCGTCAGCTCAGAGGTTTCCTTGGAAAAGATGGAGGGTTTAAATGTGGGAAGAGACTCTGACTTCACATCACACCGACACATTGCACAAACTAACACATCAGCATCTCCTGATATCATCACCTTGGAGCATGCAGTGAGAAATATGCAGCAGAAAGTTATGAAGCTCGGTGTAGTGAATGTGTGGGGAGAGAGCTGGGGAGAGGTGTGTGTGTGTGTGAGAGTGTGGGGGTGTTTGCTGTGCCATGAAAGGAGAGATAAAAGCATCTGCATGCAGCTGAAAGTGGTGGTTAGATTAAAGACAGGAGCTCAAACGTGCAGTGGGGAAAGAATCACCTCATGAGCGGCTTCGTGTCAGAGCTTGTAACCAGAGCAGATTCCTTGATTTCACTCTGCTCCAGGATAATTAGTCTGTGAAATTCACTGTTCTCTGAAAAAGCTTCTGGATTCACTCATCCTCATTTATCTCTTTGTTTACTCTCACACTGACTTGTGTTCCTCTCCTCTATGTTAGACACAGAGCATAAGACTGAAGTAGGAAGAGGGCGGCACAAAATCCACGAGGCAGAAAGTGAAAGTGAGCCCAGTCAGCGTGTACACCTGCATTGTTACCATGACAACCAAGGTGAAAGCAGCACACTGTTATGCCCAATCTGTTTCTGACACTTTAATCTGAACCATAAACTGTCAACACATTAACTTCCCCAGCAGTCCAAACACCTGAGTCCATTAAACGGGTCTGCTTACAGCCTGACTGAACATGAGGCTCCTGTGCTCAGACGAGACTGACGGTTTTTAAAGTTGGACATGTTCATATAAACCTTAAAGCCTGAGAGACCTAAAGGGGAAAACGAATAAGCTGCTTCTCCAGCCAACCAGTCTGAAAGGTGAGTTGGTAAGACAAGCTGTCATGGCTGCACAACTGACGGTGACTACACATGGACGACAACTCCACGTCCTCCCACTGCACTGGGTGCTGACATACTGGACTGGTGACACACTTTGGAGCCAAATCGTGCAGAAGTGATCTGGGTGCAGTGGCAGGGCAAGACTTTTAAGACTGGGGCACTGACCTGTGAAGAGGTGACCTGTCACGGTTAAGGAAAAAAAAGAAAGTCACATCAGATTCTTCTCTGGTATTTTCTCTGAGAGGTTTTTCCCTCTCTGGGTGAGTGGGCAGAGAGCGCTGTGGACTGTTTTTCACAGAGGAATCACACTTTAGCAAACTTTACTTGATGTTAACACCAGGTAGCTCTGAAGGCAGTCGGTTCACCGGCTGATCCTCTGGAGATTCCTGGAGATCTCTGGATATGTAGGACTCACAGGGATTTGAAGAGGAGATCTAAAGGCCCATTTATCCTCAACGTTAAAGTGGACATATCACGCTTGTTTCTCCTTTTCACTATGCCAGACTAGGATGCCTGTAAAGCATTTCTGCCCTCAGTACAAGTCATTTAGTTCCTTCATTGCCCCACAATAGCGTTCTCAATATCCTCATTTTAGGCCATTCTGAAGATCTCGTTGAAACGCTCTGTTTCCAGAATGACCTCCAATAACCTTGTAACGTCACAGCCCTTTGTGCTCTGATTGGTCAGTTCTATCAGAGGGGCGGAGGGGGTAGAGCTAGGGGCGGTTTTTGCAGCATGGCAGTATTTACAAAATCGCCATACTTGATGGGGCAGACCGAGCGAGTTTGCTGTTTGCCAAAACTTCACTGTAAGGCATTGATAGCACTAATAAAATGGCAGAGTGTAGGATACGTCCTTTTGTATTGGACCCTGAGTCAGACCCGGACGGTTCTGCAGCTCAGGAGGAAGAAAATCCACCTGGACACAGATCATCTCAGGACGCTTCAGTGTGGTGAGTCAAACCAGTACTGTAACATGTATAGTTTATATGTTTATACTCGGCTCTTGGTGGGTGTATCCCTCCGTGGCGGTTGTGTGACTAACTGACATCACAGAGGAGGAGCTGCTTTATCAGATTACTCCAATAAAAAGAAAGGATCCTCGTGGCGTCACTAAGGTCGAAATCTCGCGGCCAACTGGCAATGACCTATTTTCAGAGGCATCAAATCTCGTTCTAGGATATCAGAAAAAATACAATATCTCATTTTTTGAAAATTCAGGGGGTGTAAGGTCTTGTTTTCAAATTTATTACAGTCTGTGTAGGTATTAAATCAGGGATCAGCATGGTATGTCCCCTTTATATATGGATCTAGATACAGACGTAGCCTCTGTCTGTGCTCTGCGTTCATTTCATCCATATTTCTGCACATTTCCATAATGCTTACAGATACAAAACAAACGGAGCAGTACCATAGGAAACCAAGGGGGGAGCGTTGCTGTTAATACATAGCTCTAGTGAGATATGTGGAAGACGTAGCAATGGTGAAACTTTTTAAAGATACATTTTGCAAGTAACAGCTTCACTGACCACTGACCATGTTTATTTGTGAGTTTGGTAATGTCATAAACTTTTGATTCTGGGCTGCACCCCCCTAGTGGATGTATGGATTAACAGCAATGCTAATGTAAAGGACGCATGGAAGTATGTGAGCAGTGATGGTAACATTGTTAAAAAGGACATACACATTTTCGTGTGTAAAGGGAGAATAAATGGGCCTTAAGCCATGTCTCCTCTCTTTCATAATGGGCGACATGAGAACTCAATGGAGGAGTTTAAGGAATGTGGTATGATGTACTTTTTTTAGAGACGTAGCTGCATCAGGATAGTACCAACCACACCGTCACCATCCACAGTTTCTAGAGGTCTGGAAAACAGATCTGAAGCCTTGCTGGGCATTGGGCTGTTAGCTGTGTACCTCTGATCGTATCACCTGCCCTGGGATTACCTTAAGCCCTGTTTCCACCAAGCGGTTCAGTTCAGTTTGTCTTGGTACAGCACGCGTTTTGTGGTGTTTCCACTGACTAATCCGAGGACAGATCCCTTAATAACCGAGGTGAGGTGTCCCTCTTTTTGGGACCCTTCCGTTGGAGTGCCAGACTAAACCAATCCAATACCAAAAGCTGGAGCTACGACACTGCAGACCATTGATTGGGTGAAAGAATTGTCACTTACTGTGTAACAAAGAGCCACATGCCAATCACATAGAAGACGAATTGCTGGATGTCTTCCATGGTTGCTCTTTGTTAACTGTGTCGTGTTTTTCTTCTTCGTTGGATTTATTAGCGGGGTACACTGTGTCGCGATACAATGGCGTCATGCTATTATGAAACTGATGTGGCTGTCGGTATCTGGCTTACACATCACCTACAGCTTGGCTGTGGTTGGCTATGGAAGCACAAACAGGATCAGGCTTAACTGATCCAACATGCACCAAACTTTACTGATCTACACCGAACTGCTTGGTGGAAACAGGACTTTATACATCATACCGGTGGCTGTTTAGATCCTCTCTCTGTTATCCTGACAGCTGCATGAGCGTTGTGTGATCAGATGCAGTCTGTGACGTTAACTTTGAGTTTGACCCAGCTTTAAATGGGCTGATGAAATAGACACGTCAACACACCACACATTCATTAACTGTTCCTTAACAGCATGACTCATATCCTCTCTTAACTACATCCTCAAACAGGAAACATCTCATCAACAGTGTGACTGTGGGTGAGGGCTCAATGTGGCTTCATGACACTTTAGAGCTCATCCATCAGTTCAGCCAGCCATCCTCTGTGTGTGTTTCATATCTGTTATGGTGCAGAGCAGTTCGTTGTTTACTGTCATGATGTCAGTTATTCTGCAGTGGTTTGTTCAGACTTGAGAGTCTATCAATATGAAGAGTGACGTTACAATGTAAGACTCCAGCTCAGATGTGTCTGTTGAGCTGCGACTGACAGGTGTTGTACAATCAAACAGAGTGTGAGGTCTACAGCACGCGACCGGTCCATTACCTGGATGAGGTCTCGGGCCAGCAGCTCCGTCTCCCCTGCAGGAATGCTGTCGTCCAAGACCTCCCATCGCTCCCCCAGGCGAAACTCCATGACATAATGCTGGATAGGTGCTGTGTGATTGGCAGGTGGGATCCAGGTGAGCAGGACTCCCTGCTGCGTGCGATTGGCTGTGAGGCACCGTGGTGGGGTAAGCAGCACCAATGGTTCAGGGGTACTTATAGGAAATACTGCAAGAGCACATCAGGGTGGAGAACATGTGAGCAGCACATCAAAAAAAAAAAAAAAAAAGAGACCAATCAGTCTCACTGTGAGACGGACTCTTAAACTGAACATGTGAGTGCTTATTAAACCAAACACATCTGTAGACATCAATACTGACACACTTCATTCTCATTATAGACACGTTTTCTAAAGAGCATCATTAAAGCTCTGCTATCCAACGCTTTCCTCCATAAGTTTATTTTTCAGAGGCTGTCTTTGTATTTTTCAAAGATTTTGTTTGGGCATCTTAAGATCCCTTTATCCAGAGAATGGGACACTGAGTAAATAAAAATAGCTGGATTTGAACCTGGGGCTGCTTAATTTGAGGACTACATCATCTGTTCATCCGGTGCCGATCTCACCATTGAGCCAACCCCCTCCTGTTTTTAGTTCAGCTCAACACAAAAGTCCTTTATCTGCTAACAGGAGTCACACTGAGTGACAGAAACCAGTGTCAGAGGAAAGCTCCAGGAAAAATGTTTCTGCTGTTAAAATAAAACAAAAAAAAATCATTAAACTTTATTAACAGCGATCAGAAAATAGTTGATGGCACTCTAGGTTTAAAGCCTGTTAAGCCGGGTTTATCCTTCTGTGTTGACCCCACAGCGTAGTGGCAGACAGTCAGTAGCCCTACTTGCTTCTTCATCAGAGTGCCTGGGTTACTCTGCAGCACTCCTGTAGCATGGTCTGTGTGATCATCAGATCGTCTGTTTCTGGTCCTGCTTTTTTTTTTTTTCTGCTTTCGCACACAGATTCTGAGTGTCTAATGTTAGACTACAGCTAATACATGCTGTCGTTAACCACATAATAAACAGGAAAGGTGTAACTGTCCTCCCTCTATGTGTGATGATACACAGTTTGACAGTCAGTCATTCAGATAATGACTGAGTCAGGCCTCAGTTGATCTTTCTTTATCATTGGTTGAATTCAACGTGAAAAACTACAACTGAAAAAAATAACGCACAGAATATCAAGCTGCTGTAAATAGCTTCACTTGAAATATAAATGCAACATTAAGGCTAAGCTAATTAGGCTAAGCTAGATGCTAAGTGCTAAGTTCAATGCTTGACCTATGGATGGAGCTATGGTGATAGCCACATTTCAAGCAGCATACTAGGCTAAGTGCTAGGCTAAAGTAAACCTCTTGCTACAATAAGCAGGTCAGCTAGGCTATGGGCTAGACCACTGGTTCTCAAACTGTTACAGTGATGTACCCCTGTGAAATGTTTTTTTTTTCTTTTCCAGCCAAGTAACCCCAAAAAAGCACAACTTTTAAAATTAGTTGGAAAACAGATGTAAAACACAGGGCTGTAGTTTTAGTGTGTAATTTACGAAATCACATCGTTGTCAATCCTAAAATCGTGACCAGATAGAACAGAAAAAAAATATAACTGCATCAGCTATAAAACAAAAATAACCAAAAATTAGTTAAAAAGGAAGTATTTGTACACACAGAAAGAATTGTCAACTTAGAGCGCCCTCTGTTGGTAACAAAGTAAAGGGCTCTTCTTAAACCAAAATTTATCAACGTAACAATAGACAAACATTTCTTCACAAAAAAAAGAATATATAATAGTTTAATGAAATATTTGCTAAAAGAAAATTTGGCGCTGAATATGTGCTAGCTTTATGCTACTGTTGGCTAATTTCTCCCCACGGTTGCAGCTCGTAAAAGGAAATCCCATCAAGCATATTTTTCCAGATACTGACAGAATTTAGTCTGTTTTGCTATAGTGTGCCTGCCTGTGTTTTCCGAATCATTGCTGATACACTTCAGCATGAAGCTCTTGTTAGGGTCCTCGGCCTGAGCCAGGGCACCTTCTAGCGAGCTAGAATTGTATTTCGTCTCTCTTTTTGTTTTGTTACTCTTTTTTCTTTTTTTTTTTCTTTTTTTTTGTGTTGAAGTGTTGAAAAAACCTACTGGATACAATACCCAGTTTATGAACTTAAATTTATATTAACCCTAACCCTAACCCCCAACCCTAACCCTAAATAGTGTTGATGGAATTTTAGTGTTTGCCCTTTTTTTTGCCAAGTGATACATTTTTAAATTCCCCATTTGAGAACCACTGGGCTAAACCAAGCTACATGCTTAGCTGGACACCAGGCTTAAGTAAACTATACGCTGCAATAAGGAGACAGATTCTGCTAACACATTCTGATAAGACATCCAAGGGCTGGCCACCTAGCAATTGTATGTAGTGAAGGACACACAGGATGCATCTCAAAGCAATATACATAATACTGCTCTCTGGACCAATCACAGGGCTTGCTGTCCACATTGATTTAACACAATGTTTGGGAGGAAGTGCACATCAGGCTCCTGTGTTGAAAAAGAGCTACAACAGGGTTCGCTGTTGATTTGACGCAGAAAGTATGTACCAGCCAGGGGTTAATGCTGGCACTTCTACACAGCTGTTTGGATATTTCAGCAAGAACAATAATTAAAGTTGGAGTTTGTCTTAGATTTTCCAAACTGCCTGAAACATTTACCTCAGTCTTTAACTGTGTCAGAAGAAATTTCATCTTGCAAAACTACCTCTCTGAAAAGCCTTTGAGTGCTGGAAACCATGATGTGTCAGGGTTTTTGAGTCTTTAATGGTGAAACAATCTTACAGCAGAAGACGACTGAAAGCGGCTCCTTCAGTGTCTTTGTTTAGGCTCCTTCGCCGACACAGAAAGTGATGCAGCATGAATAGTTCCCCTGACTTCCAGCTCGTCACTTATCTTCAGGTAATAATCTGTGACAGCTTCATTTACTCTAAATAAGTGTCTCTTTACTCAGGAGCAGAATAATGCATAGTGATTCATCCACGGCACAGTTTGAGCTTTTACAAAGCTGTTTCTCTACAACTCTGCGTCCCAGCATTTAAAACACAAACAGCCTCTTCAGGTGTGCTGATGTAAAGTCTTATGATGAACATGGATTTAGCTGGTTTAAAAAAAAAAAAAAAAAACTTAGATGAGTTGAGGTAGATATTCTGGATTTTTCTCTCACCAGGTGATTGAAATAATCAGAAATCAGGACCATCCACCACTTACCCCCCCACTCCCTCTGCTGGTCACCTGCTCTCAGCAACTGTGGGGTCCACATTTTTTTAAAGAAGTCTATGTTTTGGGGTCTTCATGCCTCTGATGTGACTTAAACACTCGGGCCAAACCAGCGTCCCCTTAAGGAGTCGTTTTGATCAAACCAGCCCCCCACAATGTTTCTGTACAGCATAGCTCTGTGTCTTTGAACACATGGTTATGACCTGATGAGGGATGACAGCTGTGAAAAGTGGAGCTACTAGCCTGATCCACATGTTTATGTACCCAGCATGCTTTGAAGTGACTGCTCACTCCTCCAAACGCCATCTTCGAGGTGAAATATCCAGACACAACTTAATGTTCTGCATTTCCCACTGGTATGGACGTTTTATGAGTGATGTCACAATGTCGGCCTGCCCTCCAGCTAAAGGGACGTGTAATCGACCTGATGTCTGTGCTCAATCAATGACTCTACTCCAGAAACTGCTTACAGTAAACTGTTATCTATGGCTATGTTTACGTTTCAGTCAATATTCAGGTTAGGGTCAATAAACTGGTTTCTGAAACTTTTGAATAACTCATTTATGTTCTTGAGCAGAGTTATTCCTATTTACATGATATCCATAGCAACAACAGCAGCTACAACAACAGTAGCATGGCAAACTTACTGTACTCAAAAGACCAATATTCCTTGCAAACAAAACATGCACAAAACACAAATTAATGTTTCTTTGAATGGGGATATCCTGATAGGTGTATAGAGGAATTATTTGGGTGCAGAAGCACTGCAGAGTATAATGGTTTGTCAACCAATGTGGGGGAGTTAATCACCAAAAAACATATTTTTTTCACTTAATATCATCACTTTGGCGATATATGGCTCTCAGGTTTGTGAATTAGCAGTGCGAGGATAAAAGAGATCAGCAAGTGGTCAGATATTAGGTGGATAGACGTTTTTAGCTGAGAAATCCAGCGTGTACCCAGAGAGGAATTTAAACACACAACTGTCACTCGATGCTCATGACTATATTATTCGTGGACACTTACCAGACTGTGACAGACCAGGATGTTAACATGTGTCAATAAATCAGAAATCCTCACAAACCAAAAAGAGCACACAGACTGCTGAGTCTGAGACTCAGTTCATTATAAAAGAACCAGAAAACTACGTCCAGAGAACTGCACCAAAACACAATATTAATGGTTGAGTATTTCAGGGTTAATAGACTGGTTCTTCATTTCATAATATTCACTAATTTTACTTTGATCCTAAAATCTGCTTCTGTTAATCAACAGTTATAGCTTCATTTATTTCCTCTCTATATAGAGTCCATTTTTGGTCAGAACCTGGGCCCCAAACCAGCTTTTTCATTACACAAGCAAAGTCAAGTCTGTGTTTTGAATATCAACAGTTAATATTTCTTGTTCGTGGTCAAACCTGTTTAACTGAGGTTGGATAAAGGCGGCACATTTAATTATTTATGTTGCTGGTGTTTCAGTGTAAAGTGCGACCCTGTTAAGTGGTGACTCTCGGCCATTAACCACTGAAGACGCGGTCACACTGGCCAATCGTGCCGTGCCTAAGCATGCTTCAGCCGTAAAGCACGTTTAAAATGGCCAGTGTGACCGCAACTGTACCGTGCTCAAGCACGATTCCCTTCCGTGCTTCGGCACGCTTCGAAACGGTTTACTTCATGCACGAGCACAAGCATGCGGACAGCGCATGCGATCCATTACCTAAAATCACCGTAAGCACATCTCTCGACAGTCATTTTAAACAAAGCGGGGTTGTTTGAGGGCTGTATTGGGCGGAAACGACTTAATATAAATCCAAAAGTCTCTAAAGTTGTAGCAGCGCTCTCTGTGTCTCATTGTGCTGACTCTGATGAGATTGTGCTTCATGTTAACAGATGCTTCACGATGACATAGGCGGGCTGTGCGCGTGTCTGATACCCGCTAAAGTCTGGTTCATATAGGGGCAGTGTGACCGCTGGCCGTACTCTCCAGCTGGGGAACAGCGCTGCAGGGGGGCAATCTTGCTTAGGCATGGCACGTTTTGGAGGGCCAGTGTGACCGCGCTCTGATACTGTTCTGAGAGTCACCAGTTAGCATGGTCGCTATTAACGCCAAAACACTGGTTGCTCTGTAACTGTCCAAACTTGATAGACGTTGACTCTGTTGTATAGTATCATTTCTAAAAACTGACCACAGAACAACTGTACATTTTTATGCTGCTAAAAGGTTGAATTTAGTGTTTAAAAAATGCTAACTCGTCTGAATGAATGAAGCTAAACGCTGCTTCCGCGCTCAAGATGTGCTCACATCTTTATGATAATGCAGACTGATAATCCCTAAACCAAATATTTGGATCAGGCAAAGAGTAACCTAAAAACCTGTTTTTCAGGTTTTTAGAAATTTGTGTGAATGTGAGCATATTCCATTTTTTGAAAAAGAGCTATTGCCGTTCACATGTCCATGTGCAACTGAGTGATGACTGCATGTAAACGTAGCCAATGATTCAACCATGATTATGTGCTGTTGAATAGTGGAGTGAACTGAAAGGAAAAGCTGATTTAATCTTCATTCATTCATTCATTCATTAAAAGAAATGCAAAGAAGGAGTGGATTAACATACAACAGAAGAATTATCAGTAGGTATTAGGGCAGTTACTTTTTCAAAAAATTATGTTTGAACAAATTTACGCTCATTCTTCATTAACTTAACAGCCCGTTTAACAGAGGGAGCTCAGACGGCTTTGAAATAAAAACACAGCAAGGTAAAACATAACCAATAGTCAATGTCCCGTCTTGTTTTCTGATATTTGCCAGACACACGAGTCTTTCATCTTGATCAGGATCGAGCGCGGCTCTCTTTTTTACAATATTACCTGCCAACGAGAACATGTGCTCAGAGACAGCTTCGAGGGTTGTGGGTAGAGTTGGGGAACCTGTTTCACCCCACAGCCCTATTTCACTGACTGAAAAGATGCCTAAAGGAGTCTGAACCACAAACGTTTTACACTTCTCACAAACCTTTGATATACTCTAACTTACACATGACGCGCATCTTTTCTAAACTGGATTTTGTTTGTTTTAAAACAGCACAGACCAAATGAATACTTTGCTTGTTGCAGGAGCAGAAAGCAAAGTGATTCATCATGACCCATCCGTCTGTTCACTCCAGCCGTGTGTGTCTGTCTGCTGAAGTCATTTTATTCCTGGAACCCCTCCGTCCCTGTGGAGCAGCAGTGAGCCCACTCACCTAGTGTGTTCACAGTGACAACCTCGCTGAAGGGGCCTGTGCCAAGCTTGTTTGTGGCCAGGACGCTGAACTGGTATGTTGTCTCTGGCTCCAAGCCGGGCACCACCATCCAGTCGTGGCCTCCAGGCACGGGTACAGAGAGCCAGTCATGTGGACCTAAACGCTCCCTCTTCAGCCTGTGTGGGAGTCAGGAGGAGATATGAGCAGACGGGCCAGGAGGAAATGTAAAAGAGGGACATTTCTTTGTAAAACTGAGCAGCTATGGTTAGAAAAGTCTTATACTTAGCATTGTTGTTCATCATAATCACATTTGTTCCAACATCACATAAACGTTTCTTCATCCACATCACGGTTATCACTGGATGGTTTGAAGCCCATGCTGCGCTCGGCTTTGCAGTTTGCTGTTTGCTCATGCCACACACTCAGCTGTTACCTGAACCTGATCAGCAGATAAAGCAGAAAACTGTACGCATGCAGCAGCTCAACACGACGTGGACTGTAAACGCCTCACCTGGCGGCTCAGAGGCAGACGATCGAACATTTCTCACCAAACACACAAACAACTGAGATCAGTTAGTTTTACAAGCATAGCTGTGAGTTTCTGACTGACTGACCTGTGTCCGCTTCATCACTTTCTGTTTTCTTAGTGCTGGATCCAAGCCGACATTTGAAACACCAAAACCACTGATTTAACAACACTGGAGTCCAACTGAAGAGACCAATCAAGCATTTCTAAGAGGGCACTATCTTACTCTCAAACAAAAAGATTGAATCATTCTGTCATATTTGTACTGGAGTGCTGGGAAATGGACTTTAATGGATGCGTTCTTGGATAAATTTCTACCCTAAGAGATTATTTAGCAGCTTGTCTCACAGCTAAAACAATCTTTTGGAGCAACTGTTAAAGTTTTTGTTTTGATTTGGATCCCAGAGTAGGCTGAAAATGTAGTCCAGGTTTTAAATAATGTGAGAATCCCCCTGCAGTATTCGAAGCTACACTCTTTTTGACGCAGCTGGGTGCCAAGAGTGTCAGTGTTTATCTTTTTTGGCAGAGGGGTTTAGATGGGATTTGGAAAGCTACTTTTCATCCCCAGCATGAACAAATTACAAAAGTTTAAGCTCGACTTCAGAGGGACGGGGCCACCTGAGAAATGTCATTAAGATTGATGCGGCCCAAAGCCGCTCTGCACGCATCGCTCGCCGATGTTTGCCGTCAGTGGGACGATCATTTATTAAAGCTGCTGTCTGCTTGTTTCTAGATTGGTGCCGCTCTGCAGTCCCCTCACTGTTTTAATAAAGCATGATGGGTAACGATACATAGAGTCTGAATTGTTTCAGCGTATTTCAATTTTTATCTACCCAGCTCATTACAAACGAGATTAACAGCTCACATGAGCAGGATTGTTTATGTCTCACACAGAGAGGATCAGAGCTTCAGTTATTTGGCTGCTTATAGGATTGGTTTAAATAATTTAACAACCAAGGTCTGACTGCTAAAAACAGACATCAGAGGTGGTCACAGTCTCATTTTTCCTCTCACTGGGTCAGAACTCGTGCTCAGATCCTTCCTGATAAAACACCCGATGCAGTAGAAACACTGAACAGTGAATCAGGGTGGAGTGGTTTCCTGTCTGCTTGTGCACATGTGTGAGTGAGCAGGTGTGCTACATGTTACGACATTTAAGCCCTGGACACATCGGATCTTCAAAGCCTGATCCCTCCTTAGCAGGTAGATGCCGATAGCTGCGTCAGCTATGTGATACAGTGACAATATGGCAGGGCGACACATCCTCCCTTTTCCACCAGTGCTTGTTTGGTGCTGGTGCTGATGCTTAGCTGGTTCTAACCAGGTTATTTTTTCTGAGAACCAGTTTGGTTTTCCATCGGCAAAGAGCCTAGTAGGGTTCACATCATTGTGTCACCGTAAAATGTCAGTATGCTACTGATATGAGGCAAAAGTGACCCCCATCGTGCAAATAGGAGAAATATCATAGAGCTGTTTAGTCTGTTTAATAAAATAATAAGGCATGGACTGATCTATGAGGGAGGAAAGACATTAGTGCTTTAATTTTGCCTTCAATTCAAATAATGAATAAGGAAACACTAACAAAACAGCAGCTTTTTTTTACTCTGATTATTGGTCACTGTAGCCCCGCCCCCAGCCCCCCACATAGTTGGTGCTTATGATGCGTTCCATTTTGGGAAGTTAGAATTTACAAATTCCAAGTAGGAATTTTTGACTGGATTGCCCCCTGAAGTCTGAATTTCCCACTGGGATGTTAGGGGATCCACACCATCCCTGGGTTTCCAGTAGGAAATTCCAACTTCAGGAGTAAACAGTAATTTAGCTCCTGTTGGATTCTGTTTAATTTAGAATTTCTGACTCATGTTTGTTTCAATAAATCAGCTGTATACCTAGTATTATTCTATGTTTATATACAGAAATGCTGAGGTTTTGGCACATTTTTCCGACTTGGCAACTGGAAGATTTTTAACCTCGGAGGTAACGTCATTCCCGCTTCCCACTTCCCAGTTCCTATGTAAACGGAATGCAGCATCAGCTCTGGCCCAGCAAAGAGTTGGTGCCTGCTAAGCACCAGTTTTGAGCACCTGGAGTCAGTCAGGCACTGGCCTGGAACCAGCACCAGCACCGGTTCGGTGGAAAAGGGGTAACAGTGTACCCCGCTAATAAATCCAATAAGTTAAAATAAATATACAGCTAAGAGTTGGCTTCTTGAAAAGCAAGAACGCCAACACCGATTTTGTATTTTATCATCTATTACTGTTTATTGTGTTTGTTTATTTATTTATTTATTTAATCTGTTGCATGGAGGAAAATGATCTATTTTTGGTACCATTAGAGACCCCAACCCCCAAATTATGACTCAACTCCTACTGTATCTAAGAGGATCACTAAATTATAAAAGATTCTTTTAATAAGCAGCAGAAAATGTCTCAATGATGAAGAAACACTACGTCTGTCTCTCTGTCACCTGTCACACTCATCATGAACTATTTTATTAATCGCAAATTCCAATGTTTATAATCAGTTATAATAATTATAATTACTAATTATTAGCTGGAAAACGGTTCACTTGGCAGGCTGCCCAGGTATCCTCTACGCATGGAAACACCTGTGGTTCATCATCAGCAGCAGATTTTCACCTGCCTCTGAAGTCAGACACACGATGACAAGTGAAACAAGTCGACGCAGAGAAATAACACTTTCAGCTGTTAAATCCAAGTAAAGCTTATTATTTTACATCTAACTGATCATCCCTGCTTGTTTTCTGTTTTCTCACTTAATGTTGAGATTTTCCTCACAATAGTCTTGTATTTAATAGTGAGCAGCTGAACATACTTATTACTCCTGAACAGACATTTAAGTCATGTGACCATCCACTATGATGCAGATAACTCAGATATTAAGTCACATAAATCTCAAAGTCTGGTAATCCTGACCTCTCAAAACCAGACACACAGATCAGCAGAAAGATAAAAAACCAAAGACTTTTTCATTTTTTTCCTTTTTTGAGATAAAGAGAATCACGTCATTGTTGTTCACATATTATTGTAAAACTTCCTGTTAAGCTGACACTGAAGTAACCCCTCGGACCCCTCAGACCCCTCAGACCCAGGCCTTTCCCCAGAGAAGCAGCAGCAAAGCAGCAGCAGCAGCAGGACGGAGAACTTTGGGTCATGTTCAGTTTAGTTGCTCTTCTTTTTTTTTTTACCCGGATAAATTCCAAGATGAGAGATGAAAACTCACTCACACTGGACCTCCGAGTGTTTCCATCTCTACGTTTTCACAACTGTTCTGAACACAACCCTGGAAAAGACATTTTTCAGAAATAGCAAGAGGACATATTGGAAGAAGAAAAAAGCAGGAAGCAAAGCATGCTGGGATGACTCACACATGGCCGTACCAGACTGAGAATGTCTGCTGGTAGCCTCCGTCATAGCCCACCTCCCAGGACACATTGGCCCAGGTGGAGGACGCAGCCACGTGGACAGCGGTGGGGGCGTGGGGGCTTGTGCCTGCAGGAGAGAGGTGCTGCGCATTAGTCACAGAGCGGCCTTGAAGTTAGACTCAGTAATTACGTATTCAAACTGTGATGAATCACAAACTGAGGTGAGTTTCTAACATGTCCACAGCTCCTGCAGACGACACCCACCTCATAAAAAGACACGATGGAAACTGATCTGAGTGCATCTGCCAGAAAAACTCTGAAATCACAGCAGATTTCTGGTTCCACAGTCTCCAGGTCCTGCACTGCAGCCACAGCAACAGAAAACCAACCAGGAGCCGGTTTAATCCGGTCATTGTGCTGCTCTGATTTGACTGGCTCGCATCCAGAGAGGAAGAGCTGCAGCCAGCAGGGACGACTCTGACAACAGGCTGGACAAGGTCAGCCGCTGCATTTACCAGAGTCATCAAATCTGCTCCAAATTCAGATCAAACACCTCACAGAAGATTCTGGAGAGAAAAATCACTTTACATGTCATGATGAACTTTAAGTGTCTGAGCAGAAACTGGCACCGTGTCCACCATCGCTGTCGGCAGCAGGGTCTGGACATGAGGGCTAAAACTCAAACCTTGGGTCCTGACTTATAAAAGGATTAAACTTAGATTAAAGCAGAGGTAAAGGGTTAAAAACACCACAGACTGCTGCAGAGCACAGATCAGCTCTGTGCACAGGTGCTGGTTGTGAATACCCAATGGGCCGTCATGTTATCCTCTGGGACAAAAGTGGCCAATAAAAGCTTTTACTGTTTCAGTTTAGCACGACGCCAAAGACTTTTTCCACGCATGAAGTGATCTCCTGAATCTTCTAGAAACTTCCAGGAGCTCCGCCCTCAAAGTTTGCAAGGTGCTGAAGTTGCTCTTTCTCTCATATGTACCTCGTACACACCACAACTCTGCAACAGTGCTAATGCTCTATTTGTTAATTGTTTTTTTGAGTGGTTTCTGTAAAATCAGTCTCTCAGTGCTCAAACCTCCTTGTTCCATCATCACACACTGATGAAATCAAAGCTCACCTGTCCCTAAGGTGTCTCTGATCCCAGATGATCAGTGGTCAGTTTTCTGCAGCGTTACATGTTAACATCAGCACACTCTGCTTTTGACCAAGGGAAATTTTCTCCAATAGGGGGCGATATGAGGAAAATATGTCAAGATGTTTTTATGTCAGCATCAGGATCTGGATTTTACAATGGGCAACATCATGACCTTTTTCCAAACCGCCTAACACATACTACACGTGAATGTAGTATGTAGTAGGTACTACATCAGGGGTCACCAACGTGGTGGCAGTGGGCACCTGGGTGCCTGCAAGACCCACTTAGGGTGCCCATAAAGCATGTTTAAAAAAAAACAGCACCGGCCACAATGGAGCTCCTGTCTAACATCATTGTTCTGTAAATCATTAATACTATCTGTGAAATAACATTTTTTTATTAACATTGACCTGTGAGCAGTCTCTTCACATAGTATTACTACTTCTTCTATGATTAATGTTATCATAAAGTGGTCTGTGCAAATTTGTTGAAAACATTTTTTTATCAGACAAGTAGCCCTTCGTGCCACTCATTTCCCATGAGGTAGCCCTCGGTCTCAAAAGGTTGGTGACCCCTGCACTACATACTACCTACTGCTTTTGCATGTAGTATGTAGCAGGACTGTTCTGTTGGGTCTGTTTTGTAGTAAACTACTCTGGTTTCCAGTCTCGGAAGGTGGAGCTACAGATGATGTTGGGTTTTTTGCCTCTAATATAAATATACAAAACAAGCAATCAGCAGATCTCTGCATTTAGTTATTTTGTTAATCATATCAAACAGAATCATCACTCCAGATTTCTAATCTTACACCAAAAGTTAAATTGTTTACTCAAAATAAATCTGGAAGGGATTTTTATTTTTTACGGCTGATGAAAAAACACTTCTATATACTCCACGTATGGTTTAAAAAGTGAATTAGTGGTTTTTATGGGCTAATGAATTTGTAGAAGTAAACACCTCTTTTAAGTTTCTTTGCATTTTTTCACTTCTATCTCATGGACTGTCTAATGTTAGTGTTGTGTTGTAATAATAATGCTGATTTATTCAAGTAGATGGCTGTAATTCACCAAAACCTGCCACTGCATAGACAAACAGCATTAGTGCCGTGCATTGTGGGAAACAGTATGCCAGGTAGACTGGTCTGTTGCATACTGAGAAATTTTCCTAGATCAGTAGGACATCCGGTGATTTTTAATATACTGCAGATTTGACAAGTTTTCGCATACTGACTACTACATACTGAATTTCAGCCAAAATAGTAGGCACTGCTTGTGTAGTAGGCAGTTTGGAAAACAGCCCTGGTTTAGCAAAGAAACAGACTTTTACAGCATCAAAAAGCATATTTAGGCCCAGGGGCAGATGCAATAAGATTTTACTTCTTTCATTTCAGTTTTTTTCCTGTATATTTATATTGCATGTGTATACCTTTTTATATAACAACTTGAATGAAATAAAGATCAACTATAACTATAACTTAACTTACAGCCTGGTTCAAAGAACAGTCTGGGTCTGAAACACTGATTTTACTATCAGCACACACCTTACAGAGGGTGAATTCATTTATCACTCAGCAGTTTAGAGAATATCAGGATCATTTGATTGTCCAATCTTAGGCACTGCTCAGCTGGTGACTAACTGGCCCCCTGTAGCTGCTCGAAAGGAAGTTGAAAGCCAGTGTAACCCAGGTCACTACTTTGCATACTATGTACAGGTGAATGTGCACTGAGTTGAAGTATTGCCAGTTCTTTGATTCTACTTTATGTACTCAAATTCTGTGTTAATTCTTGTTTTACATTGAATCTTGCATTATTTGTAGGTCTTGCGGTAAGTGTATTGACCAATCACGTTCCTGGATTCAGTGTGAATCAGGAAGTGTATACATAGGATGGTGCATTTGATAGCCTGAGTTACTGAACCACTAAAGCTTAGTAGATAGTACGTGGAGTAGCTGAACTTGTACTCTGAACCTAAACGTGCTAACTGAATTTATAGTATGATGGAGTGGAATAACTGAACTTATATGTTGCTGAGTGGTGCCGGATGAGACGAGCTGACGTATTAAAAAAATAGATTTTGATTGGACTTGGTAAGTTAATAATCTTCAAAGTGCCTGCGGTGCACATTCATCTACTGGTATGTGTGTTGTTGTATGAATGAGTATAAGGCAACATATTGATGGGTAAAAGCTAATGCTAAAACAAAGTTTGGCTACCATGTGTGCGTATGAGAGTGAATGAGCAACTATCCATGTAGTACTTAGTGTGGGGCTATGAAGATCAAAGAAGAAAGATGGAGGAGTAAATGTTATCAATGTTTTATCTAATTTAACTGTTATTTATTTCATCGTTTGTTAACTTGTTTTTTTACTTGTTCATTTAAAATGCTTATGAGTACTTAAGTGTTGCCTTATATTTATGCAGCCCATGTTTTGTGTTGCCTTGTCCTTCTGGTGTGGAGCGATGGCGAGCTAAAATGAAAAACAAAGACATTGGAATCTGTCTGTGACAAACCGACCACATCAGATAAGCTATAGAGACTATTTCTAGCCTTTTGGACTATCTTATCTTCAGAGGAGAAAACGAAACGTTATTGAGTATTATGGACTTTGACTCCAGTAGACAATCATAATTACGGATCACATGAAATACCTTATTTGAATTTTTAGTTTTGCTGATTACTGGGTTTGGGAGAGTGAAGTGAAGCACTGGAAAAAAATGAAGAAGTTGATATATTTTGTTGTGGTTATTTTACCTTTTCTTTTTCTTTTCCTTTGTATAAAAATACAAAATATATTTTTGAAAACCTCATTTACTGTCTGTTGTGCCTTATTAAGTATTGCCACCTCCTTTATTTCCCTCTTTTTTAATTTTTGATCTTCTGATTTCATTAGCCTTCTCTTCTAATGTTCTCCTTACGTTTGTGCTGAAGTAAGCCATCCATGGATTGGCTTCACTTTATGGTGTCAGGAACAGACCGACAACGTAATGGAGACTACGTCCATGTTTCACACAGTCTATGGGGTTTTATCAGGATTATTTTTCATATTCAGACTATTCTGACCTCAGACAACATTTTTAGACAAACATATTCCTGATCCTGGATCCTGAATGAGTTTTCTGCTTCATTTCACCACTTTAATCTGGTCTTATGTCCTCTTATGTGTTTTTTGAACTCTCACATTTTCACATCCCGATAAAAAACATTCATTCAAAGATGTCAGCTGTAAGAGTTGTTGGGTTTCTGCAGGATGTACAGAGCTTTAGATTTAGACAAGCTGCTTATGTACAGTCCAGATGTAGTTTAGTGAGACCTTACTAGATAAGACTTTAGTTTGGTTATTGCCCATGACAGAAAATGTAAATCTTCACATCATTTAGAGAATGGGTCGTGTCGGTGACATTGTAAGATGAAATCTGGGGCTGGATGAGGATGGAACTCTGGTCTGACTTTTATCATGGATTTAAAGATGAAAGTGTTTTTTCTCTTTGGTTTTAATTGGTGTTTATTGGGAGTCTGGATGATTTGTCTCAAAGCTCCAAATCTTAAGGTCATCTAGGCTGGACTGCTCGCTGTATGACCACGCAGCAAACTGGAAATCATGAACAAACTACAGCAGAAAAGTTAAATAAGAAGTGAAAATAAAGAGTGAGCACAGTCTGACTGATGGTTTCTCTCATTGTATGGAGCAGACCTTGTTCCATCTTTCTGTCTGTGAGTCTGTGTTCATGTTCTCGTGTGTGGTACCTATGACTTGGACGTGCGTGCTGGCAGTGATGCTCGTGGCAACGTTGGTGGCGACACACTCCCACTCCCCGTGGTCCTCTTTTGTGAGTGACTTGAACTGTAAGCTGCCTCGAGGCAGAACATTGTGCTTGCTTTTACTGGGCTTCCCAACCTGCAGACAGCCAGCCAGGCAGGCAAACACACACACACACACACACGCACGCACACAGAGTCACAGGAGGTGAGAGACAGAGAGGGCAAAAAGTTTGAAACTTTCAGATAAAAACTCACAAACTGAGCAGAAACACTTTAAAGCTCACAGAAAACAACAAACTGTCACATATGATGAACTAACTCACCTCTTACATCCAACTGAGTCAGTAACACAGAAAACTTTTTGTTGGACTTTGGATTCAAATTATGGATCATTTTGAATTTCATGAGTGTGAAGCTCAAAGAGTGAGGTTAAACATGTCTCGTTTGCTTGTTTTATAGACTTCATCAACCTGTGATTAAAATCTTAAATGACAAACAGCAGTTTGAGTCATAAAGATCTGAGCTCCCACTTTGTGCTCAGATTCAGATTCCTCCAAAGAAAACTCAAACCAACAGGTCTGTCAGAGCAAACTCTGACCTTCCTCCATGTAATGTTGGGGAAGGGGTCTCCCTCCGCCTCACAGGGGATGACCAGCTCTCTCCCAGCCTCCTGTCTGTACTCCCCTCCAGGAACCACTGAGAATTTGGGAGGGTCCTGCACAGAAAAAGAGAAAGATATATAAAAAAAAAAAACGATGGAGCGATCGGGTGAACTCACAGCGACCTCGGGATACACGACAGCTGTTCTGCTATTCAGGGAAGTGTTACGTCATGTTTCTGTGTCAAACTCTGCTGGGCTGTGTTTGTGTGTGACACTTTGCTCCACGGCTGAAGGGGTCACAGAGTAAACAGATAAAACTCTCCGTCCTTATGTCACAAACATTTTCTGTAGAAAAGTTTCATTCTGAAACAAACACATGAATTTAAAGGGAGAGGTAAAACATGGATTAGGGGCATGCTAGAGAAAAGAAAGAAGACGTAAATTTGCAGGATTAATATCATGAGTTTATGGAGATAAAGTCATGACTCTACCAAAATAAAGACATTAATCTGCAGAAAATAAAGAAAAATATTTAAAAGAATAAAGTTGTAAATTTACAGGGATAAAGTCGTTGATCTACAAGAATAAAGTCATAAATTGACAAGAATGAAGATGTAAATTAATGAGAATAAGATAGTAAATCTACAAGAATAAAGTTGTAATTCTACAAGAATAAAGTTGTTCAACGACAAGAATAAAGTCCCAACTTACAGGATAAAGTCATACATTTGTGGGAATAATGTAGTATGAGAATAAAATGATAAATTAATGAGAATAAAGCTGTTTTTCTAGTCTATTGATATAGGCTAACAGAAGATCTAACAAATGTAGTATAAACATGTGAGATCATATGAGATCATATATTTTTAAATACTCTACACCTCTCCTGGGTAAAATTATTTGAAATATCTGTATCATATTTGTTTGGTGATGCAATTTGCATACGTTTCATGTGAACAAGGCCGCTGTACAGAGAGCAATGTAAGTGCCCCGGTGCCAAGGACGGCTCATTGTAAGGAAAATACATTTGTAGCCCTCAGATTATGTTGCTGTGATTGCAGAGAGGTGTGGATTTTATAAAAGCATGTTCCATTGAGGAGTTAGCAGCAAAAGCTGAATCTGTGCATACCTTTCTAACTTTGTCACAGTTCTTAACAAAGGTCCAGGTTCTTAGCGATCTTTTGAGTGTCCTTATACTTATTATGATGTCATTCTGATGTACCAAAAGATGAAATAATTATTGATTTGTGAAACCTTTACAAAAGTATAACTCCAAAAGATGCTCCACTGTCCTTATCTTTGTAAAGACGGCTTCTGCTCTTCTGATAAAAGTCATAAATTTGATTTAGTTCACTTTTTTTCTTTAACGTGGCCCTAATCCTTCGTCATAGAAAGGAGTATAGAAGGATTATTTATTGAACAAATAACATTTGTGCATTTTGGGTGCAGAAGCACTGCGGAGTGTAATGATTTGTCAACTGATGTAGAGGATTTAACCACTAAAAAACAGATTTTCAAACTAAATATCAGCACTTATACGGATGGTAAACAGCTCCCAGGTTTGTGAAATAGCAGTGAGTGAAAAGAAGAGATCAGCAAGTGGACAGATATTAGGTGGACAGGTGCTTTTTAGTAAAGAAATCTGGCGCGTACCCAGAGAGCAATTTAAATACACAACTGTCACTTGATGCTCATGGCTGCATTATCCTTGAACACTTACCGGACTGTGACAGACCAGGATGTAAACATGTGT
Source organism: Halichoeres trimaculatus (assembly GCF_033239565.1). Lineage (NCBI taxonomy): Eukaryota > Metazoa > Chordata > Actinopteri > Labriformes > Labridae > Halichoeres > Halichoeres trimaculatus. Next base: position 34,634,218 of record NW_027437184.1, read on the forward strand.
CAGTAAGTCAGGAACCGTCCCAAACCAAAAAACTGCAGAATCTGAGACCTGGTTCAAAATAAAAGAACCAGAAAGCTACGCCCAGAAAACTGCACCAAATCAGATAAAAGGCGGCACGTTTAATTATTTACCCGCAGACGTCGCTGGTGTTTCAGTGTAAAGTTAGCATGGTTGCTATTAACTCCAAAACATTGGTTGCTCTATTATGGTCAAAACTTGATAGACGTTGCCTCTGTTGTATAGTATTGTTTCTAAAAACTGACCACAGAACAACGGTACATTTTTATGCTGCGAAAAAAGTTGACTTTAGTGTTTAAAAAACGCTGACTCGTCTGAATGAATAAATGGAGCTAAACGCTGATTCTGCAGTCAAGATGCGTGTGCATCTTTATGAAGACGTCAACTGATAATACCTCTATAGAAATGGTTAAAAAAAGACTGAGTCAGACTGAAGCTTCTTTAAGAAGACAACTAAGACTACTTCCATTAAGACCAAGAGTTTCTACACAGTTTTTGTTAAAACCAGTCAGTGTTTCATTATCTGAACTGAGCAAACCGCTCTCCATCTCACCTCCAGCCCAGCTCCTCCTCTCATACTGTCTGATTCTACCAATAAAACAGACCCTCCTCATAGTGTCTTTAAATATGTTTTTTAAGAGTCATGACATCATCATTAATCAGTTTCTGTGCAGGTAGAAAATACTTGTGATGCTAATTTTGTTAGCCTGTTTCATTGCTGCTCTGGTTATGGACTTGAGCTCTGTGCTCCACTCCTGTTCCCTTCAAACTGGACAATAATGAGGAGAAATGTGCTGCATACCTTTAGCACCAGGGGAGCAGGAGGGGACCATCCCATGGAACCCAGGGCATTGTAAGGCATGCAGGTATAGGTGCCGAGAGAGTCCTCTGTCACCTCTGCCACACGGATGCTCCCATCTTCCATTTGGCTCCAACCAGGGTACTAAGACCAGGACAGGCATAGATCATATGTGATCAAATTGACAAATAATTACCAATCATTTCAAAGCTCCAAGAAGAGACCGAGAAGCAGACACGACTGAAGGTGAAAAACTGCAAAACACAGAGGGAGTAGTTTTCATTTCCAAGAACCACAGCACCACACATGAGCTCACCTTGTCTATCCGGAGAGGGAGGCCATCTTTCTTCCACTTCACCAGAGTGAGTGGGGGGTTTGCATCTACAGGACAGCGGATGAAGCCGGGCAGACCGATGGCCACATAGATGACAGATGGCATGTTTACCACGCGGGCAGGATCTGATGAAATCCAGAGACAGACAGAGAGAGGGAGGTGATGATGGAATTGAATTAGTAGCTTTGGAAACCTGGAGCCTGGTGATTGCAGCTGTGCAGAATCGACTGAGGAATCAGAAAGTTACAGAGAAGTGGGACGCCTGTGGCTCACACACAGCGGACTGGATCATCAATTACTGGTTTGGTGTATGTTCTTGTTAGCAGCTCTGTTTGCTACAATCACAGCAAAGTGTCAACGAGTGTAGCCTAAAGTTTCACAAATATTCTAGTCAAAAAAAAATTGTGGTTGGGATCTAAACTTTTAATTTAATGATGGTGCTACAGTGAGTGTTACTGAATCACTAAAGTTATTATCAACCATTGCCAACTGGTTTCATTTTGGGTCAGTTGCTACATTTCAGGTTTAATGACCTTTTTTCTTTTTTGGTAACATTTTAGACTCGGCACTTTTGATAAATTATCAATTACATTTCCTCTTGTTAGATGTTGGGTTATTATTACAAATTGAGCTGTTAATAAGTCTAGGGATTCTGATGTATTAACATCTTGGCAGTAAGGAAGATGTCCCAGCCTGGTTCAAACACCCTGTGGTTCAACAACTCCAAAGGGATCCCCCCGGAAAAATAAAATAAAATAAAATAAAAATAAAAATAATCAATAAATAAATAAATAAAAATTAAAAACAGGCATATGCAACTAGGGATGTCCCGATATTACATTTTCACTTCTGATACAATACCAATACTGCAGCATTGAGTATTGGCCGATACCAATATTAACCCGATACGATATCAGCATAAAACTTGCATACTTTTATTACTTATTTTGTAGTATGTCGGTCATGTTAGAAAAGGCTTGAATAAGTGATATTATCCAAACAAAGAACAGTAGTCAGCAACAGTAGGTATGAGGAAAAACTGACCCATTTATTATTAACCATTGGGTAGCAGAAATGTTAACATTAAACATAAAAGATACTAGTAGTTGAATAAAATAAATAATTAATTAGAAGACCCAGAAAATAACCTAAATAAATCAAATGAAAACAGCAGGAGCGGAGTCTGGAATGGACTGCTTGTATCGGAGTGCTTATATCGGAGATTTTAGATGCATTCCGATACAATACCAATATTTGTTTTTTTGCTGATATCGGACCGATATCCGATATTAATATCGGACTGGAACATCGCTATATGCAACATGAAAAACTCACACCTTAAATACTATCTCAGTCTATTTCTATTTGGTTGAGGAAAGAAAGAGAAAAAGAAAGAAAGAAAGAAAGAAAGAAAGAAAGAAAGAAAGAAAGAAAGAAAGAAAGAAAGAAAGACGAAAGAAAGAAAGAAAGAAAGAAAGACGAAAGAAAGAAAGAAAGAAAGAAAGAAAGACGAAAGAAAGAAAGAAAGAAAGAAAGAAAGAAAGAAAGAAAGAAAGAAAGAAAGAATCAATCAATCAATCAATCAATCAATCAATCAATCAATAAATAAATAAATAAACAAAGAATCCTGTAGGGTAGTAGCGACACCTTTTGGTCCAGATCCGCACACACACTGTCAGGACAACATGACTCTTAACAAGGCGTGTGTTTGTTTTGGAATTGAATGGAGATCGGATCTTCTTTTCAACAGTACTTTTCTTGGATCAAGACAAATTTCACCAGATAGAACGATAGACTGTACAATTAATGGACGCAGTCTCCCTGACGTCACCTGTCTGTTTCTGAAACAGAGTTTTGAAGCAGATCGGCTTAGCGGCCATATTGGAAGTGACACGTCCTTTGACTCTTCGGTCAGGCAAGCTGAGCTGTGCCTCTCACTGTATTAACGTGTAATCTGAACATCCTCTAAACTGCAGAGTTAGAAAAAAATTCCCCCCTCTACAATGTGCGGGGATAGTGAAATTAACGATTCAGACCCAACACTTGCTGCAGATGGTCCACAGTTTCCTGGTGAGTAAAACAATCTGAAAACTACTGTGTTTCATAGACGATGGACCTCTATCTTTGATGATCCTGTGATGTTTTCATAGATCTGCGCATTTCAGGTTTGTAAAACCGTTGTTCTGATTAAATGTCGGGAATAGATCACGTCAGATGTGAACAGTTGACCTGAGGTCTTCAATCAGAATCATTTTAATCATAGTGAAAAAAAGTCTGCATGTAAACCTGGTTATAGATGATTTTCAAGAAGCTGTGGAAAAATTAAGATCTAAATAGACTCTTTTCTATTTAAAAAAAAAATGTATTTCCTTATTGAAAAAATGCATACTACTTAAGACTGTACAAAAAAGTGCCAAAACTGCCAATCTAAAAACTGTGATAAAAAATATACATCATATAAAAAACAATATGGCAACATTTGTTTGTGGGTTTTGTTGAAGGTCTAATAAAGATCTCAGTTCTGAGAAATTAGAATTTCTGACTATTTCTTGATGTGTCAGGTTTTACAGGGTTAATGGTTAAAAAAAAAATAATTCTTTGCAAGTTTTCTGGAAAGCATTTTACTAATTGGGGAGTTGCAATATTCACTGACTGTGGGGAGTTTTAGGAGTTACTCTGAGCCTAGATCTTCCCAGGAGGCCCTGACCTCCCACTTGGTGAACCACAGTAGTAGATCAGAGGATGCAGAAAGTCTGATGTAAAACTTCTTTAATAAATCCATCCGGATTTGATGTTTGAGGTCCATTTTCTAGCTGGTCCAGCTGAGGGGGCGTGTCCTGGTGAAGAAGTGACATCATTCCACATCCTCTGTTTTATTAAAAAGAAAAAAAAAAAAACATTTGAATTGTTCAAACTGAGTCCAGATCTCAGCCTGTCTTCAGGAAAGAGTTGATTTTGTGTCTATTAAAGGAAATAAAATAATAAAAAGCTCATTTCATCAGAGCACACCTGAGCTGTCTCTCCTCAATCTGTTCAGGCCGTTAGCCTCTGAAACGCTTCAGTTTCATTACCACATTTGCTCCACATTAGCAGCTTTCCTCTCATATTCTCTCTCTGTATTTCAAGTCTGCAATAATTGAGATTTGATACGGTCCAGCTCAGCCCTTTGGGCAGAGACAGACTCGGGAGGAGACGGAGAGTCCATCTGCTCCACAAAAGAGACGGAGAGGAGAAAGAGGAGGAGAAGTCAAACTTCCTCATCTAAATCCTTTCTTCTGAGGCGAGGAGACGAGCAGCGTGAGGCCCAAATGAGGTCAAGGAGGAGAGATTGAGAGTAGGCACGGTGGTGATAAGGAGGAGAAATGGTGTGAGTGAGAAGAGGGGGAGGAGGGGTGAAAAGGGAGGAGTGAGAGCTTTCAGCAGAGTGATAGAGGAGGAACCAGTGAGGATGAGCACGAGCGTGGGAAAGAGGACAGGTGAGGGAGAGAGGATGACGTAAGGCAGAGAGGAGCTGCTGGATGAGGGAGGAGGAGGAGGAAGAGGAGGAGGAGGAGGCTGGTGGCACGATGAAGCAGGCAAGAGACAGATGAGAGAGTGAGGAAGTGAGTGAATGAGTGCGTGACACGGTGAGACAGAGGGATTCAAACGCAGCCAGAGATCGATCCACCGCATTGTTTCCAAAACAACTTTGAACCACAAACTGATGTCCTCTGGAAAGTCCTAACCGCCAGCCAGCTCAGCTCTGCCACGGAGAGCCCAGAGGAGCGCCACCACCGGCACCACAGACACGAATATCAGCCAAGTTTCTAAAAATAGCCCTCAGACAGCGCTATCGCTCACAACACGCTGGTTCCCACTGCAGGATGCTGTGGGGAACTTATTCACTGGCAGCCGTTCAGGGGAAAAGAGAAAAGAGGGGGATTTGTGGCAGAAAGGGCGTTAAGCACATGAAAAGAACGAGTGTCAAGGATTGGGGGGGACAAAAAGAGAGGTTGAGGAAAGAGGAGAGGACGGGAAGACAGAGAGAGCCCTCTGCAGTCTGTCAGAGAAAAAGTCTAACAGCGATGATGTAATCCTCCACGCTCACATCTCCCTCCCTCTCTTTCACAACTGGTGTTGCCTGCTTCTGCTGCACACACACACACACACACACACACACACACACACACACACACACACACACACACACACACACACACACACACACACACACACACTGCAATCTAATGTACGGCCGTCAGAGGAGACAGGAGAGCAAGGGAATGCAGAATGTCTGTTGCCGTGGCTACTGCCAGCTGACCGGTCACCAAACTGGGAAGAGGGACCTGATCCTGAAGGATCCTGATTCCTCAGATCCATCAGGAAGACCTCAGATGGGATCAGACATAAATGATGACCTACACAGTCAGGTTCTACCATGCACCCCTTTAGAGACCCACATCAGGGCATGAAGAACGTTTTACTAAAAGAAAAGCTTGTTTGATGGTAAGTCAGGAATGCTGACATCACCTCCAGGTAATTCACACCTGGCCTGAGCGTGCATCTCTAGATGTATCTCCAGTGACCGTTTGTTATCAGATTTCACTTTCCTGCTTCAAATTCAAAAGAACTCAGAACCACGGCCACTTTTGTTGCACCATAAAGGATGGTTCTGTGTTTTAAGTGAGATTATAAGAGGAACCAATGAGTTCCTCATTAACCCCTTGATGCCTGTTGTCAAAAAATTGCGATATACCCTGTCAGGTGTTGATGCAGCAGAAATGACCTTTGTATCTCGTTATTATCTATTGATTCATATTGTACACATACCAAATATGGTATCAGATCCACGATGTCACAATATATTGGTCAGGGGATGAACTTCTCATGCCTATATTTATAATATAACTTAGTTATAACTATTGTTTGTACTATACTGAAACTTATAATCTCTTCTTAATTGAACATCTCAAGAATTCAAAAACACAAAACAATCCATTTTTGTAATTGTTAATTATCTCAGGCAGTTGGGGGTTAACCCACTTCAACTGTCCACCTCAGGAGAAACAGACGACCATATAATTGATTTAACAGTAAGATAGTCAGTGAGGCTACACGGTGGTGCAGGAGTGTTCGTGGCTTAAATCCTATCATGATCTGCTCTGCATGGATTTTATTTTCCCTGAACGCCAGTGTGAGTTCCCATTGGATACCCCAGCTCCTTCACACAGTCCAAAGACATGCCTGTCAGCTTAAAGTCACTGTGTGGACTTTATAACTGATCCTTAAATAGACTCTCTGTTTTTATTTGCTTGTTCGTAATCCAAAATTAAAAATGAGATTATAACACTAAAATGAGTTTTTCTTAACGTTTTTCTCAGTAGGATTTCTCTGTGGTTGTGTCAGATTTTCTAAGAGAATGTGAATCAATTGACAGCACATAAAACTGAAACTACACCAGGGACAGTGTGTACGTCCAGCCGTTAGTGATAACGTTTGTCAACTCACACCGGCTGCGTGTTCAGTCTGTTATAACTGACAGACAGCTGGAGCCACAGACCGAGGAGTTCCCACGCTTCCTTCCCACTCCATTGATAAGCCTGCTTATACATGTTAGGCTGTAGAACCTCAAACCTGTTGACTCCTGGTCTGTCTCTGCTCATTATGTCCATTTGTCGTCATTGTTGAGATAAATACTATTTGGATTTGTTTTTGGCACAGTTTGTTTTAGTTTGAAAGTCACTGGATGTTTTTAGGTAGTTTCCAGTCACTATGTCCTTTCCTGCTTGATCTCTGCTACGCTGAATTCATACGTCACAGCTCTGTGTCCTTCAAAAACTGGATGGCTGCGTACTACCTGCAACATGACGGACCAGCCATGCTGCTAGACTGAAACAGAGAAGATCCAGAGTGATCTGTTGACTTGAATGGAAACATATCTGATTTAGGGCCATGACAGAGACGGGCTGGAGATGTGTCTGGTGTACTTTAACAGTAATAGTGAAAAAACCTTTTAGGCCTCTTTAAAGATGGTAGAGGTCATGCTCCTATGTTATCATTTCAGTACAAATATGCAAAAAGAACACCTTTTTTTTTTAATTAAAGTTCTGTATAAGTGTTTCACCTGCCTTTAATCAGAAAGGACAGGATCAGGAAACAGGGTGAGAGTGTGGAATGATGTGAGAAACAGGCCACAGCCTGGATTCAAACCCGGGCCACAACCATGGGGTACAACCAAGACTGCTAGGCCATCTGCACCCCAAGAAGGGATATTTATGAATGGAATGAATCCTTTGGAAAAGTATGACAATGTGGGGATATACCGCAAGCCCAGATATAGACACAGCATTTTTCATGTATATCTCTGTTTGTGAAGCACGCATGTGCAATTTGAATTTGTTAGATAGATAGGGGTTTTCCAGTATGCTCCCCAGACAAAGGACATTCTGCACCTGCCTAGGTTTCATTGTGAAATTAGTTACCTTGGCAACTTTTGGCAGTCATGCGTGCGGCTAACGCTACAGCTAAATGGGGTGTTCTATAATGGTGACTTAAGATCTGTGTTTTTCTCTGCTGAGAAGGATGTCTTTGGTTATTTTGTTGCAACGATTGACACTAGAGCTGGACTGTTAAAGACAAAGGAGATCAGAGCAGAACAAAGATAAACAGGAGGGTGATAGAGCACAGGCTAAAACACGGGCTAATCTGTTTGTGCTAATGTTGATTCCAACACACAGTCAGCAGTTATTCTGCAGTGGTCTGTTCAAACTTGAGAGTCTATCACTAAAATGAAGACTGAGGTTACGTTTGCTCTGATTGGTGAGGTTGGAGTTGGTAGATGAAGATTCACTAACGTCACACCAGAACAAACTCCTCAGTACAGACTGCACAGGTGAAGTGTAAGAAAGAGGACGCTCACATTGCACTGTTAGGTAGGCAGAGGCAGTCGGTGGTCGGCCCAGGCTGTTGCTAGGGGCACATGTATATTTCCCAGCATCCTCTGGCTTCACTTGGGCGATGATGAGGGAGCCGTCAATAAGAATACTGACTCTGCGCTTCAGGTCGCTGTGAACACAATAAGAAAAGACACCTCAGTGAGTAAATCTGTGAGAATTCAGAGAGCAGAGAAAAGAAAATGAGATTTAGGAAACAGGGTGGTTTGGTTACACTTGTTTTCAGTCATCAGAGAGTACAAATCACAGCCTGGATCATAGAAAGATTATTGATAGATGTCACTGATGTGCACTGCAATGCCTCAATGAGGATGATGACATTATGTTCGACATGTGCCACATTTTCTTGCCCTTCTTGCTCATAATCCTGAGGGACGTGCAGCTCTGACTCTCATATTAGTGATGTTCTGCACAGCGTGATTCATGATTCATAGCAGAGCGATTGGTTTCAGAGGAGCAGTGAGTCTTCAGGCTTCAAAGGTAACAGGAAAACTTGGGAAAATGTATTTCCCCGCTTTTAAGTCTTCAGAATATTTCAGTGTGAGGTTGCTGGATTCTTTTTTTTTTATGCCTACACCAGCGTTAAAACTGTCAGAAGCAGAGGTTTGAGGCTTTAAAAACCTCCACAAAACACCCAGCTTTGTCCTAAAGAGGAAGGGGATCAGAGGGATCTGGGTTCATGCTTGACTTAGCTTCAAGCAGAGCGCCTGCAGATTTTCCAGCAGCACACACGTACTCTAAATTCTTCATTTCCTCATCCAAAAGGTGCTTCACTGTCCTGAGATCTGGCGTGTGTCAGAGTTTAGATCTCAAGAGAATAACTCAGGAGTCACAGGAACAAGATTCAAGAGTGGTGTCCTTAAAAAGTATCTTTAAGAACAGACAGCTGGAGAGGCAGATTCAATGTAAATTGATCATAAAGCTCTGAAACCAACACACAAGCCAAAGGTAAAACTGTGTATCTAATTGTACCACGATATGGGGCGGTGTTGGTGGTCCTTTGAGATGTTTATTGGGATACAACAGACAAAGAAGAAGGAGCAGGAGCAAAAGAAGCCTTGGATGTTAGCTAGCTGGTTAGTCTTTACTACTAAGTGTTGCTCCTACTGCAGCGCAAACCATGTCTGAGGAGATGATGGATGAAAGAAAGGTATAAGAACCTCGAAAACGGTTCTTGGATGTTTTAGGAGTTTTGGTGATTTGTTTTAAAAGAAAGCGTGTTTGTAGACAGTCTGCAGTCTACAGGAGATGTAGAAAAACGCCCACAGTACACCTGCTGCAAGTTCAGTCCAACAATCTGTGTGACTGACAGTCAGCTGGAGTCACAAACCGAGGAGTTCACGCACTACCCACTACACTGATAAGTCTCTCTTCATTCATTTTGGGCTGTAAAACCTCAAACCTGTTGACTCCTGGGGTGCATCTCAAAGTGATAATTTCATGCCTCCTCTGTCCTATCTCCTCTGCATTACTGGAAGTACTTTCTGAGTCACCATTTTGAAGACTGTCCCAAAGCGATAATTGTGCTCGGAGGAGAGAGGAGAGAGGATGGAGGAGACTGATCGAAGGAGCTATGATTGAGGGAACACGAGAGCTGGCTTTGGGGAAGTCTTTTCACTGACAGACACGCCCCCATATGGAATACCACTCTCTGATTGGACGCTGCGGCGGCTCAGACTCCTCTACATGAAACTTCACAAACACACAACAGAGTTTAATGAGAGAAAAAACGAGCTGGAAACAGGCAGAAACTGATCATGATTCCGGTAATAAAGTGTTCGCTGTGAGTTCAAAGCCCAAAACACTGAACACAACCATCATCAAATCAATATAACAGAGGATTAATACTGAAAACTGAAATTGAAGAAATAATATCTTCCTGAAACACAATAAACTAGGTTATATTAATATGTTTCAGAGTTCACGATCAGATGTGATCTACATAAGGGCTAAATATTAATGAATAACCTAACAAATGTGCATTTTACAGGTTAAGTGATCCATGAGCTTCTAAACTGCACACAGAATAAACAGAGAGCAGGTTTTCTTAATGGTAACTTGTTTGTTAAACTGGTTAAAGGAACAGAAAAATCTCTGTTGCTGTTTCTGTTTGATCAGTTATTACAGAGTTCATGCCCAGACGCAAAAACAGCTGTCAGAGCTGACTGACAGATGATCCAGAGTTGATCAGCTGATGCCGTCATCAATGAAATATGTCGCTTCATGTGACGCCACGGTGGAGAAGATGTCCCATTACTCTAAAAAGGAATCTCCTCCATCCTCTCTCCTCTCTTCATTTCCCTGCATCTCTCCATCATCTCTGGTGGGAGGGACTAAAACGCAAGTGAATGGCGCAAGTGGAGGAAGGAAGGATGGAACTACTTACAACTTACTACCTACTCTGAGATGCACCCCTGGTCTGACTCTGCTCATAATTTTTTTTTTCTTTATCACAGTCAAGCTAAATACAATCTGACTTTGATACTGTTTGTTTTATTTCAAAGTATGACTTCCTGACCCTTTCAATCTTCCCTAAGCTGAACTAATGCGCCACAGCTCCAGTGTGGCCACGTATTATCTGCGACATGACAGACCAGCCAAGCAGACAGACTGCAACAGAATGGATTCAGTGTGAGTTGACACATTGATTTGAATGAAAACCTATTTCAGCCATAACAGTTTACATGCAGCTTCAGGAATCGGACTTTGAGCTTAGTCAGATGGAGAACGAACTGGGCATAGCTTGTTGGACACACCTAGATAATGTGATTACAATCAGACTGCAGTTGGACTCGGCAGGTCTCGGTACACATTGGAGTTCAGCCGAAGAGGAGGTAGATGACCATGATTAATAAGGTCACTGCGCTCATGCATCCTGGACATTCTCGACCAGAAGTTCATTTCTCTGTCCTCATGGAGACGCAGACAGGACTAGACCCCCTTGTGACTTCACTATTGATCTCTGACCTTAGTCGGACCGCTGTGTGCATGTAAATGCACTGAATGAAGACAGATGGTTTATAATGGACAGAGACAAAGCTAAAGGTTTGATCTGTGGACATGAAGTCAGTGATGTTAGAGTGGTGAGCTGTCTGTGGTCTCACAAAGTCCCTGCTCGTAGCTCGTAGTCCTGGTTTTGTCGGGGTCAGTCCCATGATCCCACAGCTCAGTGGTCCCACTTTTCCAGGATATTTTCTAAATCAGGTCTTAAGTTCCTTTTAAAGGGATAGTTCAGATTTTTTGACATGAACCTGTATGGCATCCTCATCTATAGTTATGTACATCAGCGCTGTCTTACCCCTGTCAGCGTCCTGTGACCTGAGATCTGGTGCAGTTTTGGTCCAGATGAAAGTAGTCCGGCAACATGGCTGGGGTCACGAAAAATAAAGCGTTTTTCCTCTCAAAACAATTTGTGTTCAAAAGAGTGATAAATTTGCATCACAAAACTGCAAACCGGAAAAAAGTCAGACTCCGTTATCGATTGGCACTACTTTCTGGTGCGTATCACTGCGCCGTGCGGTGCATCCAGCTGCCCGGTGCGCGTTGGCACCGTCATTAAAACTTAAAAAAGTTAACGATAACACACTGATGAAGATTTGGTTTTACTTTTCATTATTCCATTTCTTCTATTTGTATTTTTTTAATAGGAACACAGCATTTTGTCTAAGAAAAAATGAACATAAAGTTAAAGATAATCAGGCTGATACCTTTGTTCTTTTATTCCAGAAGTTTTAACAAATATCTTAACCTCATTTTTCATGATTATTTTTGTCACATAAAGCCTTCAGTTATGCAAATTTAGGGACTTGGACACTTTGGTGACAGGTCGTTAAATTGCTGGACACCTTACCCCCTGCTGGACTTTACCACAGCTGATAGAGAGCTTGACTGTTTTGGAAACCAGCCACTATAACAGCTGTATGTAATGATTTTTCCTAAATGTAGCACGTGAAAGAAAGCAAAGTCTGAAAAAAATCCAAAAATACCTGAGACTGTTCTGATTTAGGAAAAATATCTCAGTATGCACTGGTTTTCAATCCACTCTGCTCTGGCTATTTGGAACATACTGCACTATTTAGTTTTGGAGACTTCAGCTCCTCAGTCACGTGTGTGGATTTGATTCTCGTGTATTGTCTGTGCTGCTGATACTGACGTCTGCTGTAGTCTGTCAGGTTGCCGTGGTAATGGCTTGATAACTTAAGGAATCCAGGTCTGAAAGCAAACCCTGCTTTATCACCTCTGGTACTCTGTGAGGATCATTTATAGATAAAACCTCTTTAGAGCTGAAGAAGACTTGAAACTTGATCTCTGTCCTGAACCTGAGGGAGTTAAAGAAGAGAGAGGTGTTGAAGAAAGCTCAGGTGAATAAAAGCTTCTTTAAAAACTCAAGGTCTGTTTTTTTCTGCATGTTTAAGCATTGAGAAGAGGATTTTTAACATCTGAAAGCCTATTCTTAAAAAGTTTGACTGAAAACTCTTTTGTATCAAAACTTTGGGACAGACAGACACTGTTAATGTTCTTATCTAAGGTCTATCTCCTGTTTCTGAAGCGTGCTGTGGTTTAGAGATATTTCAGCAGACACAAACCCATCACAGGTCCTTCTGACCAGTTTCTGTGCACACAAAGACCAGAGCTGATCTCTTCTTCTTCTGCTTCTCTGACTCCTTCAAAGACAGCGCTCTGAAGCAGACGCTGATGCAACATGAAGCCCTGTGAATGTGCATCATAAACCCAACTTAACTTCAAGCTCTGCTGGCTGAGGGGCATTTTATGGGTGAGCAAAACAGACAAGTGCATCACTTCTGTCTGAACAGCTGCCGAGCATCAGTGGAAATGTCAGCGCTCGTGGCAGCAGAGGAGAAATGTGCCGGCTGAGTGACATTTTCTGAGATCTGTCCGACAAAATGAGTGACGAGCTCAGCGCTGTGGAGTTTTTTCTGCTTAAAGCCACAGAGGAGAGTTTTTAACAGCTCATTTTCAAACACAAAGACCTCTTTAAGAAGCTAACACTATTTCTTTTTAACTCCAGGTTGTTGTTTTGTTTCCTTCTGCTAAACAGACAGCACAAAACAAACACATTAGTCTTCACGTTGACAGGTGAGCAGTGGGTACAGACAGGCGAGGTGATGAGGCAGACAGTAATGAACACGATCATAACTTTACTTCTTGAAGAAGACGTTGTCCTCCTCCCAGAACCAGGTGTAGGTCAGGTTTCGGGGGTAGGCTTCAGCCTGGCAGGTGAAGAAGGCGTCCTGCGAGATGTTCACTGTGATGTTTTCTGGAGGAGACACGATGAACGGAGGGCCTAGTGGAGAGGAGAAACACACAAACAGCGAGGTTTTAAAGCACACCTGATGAAGAGGGGCTGAGAGTAACAACGATCAGACACATGACGAAGTTATTCAAAGAGAATCCAAATCTGCAGGGATGAAAGCTAAAATTTGGAATTAAAGGATTCTGTTGTCAGATGATAACTCAGTAGGGATGGTACCAAATGAAGTGCTTTTATAGGTACCAACCAAATTCCATCTGTGGTATCGAGTACTAAGTCATGTTTAGGTACCTGAACGCATTCTTGAGACTGTGAGTTTATGCTGGACATGAACACAGCAATGCAAAGTCATATATTGAAGAATAAAAAATGCTAAATTCCAAAAGCTGAGATGTTATTATTGAACTAGTTAAAATATTTTACCTACACAGTGTCGATTTCCTTAATTTTGGGGGATCAGTGATCAGCCCATCCTCACATATGAAACGGATCTTATATACCTCCAGAAAGGTCTGACAGCCAGCCATTGTTACTTTTTGCTCTGAGACCTAAAACTCAGGACACTTTATTGGTTATTAAAGTTAAAACATAAAGATTTTATTGTTTCACAGGTATTGTTCAATGTTTTTTTTTAATGAAGTAAGATTGGAACATTGAAGGTATGTGCTGTCAGTTGTAAAAATTAAAAAATAAAAATCGGCCCAAATCAGTATCTGCAGGTCAAGCTTTTTAAAGATCTGTGATTGGTGATCGGCCAGAAAATTGTGATCAGTGCACCCCTACATAAAAGTACCAAAAATTGGTACCATTGAGTACTGATACCGATTGTCAGTACCGAGCATCGGAACTGTATGGTTTTAAATGAAAAGGTACCCATCCCTTTCCATCAGTGTCAGTTCAGAAGAGTTTTTTCAAATGAAATGTTTTCACCCTCAAAGGCAAAGAGCAGAGAAGACAGGAAGCAAGCCCCAACAGGACCAAAGTTTCAACTGTGGATTTTTTAGCCCGTTTCCACCAAGTGGTCCAGTATGGATCAGTACAGTTTGGTACGGGTTGGATTGGAAAAACCTGATCCTGTTCGTGCTACCACAGCTAACCATGCCCCCTCGTGGTGCCTCGCGTGTCAGTCGGTTGCCAATAGCTGCATCACTTATGTAATAGCATGACATCATATCAGCACGACAGTGAACCCCGCTAATAAATCCAATGAAGAAGAAAAATGCAACACAAAGAACAAAGAGCAACCCTGGAAGACATCCAACAATTTGTCTTCTAAAGCCCAGTTTCCACCAAGCAGACCAGTAGGGATCAGTGCAGTTTGGTACAGGTCGGTAAAGCCTGATCCTGTCTGTGTTTCCACAGCCAACCGAGCCCTCCTCGGTAGGCGTGGAGGGGTGTAAGCCAAAGCCGACAGCTGTGTCAGCTACTACAGTCACAAAGTACCTCCCTAATAAATTCAACGAAGAAAAATGTGAAATAGTTTAGTTTTGACGGCAGTTTTACCCTTTCTTCGTGGCGACACTTCCCAAAAAAGAAAGCCGGGGTTATGTGTTGTTCCTTTGTACCCGTCAGTCAGAAAGTGTCTTTTTTTTGTGACCAATCATTGAACTGCAGTGTTTCTAGCTCCACCTTCAGGGGTTGGATCAGTGTGTCTGGCATCCCCAACAGAGGGGTACCAAAAAGTGAGACAGTACAGGTCAGTAAATTGGGGTTCTGTCCCAGGTTTAGTCCAAGTAAACGCCACAAATGCGTGAAGAACCGAGACAAACTGAAATGAACCACTTGGTGGAAACAGGCGTTTGTGACAGGTTCAAACTCCTCACTTTTCAAACAAAAAAGGAACATGTTTGAGTGTGACCTTCCTCCTGAAGTGACCTTTCTAAGGGTGAAGCTCCCACTCTCACCACCATCAGACACAACAGAGGAATTAGTGAACACAGTGGGCAGGGGTCATGTCGTGTTGGCTACACAGACACAGAGGGATTAACACCGCTGCTTCCATTCTGTGAGCATGGAAGTGTCATGGCCGACCCCAGAGCCATATCACATACTTATTCTGCACTTAGCAAAGGATTATGGGAATTTATGAGTGAGCCTTGCTGTGTCAGATGGATCATCCTTCTTACACGCATGGATATATTTATGGCATGATACTTGATTCAGTCATTTCCTGACAACAACCGAGCAGAGTTTGGTCTCCAGTAAAAACAGTCACTCAAACATCGCTCACTTTGAGCCTCTTAAAACACACACACACACACACACACACACACACACACACACAGTATTGTTGAGCTGCTACAAGAGCACCACTCAACACTTGAGTGTGTTTTTATGAACAGCATCACAGGCTAAAATAGGATGTACCACAGATGAGGGCAGCCGGGGTCAGTGTGTCAGAAAGGTGCGTGTGGCTCTGCAGGCATCACTCACATGACAACATAAAGACATTTACATCTTTTTTATTAGTCTGTTTATTTTGACAGGGATTGTGTACGATCATTTAGCCGTATGGAAACAAGAAAGAGACTTCACAGTCTCACTACAACTGCTCTGAGTCCACGCGACATTAAACATTAAGCTGAAAACATGAACATAGTCTCTGTGATGTACTGTATGGTTTCTGAAGGGGCTTTAAGGAGCCAAACCATGCATTGTTTCTCCCCTTAGCTCCTCCCACAGAGGATTTGAAAGAGAAAGGCAAAAATGAGACATGAGGACAGAGGAGGCATGTCAGCCAGATATGAAATCCCTCCTCCCACAACAACACCACACCAGAGTGAAGTGTATTGTTAAACCTGGCTGGTCATTAGTTGTGTTAATAAAGCCTGGCTAACAGTAAAGGATCCTTGGGCTGATTTGACCCCATTAGGCCCTACTGACAACTGGTGGAGAAATCTGGTCCGCAACCGAGGTTGGCCCGGTTATCTTCAAGCGTGAGTGGGTGACAAACAACAAGGTGATAAGTTGAACATTTAAAGAGAGGGGGTATTCTGCTTTGCTTTGCTTCAGCAGTGGTGGTTTTTCACAGATGCCAAGGGAAGTCTGGATGGCCCAATAGAATATTACAAAAAAATAAATAAATTAATTAAAAAAATAAGGAGCTTTACCACAACTTTTTTCATGTCACTTTCTTTTTGTCAAAACACTACGATAGCGTACTTCTGATACAAGGTCAATGGAAAATCCCAGTGACAGGCTAACATGATTAGCATCATAACTATTATGTTTTATTCTGTTTATACATTAGTAAAACAAACAACTGTTCATATATAAGAATACACGCTGATGGAACAACCTCAAACAGAAATAACCTCAGGACAGTCTCATCGTTAGCCTGACAATAAAATTAGGGACAAAAAATATTAAAGACACACACTATGATACACACTGTGATACACACTGTGATACACACACACACACACACACACACACACACACACACACACACACACACACACACACACACACACACACACACACACACACTGCGGAGATGAGCCAGTGTTGCACTATAAACTGCTCGTCCCATATGTTGGTCCTGATCCTTTAACAGGCAGCGTCTCCATCTGCCAGACCCTCTGCAGGACAACCAGCACCAGGCCAGAGCCCAATGACTGGGCTGTGTGTGTGTGTGTGTGTGTGTGTGTGTGTGTGTGTGTGTGTGTGTGTGTGTGTGTGTGTGTGTGTGTGTGTGTGTGTGTGTGTGTGTGTGTGTGTGTGTGCATGCCAGCCCGCCCTATTTGGAAGCGGCTGAGAGCTGCAGATTTGTTGGCACTGTGGTCTCTTAGCTGATCTGCAGCTCAGTGGCTTTCCAGGAGGGCCTCTATTAATCCGTCTCCCCCGTAAATTATACAGGACGGGTCAAACACGCGCTCAGGCTGGGCCCGGGCTTTGTACTCAGAGGCAAAAAGAAATGTTTGATCACTGACAACATGTTCACTGTCAGGTCTATGATGAATGAAAGCAATTAGAAGCACGATCAAAACCTCAGAACAAGCTTTTGTCTTCCTCTGATTCGATGTGAGGGGAGCTGATCAGCTGTTCTCTCTCAGTCTATAATTTTCATCTGATAAAGTGGTTCACATTTGCAATAGAGTGCTATCTGTCTGAGTGTGATATTTGCAGTTTCATTTACACAAATCACTAAGTATAGCAGAGGCTGGATAAGGTGTACACGGTGTTTAGATGTCTGCACTTTGAAAACAAATCATATTTAAAAAGAACTGAGGGAGTTTAGTGTGTCCTTCAGATTGATATTCAGTGAGGGTGTCACTCAGTGCCTGTGCAGTGAAGTGACGTTAGTGCAAGTCAAGTCTAGTTTTTGTTTGTTATCATGTGCTTATATGCCTCCTTATATGATGAAACTGTAATGTAATTTCCCCCTCGGGGATCAATAATGTAATTCTGAATCTGATTCTGATTGATAAACGTGGAAAAAACACATGCTAAAGTGCCCTCTTGGTAGCTTAAAATAACATGCTAAGTGTTGTCCTGGGTGCTAATACACATGCTTATTGCCGTCGTCATACCAGAAAGGTCCTTTGGTCCACTTGTTTGGTCTGGACCACAAGCTGACTTTATTTTTTTTTTTTTGTTTGGTGCGGTTCGTATTCAGATTGTACTTTTTGCAAGTGGACTATATTCTGTAAACACATCCACGTGTGTGATGATCAGTGCTCTCATTGGACAGCACTGACAAAGGCGGCACACAAGATACAGACCTGTAAATGGAGGTAAATGTGTGTTTGTGCTCTTATTAGAGCTGCAAAATCATTTTCAGTTTCAAGAGCAGCTCCTTCAAAGCAGGCTTTCAAATTTTGGGACAGCGAAGACAAATGCACGCAGCAAGGAGACGCTATGCTCTGCGTGTCCTGACCCACAACATGCTAGCAACAGTGTGGCTAAACAGAAGACGGAGGATCAGGTATGAACCAAAGACGGTTTGGTTACGGTGGCTTTATAGGCCCAAAAGGTGCATGTATCCTGTAGTTAGTTCTGATGAACCTTGGTTTGTATTCAGACCTGCACCGGAGAACCACGAACTGCACCAGAGTTTGTTTGGAAGCGGACCGAGACCACCTCAAAAAGTGGGTCTTGGTCCGGTTGTTTGGTCCGCACCAGGGTTTGTTTGTGTCTATTCACCCCTGCATGAAAAGTCTGCACCAGCGTGGGAAACAAACCCTGGTCCATTTAAAGTGGACCAAACAGCCCAGGTCTGAATACGCCCTAAGTTTCCTCAGGGAAGCCAAAACACGTGCTCAAGTGCCCTCAAGGGTGCTAAGACACAAACTAAGTGCCATCATAAAAGCTAAAACATGCTCAAGTGCTGTTCCAGGAGCTAAAACACATGCTTGAGTGCCGTCTTGGAAGCTAAAACCCATGTCCAAGTGTTGTCTTGTTCGCTAAATATCATGCAAAGTGCCCTTAAGAGAGCTAAAACACATGCTGAAGTTCCCTCTTTGTAGCTTATACACATGAAAAGGTACATACTTAGGAGCTAAAACACATGCTAAAGTGCACTCAAGGGTGCCAAAACGCATACTATGTGTCATCTTAAAAGCAAAATAACATTCTACAGTGCTGTCTTCAAAGCTTAAACACACACTCAAGTGTTGTCTTGTTAGCTGAAACACATGCTAAAGTTCCCCCTTTTGGAGCTTATACACATGCAAAGGTACACACTTAGGAGATAAAACACAGGCTTTAGTTTCCTCAAGGAAGCTTCAACACATGCTCTAGTGTTATCTTGTAAGCTTAAACACATACTAATGCCCTCAAGGGTGCTAAAACACATACTAAAATGCTGTATTGGAAGCTAAAACACAGGCTTATGTGCCATCTCGGGAGCTAAAACCCACATTCAAGTGTTGTCTTGTTAGCTAAATATCATGCAAAGTGCCCTTAAGAGAGCTAAAACACATGCTGAAGTTCCCTCTTTGTAGCTTATACAAATGCAAAGGAACTTACTTAGGAGCTAAAACACATGCTTAAGTGCCATCCTGTTAGTCAAAACACATGTCAAGTGCCCTGTTGGTTTGGAAAAAAACAAAACAAAAAAAAAAAACACAGAAACACATGTTTAAATTCTGTTTTGGGCGGGAAAAACCCAAGCTGTTTGTGTGTGTGTGTGTTTTTTTTTTTTTTTTTTTTTTAACCCCACCCCCACCCTTAAAAAAATCTACATATCACTGGATGATATAGTTTAACTTTCTTTCTTTGTTCAGTAAACGAACTTTATGACATTGTTTATCGACCTGCATGACTCTTTTAAACTCCAGATGTATGGATTATCCTAAACAGGCATGTGAAATTTATGAACAGTTGACATTAAATGAAGCCTCTAAACTGTAGGGCATTCTGGAGCATTATCGATTGACTGGAGAAGTCTAAAAGTTGCTGCAGACGATGGTTTAAACTCTTAACTCCACCCCTGTGCTGCATGTCCTTCCTCTTTTTCTACCTCCCTCACTCCTCTCACTCCTCAGCTCTCCTATCAGTCCAGGGAGAAAGTGAAGTGTAAAGTTTGATCCAGTGTTGATAGGAGCTGGATTTTCAGTTTTTGTCTGAGTAAAACCTCCAGTCGTATGAAATGTGAGGAGTCTAAATCTTCATCTTTGCTGTCAGACTTGTGTCTGACGTTTTTGAACAATAAAACGTCCTCCGCCCCTGATTAAATACCTCCCTGAATTTATGGATTACTGCTGTGGGTGAACGTCCAGGAGACTGACAGGAATCAATCTGCTGAAAACTGAGTGAAAATGTTTCTGCTAAGCCGTCGCCGGGTTCAGACCAGGTCAGAACCACTCAGCCGCGTTTCATTGGGTGAAGCAATCTTTAAATTAGATGACCTGGAATGTCATGTTTGCTGCTTTATCATTTATCCTCTTTGCTGAGGCGTATCAGCTCACTGCTTCCTGCAGACACACACACACACATACACACACATACACACACTCTTCTGATCCTGTTTCCTTTCATTTCCAGAGTAAACCAATTAGTGACTTTGAGCATCGATGTGTGCGTGATGTGGCAAATTGTAGACAATAAATAATTCATTTGCTAAATGTGTGTTTAGTTTGTGGCAGAGCGTGAACGGATGCAGACGGATCGTTTACGTTAGAGAGGCTGACGTTTCTTTTAGAGCTGCAGGCAAACACATCCCTCTCTCTGATTCTCTGATTCTCTCAGATAAAAAAACAAACAGCTCAGATGTACCAAGACAAACGTTCGGCTCCATTTCATCTTAAATGATCCTGTCGTCACATGCAGATGTTAGTTTGTTCCCAGACTCATCTCAGAGTAGATTTCTCCTCTTAAAAACACACTGCAGCACCAAACCCAGTTTTAACTGTTTCTACACAGCTGTCAGAGCACGCTTCAGGGATCTGCTTATTACCAAGTGCTCAGACTCTGTCCTGACTGAGGAGTAGCCTCTGGCAGCTCTGGTGATTGTTTATTTTTCATTTTGCTCCCCCAAATGTTTCCTCAGATTGTCCTGAAGTCATCAGCTGACTTTTATTTAACACGCCTACAGTTTCATCAGCCCATCAGCCTCAGACGACATCGACCAACATTTGCACTTCCTGTCTCTGGTGGAAAGATGCTGCTGCAGCTCAGAAGACATCCATAAATCACTGCATCTCTCTGTAGAGTTCAAGCAGCAAAAACTTTCAGAAAATAATAAATTACCACATCAGAACCAAGGCTTAAATGTTTGTCCTTGAAATGCAAAAGAAAAAAAAGCAAAGCACATACTCACCAAGCCAGAGAAGATGAGCCTTTAGGGTTTCTTTTTTTTTTTTTTTTTTTTGTTCAATCAAATTTTATTTATGTTTGACCTCAGTATAATGACAAAGACATTTTTGTATTTCAACAAATTAAGTAAATGAGTTACTCTCACAACAGTGACCATAGAAGAGAAGCTCATTTCACCAACAACTGACCCACCATTATATATCTCTGATCAAACCAATAAAGACGATCTGGCTGCATTATTTATATCTAAGGTTGAATTCTGGTGTGCCGAAACTTTATGAATAAGTTCATCAGAGAAGCTAACTCCAAAAATCAACGTAACAGCTCCTGTTAGCTCAGCTAGCAGCCTGTCACTTGGGTTCTGTCCGAAATCATTAACTCATTCCCTACTCACTATATAGTGAATTAGATGTAGTAGACTATATAATCCACTCAATCAGCTAAATCAAAACAGCATTTGGGACACCACTCACTCACTCATTCACTAGCCAGCCACTGACAGTGACGTAATTACCCTTGCATCACTCAGGGACGGCTGGGAATTTACAGTTATAATTTTTCTCCAACACTGCACAACAGTATTTATTTCAGTGATAACTAATGTTATAC
Organism: Halichoeres trimaculatus; assembly: GCF_033239565.1. NCBI lineage: Eukaryota > Metazoa > Chordata > Actinopteri > Labriformes > Labridae > Halichoeres > Halichoeres trimaculatus. The sequence goes on from NW_027437184.1 coordinate 34,655,940, forward strand.
TCAGTGTATTTTCCGCAACAGCCAAATATAATGGAATAATTTATTACACGTCTTTTTTTAACAAATAAACCATCTATTTGCGCAGCAACTTATGCTGTGTTTGAGAGTTACAAGGTCCAGTGAATGCATCACCTGCTATAAATGGTTCAGTGGCTAACGTCTGTGTTGTTTGTTTCTCTGCTCCAAGTTGCGAGACGCTTTCGACCGAATGTTAAACAGAGAGCTAAGTATTATTCTCTGACAGTTTTTAACGTTTTGCAGCAATATCAGTTATTCCAACAGGAACATGAACTTCCTGTCAACTCACCTCCATAAACACCCAGAGGTGGAAACTACAGGCGTAAAGCTTTTTTTCCTGAAAATTGGAAATGTTCTCAATACTGAACTGTAAATGTTCAGTACCTACAGGAAGTGTTGGGAAAGTTACTAGAAAAAGTCACTGAGTTAGTAACTGAGATACTACATTGTAAAAGTATCTAACTCAATAGTTGTTTTTCTGTTTCATTACTCACTATTAAACTGATCACAGTGATCAGTGTTGTGTCAGTGTGAGAGAAAAAGAATTGACTTTGTGTTGTATAACAGTTCATAACAATGTCAGCCTCCTAAGTTTTAATAATAGACCGTATAAACATGGACATAGTCTCCATGACATCACCCATTTGTTCCTGAGACCATGAAATGAAGCCAATCCATGGACATAGCCACATTGGATATGATGCCAGCTGTGAGTTTCCTTTCTAACAGCTACAGGGCACCTGTCATTCACATGACCTGAGCTGTGTCTCTGATTGGACACTCAAACAATCCAAATATCTTCTAAACTGCCAGGTTACAAAAAAAATCACCTCTGTACAGTGTGTGCCGATAGCGAAATCAGTGTTTTAGACCCAAGCTGGTTTTTGAACCAGGCTGTAAATATGCTTTTTATTGCCGTAAATGTCCATTTTTTTTTGGCTGGGTGTGTACGTGGTTTCCGGTCTTTCTGCAGCCAGCCTCAAGTGGATTCTCGATGAACAGCAGCTTTTAGCATTTCTGCATTAGGCTTCATTTTTACTAACCAGATGATGCCATTTTGTTTAAACATACAGGGCTCCTTTCAGATCTCAGCTTTTTATGGACAAAGCAAAAACTTCCTCACAAAGCTGCAGCTGCTGAAGGCTAGTGTGTTGTTAATTTAACCACTTTTGATTCGTGTACGTCAGACTTCATGATTAAATGGTTGTATTAAAAAGTAGAAAAAGTCACGCCCGTTCTTACCTTGAACTAGCAGCCGTGTGGTGTGGATGGCCTCTCCCTGGGGGCTGAAGGCTCGACACGTGTAGGCCCCCCGATCCTCCCGTGTGATGGATAGCACCGTCAGACTCCCATCAGACACCTGAAGTCACACCATGAGAACACCTCGCTGATTAAGGTCTGTGCTCCAAACGCTGGATGTCCAGCTGACAAAACAGACAAACTCTTCCCTGACTGGCTCCTCTGTTTACAGTTCAAATGTTTGATGAAGAGCACAGTTCACAAGTCAGTGGAAGAGGTGAAGAAGGAACAGCCTGTAGCATTCAAAGATGCCATTTTTAGAATCAAAACAGAATAAATGTGAGATAAAAAGTTTCTGATTAGCCAGATGTTTTAACATACTTAAAGGGGAGGATTACAGCGATCAAAGTTCATTTTTCAACAGTCACCTCCCCTTTCCACAAGCCTCACATTGTTTTCTGAGTCAAAGGAAGGCACTCTATGTGCTTTCTTTTAAAACCTTAAAAACGTTTATGGTTTTTAAAGCAACACACCTGAGACCTGAGAGCAGAGGACTCAGCTTGATGGAGTAGTTTCCTCTTCAGTTCAGTTCATGTCTTCTGTCTTAATCTCTTAAGGCCTGCAGGCCTGGAGCACTTCCACTGACACCTCTCATTTAGCAGAGCTTTTCTGTGCACAGGGCTGTGTATCACTCAAAAACTTCTGATACTTAAGTCCATAAAAGTCGCTTCATTTGTTTCTAGTTGCTTTTTAGAAAAAAAGTCACTGGAGGCAACAAAGTCCTTAAAGGGGACGCATCATGCTTGTTTCTCCTTTTCACTATGCCAGACTAGGATGCCTGTAAAGCATTTCTGCCCTCAGTACAAGTCATTTAGTTCCTTCATTGCCCCACAATAGGGTTCTCAATATCCTCAGTTTAGGCCATTCTGAGGATCTCGTTGAACGCTCCATTTCGAGAATGACTTCCAGTAACCTCACAACGTCACAGCCCTTTGTGCCATGAGGGGCAGAGGGGGTAGAGCCAGGGGGCGGTTTTTGCAGCATGGCAGTATTTCACAGTTCACAGTTCACAGTGCATGTCAGAACAAGCATGCAAATATCACAGTCTCACAAGTATTATGACGTCTGCTAAAACTACAGTGTTTTAACTGCTTATTCACCGTGTAAAGCCGAGCTGCTCAGCAGAGCAGAGTCCCTGCATCCAGGGACTCAGTCAAGTTAGCCAGAGCTAGTAGGGAGCTGTATTTATGCTCGGCTCTTGGTGGGTGTATCCCTCGGTGGCAGTTGTGTGACTAACTGACATCACAGAGGAGGAGCTGCTTTATCAGATTACTCCAATAAAAAGAAAGGATCCTCGTGTCGTCATCGGACGGTCGAAATCTCGTGGCCAACTGGCAATGACCTATTTTCAGAGGCTTGAAATCTCGTTCTAGGATATCAGAAAAAATACGATATCTCATTTTTTGAAAATTCAGGGGGTGAAAGGTCTTGTTTTCAAATTTATTATATTATATGTAAGTATTAAATCAGGGATCAGCATGATATGTCCCCTTTAAGTTGGCAACACTGTCCTGCATGCCGCAACCACTTATAACGTTATAGCCAATCACCATGATAAACTCTCTGGGCTCTGAAACATGGTATTAAAAGACGAAGCATGCTTCAGTCGGTGTCGTAAAAGAATCAAAGCTCCGTAACCACCCCTGTCTCTGCATGTGGTTTCTGTGGTTGTGCGCTGACTGATGAGCATTATTAATCCCATCCCTGTTTGCCACTTTCCAACACCCCTTCAGAGGAAAACGGTTCAGTTTTGTACCATTCTCAGGATGATGTAGTTATGGTTTAGTTCAGTAAAAAGAGTCTGAGTCTAGATTTTTGCCTCAGATTTAAACACTTCAATGATAATTATCTCCAGTCAGTCATATTAACAAATCTATGGGTTGTACAGTCACTCACCAGTGCTACCTGCAAGTGGAACACCAAACACAACTCTGTCACGAACAGAGCTCAGAGCTTTAAATAATCGATCTAATGTGGGGGTCATTTCCTTTCTTTAGTGTAAACCTGTTCAGTAGATAATGAACAGGTTTACACTTTAAATCATAAACTGCAAAAAAAGAACTACTTCTAGAGCAAGTTAAAGGTAGAGTCTGCAGGAATTTTTGTTATTGTTTGTAAACACAACATTCAAGCTGGGCTCCTCATCCTTGGATCAGTGCCAGCAGCAGCACACACCCACAGCCTCAGACCAAAGCTATGTGAACACACTCACCAGTCCAGCAGCCACTTGTAGCACCGCGTTTCTTCATGGAAGAGACTCATGAGCCGTGCACCTGACTTGGTATATTAGCACAAGCTAATCACAGGGATTTGACACATACTAACTTGCATTGCTCTTCATCCCGTGGGGAAAGTGAAAGTCAAGCCAAGCTTCACCCTCATTTAGTGAAAAGCTTTAAATGTTCAGCATTTCATTTTACTAAGGTTGTGTCTTTCTACTTCCATGCTAGCTCCACTATAGCTGCTCTGATTAGCTTCTTCCACTCTTGATCATCAACATGCAAAGACACTTGCACACTGGGTGCTAGTGATTGGCTGAGGTAACAACACTTACTCTTTGCCCAGAAATGTCCCAATACAACCAAAGCATCAATATACAGGGAGAGGAGGGGGTTGAGGCAGACACAGACACTGACACATGCTTAGAGGCCGGAGAGTTATTCCTGTAAAAGTTGACATTTTATTTTTTTAGAAAAATCCTGCAGACTCTACCTTTAAAGAGTTTAAGACAGAGGTTAAAGATGTAACAATCTTTACCTTCATTTCTTTGTGTTTACACATTTTTGTCTGGTCTGCCACACTTAAGGTTAAATCCCCTAAAAGTAAACCCACATGGATCAGACACATGGAGTCAAAGATTCTCAGAGATCCAGACTCCCCACTTGTCCTCCCGTCCTCTCTGTGAAAACAGCGTCCTCGGCTCTCTGTGAGAGTCCTGCTGGAGCTGGAGGAGCTGCCGGGCTCAGATCTGTTTGTGTCACCTTGAAATATATCGCTGTCTGTTCAGGATTTATTCTCTTCAAACATAATCATAATAAATATGGTTTCTTTGTTCTGCATGTTCCTACGGCTGTGGGAGAAGATGATATGATTAATGGTGCAGACCTTGTAGTTTTTGAGGGGGATCTCCGTCAGTGAGGCTGACTTTAATCAGTCTGAAATACAGCCAGCAGGGATGAGGAGAGCAGAACAAGCTGTGGAGTATTTTGGGGGTTGTTATAATGTGACTGTGCGTGTATCTTAATCAGCTGCCAAAGGGACTTAACAAAACGTCAGTTTTTCCCAACCTGTGAATTCACAGGTTGGCACGCACATGTTGTTAGGAGCTGCAGGTGAAACAGAGGCTAATGCAGAGAAACATGCAGGGAAACATCTTCCTGCGTGTTTGTGCAGACATGTCAACGTATTTTCTGAACTCCTTGGGATGTAGATGCTTTGAAACGATGTGAAAATAAAGCCTTGGTTCCAGCTTTGACGCTTCCAAGAGCCAGTCAGATACAGTGCCTATCATAAGTATTCACCCCCTTGGATGTTTTACCCCTTTTAGTGCTTTCATAAATCAACCATGGTCAATGAAATTTGGCTTTTTTAACACAAAAATTTATTGGAAAAAACTCTTTAATGTCAAAGTGAAAACAGATTTCTACAAAGTAATGTCAATGAAATTAAAATATAAAAAGAAATATCATTGTTTGCACAAGTATTCACCCCTTTTTAATTCAGTGATTTAAGTCAACAGATGTCCATAAAATTGTTGCCAATAGTCTCACAATTAGTGAAATGAAGATCACCTGAGTGGTGTGGGTGTGTTTCAAGTGATTGAGGTATAAAACACCTGTGTCTGAAGGGTCCAGACTGGTGGATCAGTACTCCTGCACTGTAAAAATGAAAACTTAAAATTGTTGGCCTTACAATGTTTTTTTTAGTCAGGCAAACATTTAATGTTTTGTTGTGTTGAAAACAACATAAAAGCTGTTTTTTCAACTACCTTTTATAAGTTTGTTGTGTAAAGTTGGTCTCATATAAAAACTTAGGTTGGCAGAACTTAAAATTGTAGGTTTGAGGCTATGACTAAATTCTTTGAGTTGGCTCAGAAAGAACGGGGTTTCCAACTGAAGACGGCAGGGGTCTTTCACTGCACTTTCAAGTTCCCACATGTTCTGCCATTTTGTCTTTGCACTTGCACTGGGTGGATGTCGATCTTAACTTGATTGCCGATTAATGAAACCTTATTTTCTGTTATTTTAAGATGGCATGGTTAATACAGATATGATAGCCACCTTGAACATGAATTAGTTACCATGCTAGTGGTTGACTGTGCTGTAATGAGGCGCTGCTTCACCAAACCACTAACCCGGGTGAGGAGGTGTTTTTAAAGTGATACTCCGTGATGGAACAAGTTGGGTCCTATCACAAAGTTTAAGGCAGAAATTACCCCTACAGCAATGATTTTGTGCAGCAGAAGCCCAGAGCGCTCGCACCAAACACCCCCTCCCTGCTCCTCTGCCGGTTTCCTCTGCACTCAGATGGGGCCATATTTTACTTGACCAAAAACACAAATTAACGGACTCCCACCGAAAAAATCTGATATTTTCTGCATTCACGCTTTATTCAGAGAATTTTCAGTGCGTTACTTTCACACATAATTACTCATCTTCACATTAGTATTGCATAATTAAGTCGGTGGTGCAGTTGGATAGTGCACTTGGTCAGGATTTGGGAGGTCGTAGGTTCAAACCCACCTCTGGGCGGTACATAGTGATCTGTCAAATTGTAACAAGATGGCAAAACTTTAATTTCACTTGTTTTTTTTTTGTGTGTGCAACTCAAAATTTTAAGTTACGTTACTCATTAATAAGTTATCTCAAGAAAAACGTATTTGTTCGTTCAAACTTAATATTTATAGTTGGACTCAAAACTCAAAAATTCTGTGGAGACTGTTGCTGTTGAAATTTTAAGTTGACACAACTTTTTTTATTTTTACAGTGTAGCTACCATTATGGTGCGGCCACACCAAACGCGAATTTGCGGCGCGATTACATACAAAGTCAATGCAAAGACGCGTTTAGCCGCCGATTCGCCTCGGGCGGCGCGATTCGTGCGTTTGGCGCGGCGAGTTTGGAGCGTTCACGCGTTCTGGCGGTAGACACAAATTCGCTCGAGTTCAAAATATTCCCCCACGACATCATTGTTTTGACAACGTTGGGGGGCAACTGCCGCCTGCTCCGGCTCCAACTCCGCCGGAGGATGGAGGAGAAAACAATCTGTGTGGTGTGTCATCATCCAGAGTTATACGATACGACGTGTGTACTCTACAGAGACTGGAAAAACAGGAGCCGGCTTGGTTGAAAGTCTCTGAGGAGACAGGTTTTGAAGGTAAGTTCTGTAAACATTCGTTCCCAGCTGGATCTGCCTGCACGGGTCATCACTGAGTCCGACTGTGTTTTCCTCAGTGGAGTTTTGAGCCTGATAGAGAGGAGGAAAGTGCGGGGCAGGGGCAGAGCCAGGGAAAAGATGGAAGTTCTCTGTGCTCCTCTCTTTCCTCCACCCCTTCATTATCCCCAGGGAGACCTCCGGGAACATGGGTCGGGGGTTCGGGTGGTCGGGGGTACGGGGGGTCGGAGGTTCGGGGGATCGAGGATGAGATCGCAGGGAACAGCCAGGCAGGGCTGGTGGATTACCAGGGAGAGGCAGCAGGCATTGATTGTGATCTCCAAAGCTTTCACACACTCTCCTGTCATGCTTTGGAAACCACAGCTCATTGTTTTCCAGATGCTCTTTTGGACTTTCGGTCTTTAAATGAACGAGCTCTCTACTCCGCATGCGCAGTACCGCGCATTCGCGTGTTCGCGCCTCAGCTTGTCAAAAAAGTCCAGCGGCGGGACTCGGGCGTTCACGCGGCGTGTGACAGGCCATTCGCGCGAGTAAATTCGCGTGTTCGCGTTTGGTGTGGCCGCGGCATTACACCATGAAGACAGAGGAACACTCCAAGTAATTCAGGGAAAGGGTTATTGAGAAGTACAATTTAGGGGATGGATACAAAAAAAATTCCAAGGCATTGAACATCCCCCAGAGTTCAGTGAAATCAATTATCAAGAAATGGAAGGAATATGGTACTTGTGTGAATCTGCCTAGATCAGGCCGCCCACGTAAACTGAGCGACCATGCAAGTAGGAGACTAGTAAGAGAAGCAACCAAGACCCCTACGACTACTCTGAAGGAATTACAAGCTTCAGCTGCTGAGATGGGAGAGACTGTGCATACAGCTACTGCTGCCTGGGTTCTTCACCGGTCAAAGCTTCATGGGAGAGTGGCAATGAGAAAGCCACTGTTGAAGAAAATTCATATTGGATTTCGACTAGAGTTTGCCAAAAGGCACGTGAAAGACTCCATGGTCAAGTGGAAGAAGATTCTTTGGTCTGATGAGACCAAAACTGAGCTTTTTGGCCATCAGACAAGACGTTTTGTTTGGCGCAAACCAAACACTGCACATCACCAAAAACACACCATCCCCACTGTGAAGCATGGTGGTGGTAGCATCATGCTTATCATCATGCTTATCCTGCGTTGCTAGGCGCTACCCAAGTAGCTGCCTGTTGCAGCAGCTCTCTCGTCTTTGTCCGTTTCTTGTAATTTTTTGTCTCTTTTTCGTCATCTTTGTATTTGGAGTGGATCATCACTTTGTATGGTTCATTGTCGGTCACGGACACCAAACTTTTTGTGGCTTTGGCGGTATTTTGTACTACTTTTCTCCTGTGTTTGTCTGGAGATCCTACATGTAACCATGGCTGCATTGTTTACATGCAAAATTAGCAGTTAGCAGCCTGTAGCATGTCAATGCTAACTAGTGTAGGGCTTGATGATTTCCCTCGAGCTGAGGAGGAGGAGGTGAGGACGAGGTGCTGGTTCTCGGATGTGAGCTGGGAGGTGACGACGTGGACCTGTCCTTCCATCCTTCGTTGTTGGGAACGTGGGATCTAGCTCCGGGGGATGGACGAGCTAGCTGTGCTAACCCAGCGGCATCGTGCTGTTCACGGACGTGGCCGACGGAGCTGACATCGGACGCCGGCGCCACATTAGAGGAGCTTCACCTGCTGTGAGCAGACAGGATCCAGGAGACAGAGACTGAACAGACTGCTGGGGAGGCTCAGTCCTGGACCCTGTGGAGGTGGAGACTGGCTGGGCTGGAGAGTGGTGGACGAGTGGTGGACGGGATGTCGTCATCTAATTTCTTATGGACTTTTTTTTTTGCACTTTCTATATTCTTTCTCACTTTTGTTTTCTTAAATGCTGCGGTGACTCCTGAATTTCCCCTCGGGGATAAATAAAGTGTTTTCTATTCTATTCTATTCTATTCTATGCTGTGGGGATGTTTCTCAGCAGCTGGACCTGGAAGGCTTGCAAGGATAGAGGGCAGAATAAGTGCTGCAAAATACACTGAAATCCTGGAGGAAAATCTTATTCAGTCTGCAAGAGAACTACGGCTTGGAAGAAGGTTTATTTTCCAGCAGGACAATGATCCAAAGCATGCTGCAAAAGCTACACAGCAACGGTTAAAAAAAAACCAGGTCAATGTTCTGGGGTGGCCGAGTCAAAGTCCAGACCTCAATCCTATAGAGAATTTGTGGCTGGACTTTAAAACAGCTGTTTATGCCTGATACCCACGCAACCTGACAGAGCTTAAACAGTTTTGCAAAGAAGAATGGAGCAAAACTGCTGTGGGCAGATGTACAAGGCTGATTGAGACTTATCTGCACAGACTCACTGCTGTGATTGCACCCAAAGGTGCATCTACAAAATACTGACTTGAAGGGGGTGAATAATTATGTAAACAATTATATTCTTTATATATTTTTATTTCAGTGACAATACTTTGTAGATATCTGTTTGCACTTTGACATAAAATAATATTTCCAACAAATTTAACAATTTTTTTGTGTTAGAAAAAAGCCAAATTTTATTGACCATGATTGACTAACTAAGCACTAAAAGGTTTGAATATCCAAGGGGGTGAATACTTATGATAGGCACTGTACTGTCCAAGCCTTAACTCTAAACCACCGCTGCTCTCTCATGAGTTCGTGTCAGCTTTAGGAGCCGGCCTGCTCCTGGAACAGAGGTCAGGCTGAGATATCTTTATTTCGTTATCACAGGGGGTTCCAAGGTTATAAATAGGACCGGTGTCCTTAGGGTTAGAGGGTTAGAGGGTTAAGGCTCAGCATTTGCTTCCAGTAGTTATCATCTGGTGCTAGGGCTGGGCGATATGACCTCAAATAAATACCACGATAAATTGGGCAGTTTTACTTGGTAATGATAATGATAAATGCACAATAAATCCTTGACTACTGTTTATCCTTGCCATCTGAAGATAACTTTGGGAAATGCAAATTAACTGCTTTTCGTTGATTTATTGACCAACTGGCACCCATTACGTTCAATTTAATATAAAAGTATTAGTGCTGTCAGGCGATTAAAAAAAATAATCTAATTAATTACAGGATTTGTAATTAATTAAACTAATTAATCGCATTTTAATCTCATATCTGCTTGAGGTCCCAAAATAAAGAATTTGAATTCCAGGACATAAAAAATTTCATTAGAAGACATTGAAAAACATTTAAAAATAAGGTGGGAATATATACAACACATTTTAGGTACCCTGAGGCATAAGGAACACGTGAAAAAAGTTTTATGGTTCTATCTTTACAAAATCTGCACAGTCCTGCACCTAAGATAAGCTGATTTGATTTTTAGGACAGTTTTTGCTTCTGTCACATTTTTACTCTATGTGGACTCAATTTTCACTGCAATATGAACTTCTATACTTCTATGAGGTCAGAAGAACCAGGGCTAAAGGCTAAAAACTGTGAGTAACTATGTACAAAACACTTAATTCAAGTCTTGGATCAAAGAAAAGTGAAGTATTCTCAGTTTAACATGCTCTGAACACACAAACTGTTGCTCGTTGGTGCAGAGCAGCCCCAAGCTGAAACATGACACCAGGAAGATGGAAGCAAATTTTCAAAGAATTCTTTAGATTTAAATACAAGACATTTATCAATCATTCAGGGCTTGTTTGATGCAGTAAAGAGTGTAGAATTATCTGTTTTTTACAGAATTGAGCTTGAGCAGACGGTTGATTTTCTGCAGATTTTCAAAAAGGACGTGTGAATAAACAAGATGTGGACGGCAGTCTCCCAAAAATCACAGCTCTTTTTGGGACCATTCTGTGTAAACCGTATTGATGGTTGTGGGTTGAATTCCCTGTAGATCAGAAGCTTATCAGATACTCAGACCAACCATCATGCCACTTTCAAAGTTTGAACATCAGCAGCTCATCTTCATCATGTCTATGTGACTAAATGCTGCAGAGGTATTGCCGTCTGATTGGCTGATTAGATATTTGCGTTAACGAGCAGCTGAACAGGTGTAACCAATCAAAGAGTTGTGTCTGACAGGTTTGGAGGCCTCCGCTTTCATTTTAATGAGAGGGATGAAGACTTTTCATTACATTCCCATCATCACATCTGGCAAATATGTACTGAGGAGTCTCATAGAGAGCACAGAGTAACAAACCTTATACTTGGCACTGCTGACCATGAGGCTGCCTTCCCGCAGCCAGCTGACAGAGGGTTTGGGGTTTCCGAAGGCCGTGCAGGTCAAAGTGATGCTTCCCCCCTCCTTGGCCTCGACGTACTGAGGTGGTGTGTCCGTGAATGTGGGGGGAGCTGGGGTCAGAGGAGGAGAGATAGAGGAGAGCGTGTTAATGGATACATTACGACATCAGTCAATGAAATCATCTTAAAGCAACAGAGACAGTAAATGAACACTGTATTCAACAGCAGAGGACCTCACACTTTGAAAACTCCACTTGGTGTCAGATATGAACATGAACTTTCACCACTGTGTTTCAAACGCACCGATAGAGTGGACTGTGAAAGAATCAACCAACATGACTTATTTTTGTGCCACACTGCAGAAATATGTTTGCTTGGAGACGACTGACAGAGAGACTGATGAGCTGTCAGAAGTTTGGCTCTTCTGTTTGTGGTTAGGTTGAAGATAACAGCTCGCTTTGAAGTTTACTGCAGATTTCCTGCTTTATGGCTTATTTTCTGAATGAATAAAGTTTTTATTTCTCTGGTGGAATTAAAAGGTCTGTTGACATGTTTCAGTATGAAGTAGGGATGGAACAGTTTATGAAAAAATCTGGTTTTCTTCACTGGGTTTGGGCGGGTGTGCTCTGTTAGGTTCGTGTTCTTCATTTTTCTTCATTTTACAGCTCAGTTTGAAGCAAGTATGTTAGTAAAATGCTTATTTTGTATCAAACTTCACCTGACTTGGATCATGAAAACTAGAAAGTAAAGGAATCGATCCAGCTCAGCAGAAACATGGGACAAACAACTGTTGTCAAACTAATTACATCATGTTTGAATCACCCCTCATGTTGTCACAGACCGTGCTGTGCAGCTCCAGCGAGGCAGAGTGGGAAACCAAATATCTGAATGGCAGGACACACCACGAGTGCTGTCCTTGATTTAAAGCAATTCACAGTTGGATTTCAGAAATAGTGACAGAGTGACAGATCTGTATTTGTTTTTGTTTAGTATTTAAACGTAGCGTCAGAGTGAGCACTCTCAGACACTATAGGCAATCTTTGACGTTAATTTTGGCTAGCTCCCCTCATGTCCAGCTCTGAGACTGCAGAGAGATAAACAAAGCTGTTTTTACCATGATGTTAATGTATTCAATCACACAATAACATTTCAATCAGCTCACGCTGCGAGAACAGTGCACTGTGGATCACAGAGATAATGTTTTTAAGACCACAAACAGCAGTGCAGCCTTTCCTCTGTTAGTAAACTACACTATGTCATCTAGACCAAAAATGAGTTTGAGTTTGTCTAGGTAACCTAGAACAAGTAAACAAAGTGAAATTAGTGGGCACGATAATTAATGGTCAGCTGTCATGTGGGGAACACATTCATAGGATAGTGAAGAAGATGGGTAGTGATATCTCCATGGTGAGGAAATGTCTTTGTCATGTCCTTTCAAACATTGTGGGACATGCGACTAAATTATTAGTTTTATGTCACCTGGATTATTGTACATCTGCGTGGTCCTCTGCATCTAAAGTTCAACTGAAGAAATTGCAAACTTCCCAGAACAGAGCTGCCAGGTTAGTCTGACATTGCCCCATAAGATCAATCACTGTCAGTATGCAACGTCAACTTCCATGGTCAACTATGGGGACAGGCTTGTTTTCAACACAGTTAAATCATTCAGTAATGCCGTCTTTTCTACTCAGCCTGTTTTTCTCTCCAAACAAACTGTCAGACACAGTCAGCTTCATTCTCATTTTACCAGGTCAGCTGATGATGGCAACATTATGTTGCCGTATCCAAAGTTATATGCCTTAAAGAGGACAGTTATTTATAGTGCCATCAATCCCTGGAACAACTGTCCCCTGAACATTCGTAAATTAAATGGCAAGTCATTTTTCAAGCTCCACCCGAGAAGGCAATACCTAAATACCTAAGTACCTGATTAAGAAATGTAGGTAAAGAAGTGAATGTTTATTTATTTGATTATTTGTTGTTGTAGTTGTGCTGTATGTAGAGGATCATATGTGGTTTTATCTGATGGATGCAACTTGTGAATATAATACCCTGTTAAGAGAGGTTTCTCTGCCATTGTGTGGGTAGCTGTGGTTTAGGATGAGTGACAGGGCCAGATGGACTAGAGATGGAAGCACAGTTGGTCACCCCACAGAACGAAAACTGTAAATACACCTTTTAAAATCTGAACAAGAACACGAGAGAGCGGGCCAGTAAAAGGACCGACGTAGCTGAGAAGACGATGAACGGATCGAGGACGGGCTGGTCCGAGTGAGAGGATGGTTGACCGGGGTGAGTGACCACACACACAAACCCCCTCCAGAACAGGGACATGCTGCATACATGTAGGGTAAGGCAGCCAACACGTCCAGGTTCACGACAATACGCAGTGTAAAACACAGGAGCCGGTAAGGTTACCCGCTAGGCTAGGTGTGGACCCGCGAGGCTTGGGTAGGCCGCGTAGCTTGGTGTCGTAACATACCCAATCTCAATTTTTAGACGATGTCATGCTGGTTCTCAGGTGTGAGCTGGGAGGTGACGACGTGGACCTGTCCTTCCATCCATCGTTGTTGGGAACGTGGGATCTATGTCCTGTGGGATGGATGAGCTAGCCGTGCTAGCCCAGCGGCAGAGGGGCTGCCGGAGGGCAGAGTGGCATCGTGCTGTTCACGGACGTGGCTGACGGAGCTGACATCAGACGCCGGCGCCACATTGGAGGAGCTTCACCTGCTGTGAGCAGACAGGATCCAGGAGACAGAGACTGAACAGACTGCTGGGGAGGCTCAGTCCTGGACCCTGTGGAGGTGGAGACTGGCTGGGCTGGAGAGTGGTGGATGGGATGTCGTCATCTATTTTCTTGTGGAAATTTTTGCACTTTCTATACATTTGCTTACTTTTGTTTTCTTAAATGCTGCTGTGACTCCTGTATTTCCCCTCGGGGATAAATAAAGTATTTTCTATTCTATTCTATTCTATTTTAATCATGTTTGTAATGTCTGGAGCTTTTAGATCTGCTTTGTGAGCTATGTGACTTGTGATTATCAAGTGTATCACGTACTATGTTTTGTATTTTGTGTTGTCTCTCTGTGTGGAACCCAGGAAGATTAGCTTGTCACCTTAGTTAGCGAGTGGGGATCCTTTTAAACAATAAATAATAAACACCGCATGTTGTTTTAGCATGTAATGGATTTTTTTTAAATGTATTAATCAACCCATACTCATCCACAACATTAATGTGGTTCATCTGTAATCAATGTTTTTCCCCACCCTTGTCACCCAGCTGTTTATATATGTGTTTCTGAAATCAAATTCAATTTTCAGTTCAAACATTTAATTTGTTGTCTTTGCACAACTTGAGACTAAAAATGGGATTTTAAAGATTTACAAAACAATAAAAGAAAGAGAGTCCAAACTCATATTAGATCATGATTATGAACTGAAATCAGTGAAACCTTCAGCCTGTCCTGTTTGACAGACTGCTCTCTCTCCTCAAAGAGGTGGACCTCTTTAAAGTCTTCTTTCTAACCTGGTTACATCTTTCCTCTTCCTGTGAGGAACCAGCTGAGTGTGAATAACAGCAGGAGACAATCTGGACCGGACAATCAAACCAACTACCAAGAGACCACTCAATAATGTATGTGAGTAAACCTTCACCTGACTGCTCTCTGCTTGGTCGCATACATCACAGAGTCCACAGTTTACATTTGTACCTGAGCAGAGGAAGAGACAGTGAGGGCCGCAGGCAGAAGAGGACTCAACATGACAGTCACAAAAAAGACAGGGACTAAAAGTTGGATGGCTTTCCACTGTGAGTCCAGCACATGAACAGAGCATGCTCATGCATTAACTGGGAAAACTAAGAGGGTGGACGACTTAACGTTCACAGTTTGAAACACCCTTGCACTCACAGACACTTCAGTCTGTGGAGGCGTCCTCTGCTCTGACATTCTCTTCAGCAGCAGCAGCACAGTTTGTTCCTCCTTCAAGGACAGGAGTTCATTTCAGAAGCTCTTTTCTTTAATTACTGAATCTCTCCATTCTAATCGCTTCATTTTAATCTGTTCTCAAGATGAAAGATGAGAAAGGCATTTATAAACTGAAAAGTTTTTTTTTTCCCCTCAAACTTAGACTGTTAGTTTCTTCATTTTCTCATTTACCACAAATTAAAACTCCTTTACAAGCCATGAAAACACTTCATCTGTTTGTTTTAAACTACCTTTAAAGGGGCTGTGAAGAGTTTCTGTAATCGTGCAAAAATCTTTCTTTCTAGATATATACCTGATCCTAATCCACACTTTATAATGAGATTATCAGCACCATTATTACTGGTTACTAGGGCTGGGATAATATTCTCACCATACAATTCTATCGCTATTTTTGGGGTGCTGATTTGATTTGACTTGTGATCCTTTGATGTTTACCATTTTTGCTATTTTAAGTTTTCTCTTTCACCAGCAGACCCTTGGAAAAAGTTAAATGATGATGACAAAGTCTACAGGCTATATCAGGAGCCATATTTCCTCATAAAATGCACATTACATAAGTCATTTCACCCTCTGCTGGAGAAAAGTGGAAACTTTTTCCAGATCCAGTTTGTAAACAAAGACGGCAATGAAGAATTTGAATTTGGAAAAAGGAAAATAAATTTTTGCCAAAGAACACCAATTTTGATATTGTCAAACAAAAAATCCTGATATATTGTATAACCACTCCTATAGGTCAGAGTTTATTTCATTTATGATACTTTTCAGCTTCCAGGTCGATCAGGACAAAGTTTAGTAGTGAGAAGAGATTGAACACAGAAATCTGTGTTTTTCTCTGCTGAAAACGATTTCTGTGATTAATTTTGTTGTGATGGTGGACACTGGAGCCTCACTGTCAGACAGAAAAAGGACAGAAGAGCAGAAGAGAGCTACACAGATGAATACCTTACCTCGGCGCATTGTATCTAGGGCTGGGGGATATATCGAGTATACTCGATGTATCGCGGATTTTTGCACGTGAGATGTATAAAACGTCTGTATCGCAATCATCAAGTAAAAACAGAAAACTTTTTTTTTTTTTTTTTTCAGTAGTCAGAGCGTAAATCTCTTTGGTGATTCTCTCGTTTCACTCTCTGCTGCTCAGACGGTGCTCCTCTCACAGCGGGCACCACGCTCCCCCACCCACCCAGAAAAATTCCCCTGCGCATGCCTGCAATGATATTAGAAGAGGAGAGAAGAAAAGGGTTGTGGGTTCCCGGGGCTGGGTTTCTAGAGTGTGGTTGCTAATTTGGGTTTGATCAGCTGATCACTGCTCGAAACATGACGGCAGATGAGTTTTATGCTATTTTACAGATGAATTCCAAAATACTGCTAGCTGGGATATTATCAGAAGACAAACCCAAATCCAAGACATTTCAACCAGACCTCAGGCTCAAAGACAGAAGTCACTAGAGTCCTTTCAGCATGACCAACATTATCCAGGGAGCTGATTTATGGCAATAAAAGTAATATTATCTCCATCTTTAGTTCATGATATTTTCAAAGCACAATATAATATAATATAATATAATATAATATAATATAATATAATATAATATAACATAATATAATATAATATAATATAATACAATACAATATAATATAATATAATCAGTCAGTTAAATTAATCTGAATGAATCATTTAACCGGAGCTAAAAATATGTAACTACATAAAGTTTGGTTTAAAATAAAAGGTTTGCTAAACTTTACCTGAATGAGATTTCACCTTTTTGCATTGAAATTTTAAAAATCCAACTAAAAGGTCTGCTTAAATCAGTAAACTGATTTCATTTTATGCATCAAAGGGTTGGATTTAACATTAATATAGTGATTTAGAGGAGAAATCAGAATATCAAGATATATATTGTCTATCGAGATATAGCCTACAAATATCGAGATATTGGATTTTGGCCATATCGTGCAGCCCTAATTGTATCCAGTAAAAAGTTGTCTTGAACAAAATAAAATTTGTTTTGATCTGGTCTCCATTTGATTAAAAAACAAGCACATGCCTCACCAAAAGTTCAAAAGACTTCTCATGAACATTTTGGTTACTGTATAAGCACATATTCTTACTTATAAAGGTTGATTCACTTTGTTTTACTTTTGAATTTTTTTTGTAGTTTAAATTAACTTTGTGAAAGCAGTTTGGTCACTGCAAACCCATCAGCTGCAGAGACAGTTCCTCAGAACGACATCACGGTGTGTGGTTGATGTGCCAAACACGCTGCTTTCTCTAAAACCATTTTTAAAATCCTCTTTAGCTCAGAGGCCTTTCAGATTATGAAACCAGATGATCATAAAGACAATTGGCGCATCATTTTTCCAAACCACACCGTTGTCCCCCGCCCCCCGTCCACCCCAGGCTTCCCACCAACACATACACGCATGCACTGACACCGCCGTCTGTGATCCACAAACAGCTTTTGGTGGGTCATAATTCCTGTTTGATATTCTCAATCTAATCACCTTAGGACTCGTGCTGATCAGCTTACATGTTTAATCCTGCAGACTCTCTGTTGCTAACATGTCTTTCCATCTGCAGATACGAGCTTGACCATCGTGCTAATTCCACACCACGAGGAGCGCAGCACAAACTTCTAACAAATGCTTTAAAACACAACAAAATAATTCAGACTTTAAGATTTTGAAGAATCTCCATTGATTTATTTTATTACTAAAAAAGCTGAACGTGTTGAAGAGTCAGAATTACAAAAACCAGAGCAGACACAGTGCTTTAACACAGAGCGTCTCGTGTTTTTACTTCAACTCCTTCAAACAGTGAAGATCAAGTCTATTCTACCGTTTACAGTTAGTAGATAAAGTAACAAACCACAAATGATTCATCTGGACAGTGAGCTGGAAAAAAATACTTTCAAAATCACTTTGAATTGTTTTATTTATTCATATTTTATTTATATATATATATAATTTATTTATTTTCAAAGTGGAAAGTTAATGAGGCGTTTTGTTTGTTTTTTGTCCCTCAAAATCATATCCCTTCTTGTTTCAATTAGCATTTTAATCTCCCCTGGTACAACCCCCTCCTCCATCTTCCCCCTAACTTCTCCTTTATTTTTTAACAGTCATTCATGACAAGATGAAATGCCCCATATGGGCAGACTCCTTCACTTTGGCTCTGAGAGTTGCTCTAACAAAAGGCAAAATATCTACAGGAGTTAACCATAGGACGGCTCCCTCCACAAGGTCAGGGGGTGACCGTAGGTTGCCTCAATTTCATGATTAAGCAAAAAAAAAAAAAAAAAAAAAAAAAAGGGTAAAAAAGAAAAAGGAGGAAAGGGGAAAAGAGGAAGAAAAGGAGAGGAAAAAGTGTTGGGACTGATGTGTTGACTGTAAAACTCAATCTCAGCATAAACCAATGGACCAATACACAGTCTACAGCATCAAAAATGGCAAGCAGTGTTTAGCTTCATTCATTCAGATGAGTTATCGTTCTGTAAACACTACATCAAAGCTGTGAGAAGCATAAAAATGTCTTTTTGTGGTCAGTTGTCAGTAATGATACTACACCATGGAGTCAACGTCTACCAAGTTCTGACTGTTACAGAGATACCGGTGTTTTGACTCAAAGAGTAACTGTGCTAACTGTTGACTCTCAGCTGAATGTGTCAGTAAAGGTCGGCTGAGAGTCACCAGTTAACAGGGTCACACTTTACACTGAAACACCAGCAGTATCTGCGTGGGTGTGTAATTAAATGTGTCTTCTTGATCCAACCTCGGGGTAACAAGGTTTGACCGTACAGATAAAGTTTTAACCGCTGTTTTCTAAATCCAGTTTTCACTTTGTGTGTCTAATGAAAAAACATTGATAGATTTGGAGCAGGTCTCTGTCTGGACAAAGTTTTCTGGATCCTTTATTAGAACCCAGGTCTCAGACTCAGCTGTCAGTCTGCTCTTTTTGATTTGGAAGGGTTTCTGGTTTATTGACACCAGTTCATGTCTTTATATTTCACAGTCTGGTTAGTGTCAACGGCAGTCATAAGCATCAGGTCACCTGTGTGTTTTTAACTCCTCTCTGGGGTACACACTCGATTTCTCCAATAAAAATGTCTGTCCACTTGTCGATGTTTTACATTAACTCACTTTCTCATGAACCTGTGAGTCCTTTATCATCCATAAAATTGGCATGATTTGGGGAAAAAATGTATTTTAGTGGTTAACACCCTCACATCGGTTAACAAACCATTTTAGTTTCCTGCACTTTTGTTGCCAAAAGTTTTTTTTTTTGTTGTTGTAACTGTTAACAAACAGGGGATTGATCAATGAATCATATCCTTACCATCTCATTATGCCCCCCCCCAAAAAAAAAACAAAAACAAAAACAAAACAAACAAACAAAAAAAAAAATATATATATATATATATATATATATATATATATATATATATATATATATATATATATATATATATATAATCACAGACACACAAATAGACACACACCAATACGAACACACTCTAAAAGCTTAAACACACATGCAACCACACACACAAAACCACAGCCTTTTGTCACTCTTGAATTTCAAACATTAAAACATCAAAAGTTCCTGCTCATGCTCGTCCTGTTGTAACTGTTATGTTTGGAAATGTTTTGTCCCTCACCTGTTACATTCTGTCTTGCATCATTTTTAAAAAAGCACAGTGGACAATGAAACGTGACAGTGAAGTGTCTTTGGTATTCACTTAGTCGTGTTTTCTTGAGACTTTCACAGGAAACAAACCGTTTCAGCTCACCGGGGAAATGTGTCTGCAGAGCCCTGTAAATTGCTCACCTGTATTGTTTGCTACAATAACAGTCCTGTCATGTGAACTGCAGCTGTGAGCTGGGACTGTTTCTAAACCTCTCCTCAGTGGTGTGTTCAAGGACACTTTGGCTTCCAATCATTGATAACCTGCTCTCAGAAACACTGTGTATGTGATATGTTTTTAAAAAAATACAGAACAACTATCACAGGTGTCTCAACTAACAAGTATTTTGAGATACGAGGCATCTAGTGCTCTCATTTGTGTTTCCTTTGTCTTTTGGGAGGGGGAGATTTTATGCTTTTCAATGGACAGGAGAGTGGAAGGAGCAGGAAACAGGGTGAGAGTCAGGGAGCAACATCTGGAAAAGAGCCCACAGGCTGGATCCTAACCTGGGAGGGCCCAAACAAGGGCAACCTGAACCATTAGGCCACCTACTTTGCTTTCCCAATCAATCCCAATCTGAAAAAGTGAAAGAGAAGGACGAGGCTGGGAAGAAAGGGGTTAGCCCAATATTTGCACAACCAAAAAATCATCACAATCTCAATCATTCCAAAAAAAATCGGAAAGGGTTTCATCTGAAGCAGAGTTTTTAGATGATAAAGGGCTGTTTTCATTTCCTCAGATCAGACAAGCAAAAAAACAGATTTCGGGACAAAATCTTTGAGCTGTGGGAACATAGGCACGCTCCCAAATGATGATAATAATGTTTACGGAATATATCAGGAGCCGTGCCCATAAAATGCACATCATGTGTCAGAGAGAAAGATTTCACCCTCCGCTGGAGAAAAGTGGTAATTTTTATCGATGAAGACCATGACGAAAAATAACTGACACTTTTCTATGAAAAAAAAAAAATTACGAGAAAAATGTTTGTGATGGAAAAAAACTTGAAGTGGCTTTGAGTTAAAATATATCAGCTGATATCACTGTCCCTGGACGAGTACAAACCTTTATCATTACACAGTCTATGGTACAAAAACAAGAATACGGACAGTAAGAAGAGTCAGCGTGGAGCTAAAAAGGAGAGGAATACGTGTCTGATGGAGGGCTCACCAGCTGAAAAACCCCGGTCTTAAGAAACATACATAAAAAGTTGTGACTGAGTGAGCGCTATTTAATGAAGCTTGCTTAACTCATTTTAGAATTACAGTGAAAGAGAGGATGACACAGAAGCTCAATGGACCAGATTTTATGGTAAAGAGCTGTGGATGAAAGTGAGGAGGGCATCTTCAAGTCGTCTGATCTCCAAGGTAAATGCTGGACATTATATTTAATAAACCAGTTTAGTTTAGTAAATCCAATTATATGTGTTTTTCTTCGACGTTCCTATTTTTCTTATTTAAAAACATATAACAAAAAAATCCTGTATTTTTTGTGGAATGGATTAATGGCATTTCAATTCATTCCAATGGGGAAAATATGAGTAATTTGAGATACGAGCTCTGTCATAGAACAGACTGTAAATCAAGGCACAACTGTACCTAACAGAAGTTTTTAAGCCTGTTGTTTTCTTGTTGAGAGCACATTTGTAGCCCCAGTGTGTTGACAGTCGTGCTGTGTCTGATTAACCCTGAGGTTTTCTCACTCTGCCCTCGGCTCAGACTGACTGAAACCCGAAGCTGGTCCTGACAGCACCCTGTGAGGTGATGAGCAGCGCTTTATAAATCTTATACGGCAGTGATAACCATCACAGGGTCAGATTATCATTGACCTACACTGAGCAGTTAGCATATGTGAGGAGTGATAAAACCTGAAGGCTAACTGTACTCCACTGCAGGCTCCAGCAGGGAGGGAGCACCAGAGACCAGAGCAGCCGGGACCCCTTTCCAAAAACCATTTGAAACATGGTTTTTAATCATTTTCTAGTTTCTCTTTGGGATACATGACAAACACTCAGAGGAAAAGTTAACAGGTTTTACAGCTGTTAAACCTATGCAAGAGGGAGGAAAAAAACTCATCAAACTTTTGAGAAATGATGTGAAATCCGTGCTGTTCTCCTGAGCAAATATCACCTCAGAACAGCAGAGCTGTTTTCAAATATTTGATCAGGTAAAATGCCACAGTCTGCACTCAGCTATCAAACTTTATGCGCCTGTCTGTGCTGAACTACAGTGTGTGTGATATATGATGTGAGTCAGATCCTGAGGCAGGCGGGTACAGTTGAGGACAGGGATCCAGCGTCATTAACAACCCAGGTCTCAACCAAAACCAACATCAAGACTGTGAAGTTATTTCGTGGAAAGCTAATACTTTTCAGTTATGAGGGAATAAATCGTTAAATTTTAAGTGTCATGTGTTAAAAGCTGTTAGAAAAGTCAAACATGTAAACTCATATCATCTGAATATTCATTTAAGATTTCTGGAAATCAAAGAAGTGTCTCATTCAAATATCTTTATTTTTCAAGATTCTCATCAAAACCTATTTTCTTTTTCTTGACAAAACATCCAAACGTCCTGATGACGTTTTATTCAAGCACGTTACCAAAAGATTCCCAGAAAGTGCATTGTTCATGTGGACCATTGTTTGTCTTTGCTTCCACCATGGACAGAGGACCAGAAAGATTATGTAGTAGCCAAAAGTACACCAGGTCTGTCCGCGGTACGGCTCTGTTCTGACACAGCACCGGATCAGATAGGTTTCTATTCCAGTCGATGTGTCAACTCACACTGGATCAGGTCCATTGCGGTCCAACTGTGTCCCTGATCTGACAGGTAGCAGCATCTACGCAAAAATCCTATTTTTGCCAGGTGTTGGAGCTGTGACGCAAAAATTTGCCATAGGCCAGATCGAGTGGGACAGGGGGTTGTGCACAGAAGCTACTTAAACACACCCAGTGACTTTCAGAATCAAACAAACTCAACCCACTCATATCGGATGGTATTTTGCTTGACTTAAAAAAAAATGGACATAATGAGTGAAGCCAGACCAGGAGTCACCCAGGAGCCAACAGCTCAACATGAATGAAGAGAGGAGGATCATCAATGGAGTGGGGAGCATGGGAAGTCCTTGATCTGAAGACCCCAGCCGCCTGGTGTCCTGCAAGGTGCCGGACTGAACACGCAGCTGGTGTGAGCTGATATTCGCAGTAAACACGCAGCAGGATGGAGTCCGACCGGAGATACATCCAAGCGTAAATCAGGCCAGTGATGAATGGAGAAAAAAAGGTAACAGCAACACACCACAAGGCCATTAGAGGGCAGTAAGACAACAGCAACAAAGGCCTTTTAGCAAAAAATGACACCAAAAAAACAGGAAAGACAAGCCCCTTTCTTTATGTGTAGCACCAAAATGTGCCTTTTAGCATGGAGGATGTTAAGCATGTGCTGGTTTTGGTCGTGATTTCTTTTAGTGTGGATGAATTTGTTGATACTTGGAAGGAGATGAGACAAAGCCATCACTGGTTGCAAAAAGCCTGAAACAGACCAGAGACACACTGGACAGCCCTGTCACTAGAAGCATCAAGATAGCAGATATCCAATAAATGAGCTGGTTGACTGTCAACTTTCAGAGACACACAACTTCTCAGTCATCTGTAGATCATCAGTAAATTCTTATCTAGGGATGCACGATATTATCGGCACAATATCGGTATCGGCTGATAAAAGCTTAAAAACACGTTTATCGGTATCTGCAGATATGAAAATTTCTGCTGATAGGCACAGCCGATAAGGTGCTATTCAGTTAGGATTATTATTATTTTCCATCTGAAAAATAAGCTCCTTAAATAAAATGTAGCACTTCATTTATTTGCACTGCAGAGCTCTGTGTCTGTCACCAGGTTGTTACAGTAGCTCTAAAATAATCAAATGCAACTTGGTTATGTTTAAAAATGCATTGTTCATTAAAGTTCATGTGATCTAAAGATATTATTTTTCTGTATTTCAATACTGAATGTCTTGAGTTTGAAGAAATAATACATTTCTTATTTATGGTAAAATCAAATGTTTTTTGTCTTGTTTTATGTGTGTTTCTTAAACAAATAAGACCGTCACAATAAGAGTAACATATAAATTCCAGTACAGGATAGACTTAGCTTTCTTTACAGAGAAAGAAACAAACAAACTTGTGATTATCGGTATTGGTATCAGCCAAAAGGGGTTTTGATATGTCTGCATATCGGATATCGGCAAAAATCCAATATTGTGCATCCCTATTCTTATCTGATGAGAAAATTATGGAATTTTTATGTACATATATAAAACTAAACCAGGATTCATTCCTGAGGACTTTTTGTGTTTGAACATCTGTTGCAAACTGGAAATCCACTGACACGTTCAGCTGAAGGTCTCCAGTTTACAAAGTCACTCTTTAAACTGGAACACCAGGAGATGATAGAGACACATTCACACCAACAGGCTCAAAGAAGACCATTGTTTAGGAGGTACCAAACCAAGTCCATCACAGCTGGGGGTCATCTTAATGTGGATGGAGGGAGGGAAAATAAAAACACTGTGCCTGCTCCACCAATCAGAAACAGTCAACCTACAGGCCCTGCCCTCAAAGTTCCTTGACATCTAGACTATATTTAGGCCCTAGTCCCTGGGGTCCAAAAAGCACCTTTGTTGTCACCTCTTAAGTTCGTTGACTGTTGTCCTTTAGATTTCTACATTACTTATGAATGACACGTGATGATTAGTTTATAGAAACAGGAATAACTTCAAAGACCCCAAAGTTGAAGTATCTGGGAGGATCTGAAGGGCTACCAATGTCAAATAACACATTCTACTTTTTCTAATGTAGCACACACCTGGTGTTAACAAAGCTGGTGTTTAGACAGGGGTTTGTAAGAGCAACAGTCTACAATGACAACACAAAAAGTATCAGAGTAGATGAGATGTTTTTAGACACAGCTGTGGGTCTTTTATTGTTTTAAACCATAACCTTGATAGTTTTAAGGACCTAAGCTGAGAGCTAACAGCTCCTTCAGCTGAGTTTCCACAGACTCAGTCGCTCTGAGACGTTTTTTCTGCGGCAGAGCCTGAGGTCTAATGAATAACTTATCTTCAAGTGCTGAAAGTGACTTTGTGAGGTCTCTTTATTCCACAGGCCTGCTTTTATTACCGCTCAGTTAATCCCTTTATCAGATTTGTGTCTGTCGATGCAGAGTGTTAGACTGGCAGATGGTAAAAGAGATGTTGGTATTCCCTCTGGCCATGTTTTCAGAGTGTTGTGAATACTCATGCTGAGCTGAGCTGTGACCAAACACCATCCGAGCCTGGCCTGCATGGTGAGAGTGTTTTTCCACGGCACAGCACGCTCACCACAGTATGCATCACATCAGGCAGCAGGCCTGACACGGAGCAGGTGAGGGGAGGACCACGACTCAGCAAGAACCACCAAAAATCACTAAAATTCAACAAGAAACACCTTTTTTAATTTTTCTTTTTGCTATAAGGTGTCTGGTTCTGCTCATGTGTTCTGTAATAAAGCTACGTGTGGCTAATGTTCTGCATCAATGTACCAAACCTTATTTTATTATTCTTTCTTCAAGTAAGAAGGTTGAACGCCATGTTTTACTGACGCATCAGCGTTCGGCAGCAAATTTTTCTCAGTGATGGCTGACGCGAATGACTAGCTAAAATCCTGATCACGATATGTTCAAAAATAAAATCAGGCTCAATCCTATGGATGGATTATTAGTCTGCGACATCATAAAGCACACGCATCTTGAGCGCAGAAGCAGCGTTGAGCTTCATCCATTCAGATGAACACTAAATTCAACCTTTTAGCAGCATCAAAATGACCAGCTGTTCTGTGGTCAGTTTGAAGCAACGAAACTGTACAACGGAGGCAACATCCATATCAAGTCATGACGCTTACAGAGCAAGAGGTGTTTCGAAGTTAATAGTGGCCATTCTTACTGGGGACTCTCAGTCAAGTAGTGTTGTGCGAATCATGAACAAATCGTTCAATACCCGAGAATCACTTTACTGACTCAAGAATAATGATTCTTCGCCCCAAATGACTCATTTACTGACTCAGCACAAAGCTCACGGTAGCCCAGCCCCTCACTCACATCACGGGAGAATGGCTGGTACGTAGAATGGCTCAACTCACAGTGTATACGGGTCATCAACTCACCCACAGTACATACGGATCACTAACTCACTCACAATATAACTCAAAGCACATACGAGTCACTCACGCACCCCCTTCCTCCCCGTCAGTTACGAATCACTCAATAACTTAATACGTTGCACGGCTCGACTCACAGCACATAATCTCACTCACCTCCCGCTGGCGCAGACAATTGAGTTCACAAACTTTTCCAACTTGCAATGTCTCGCTGTATATTATTAGTATTATTTGTGAATTAGAATAATAAAAGTTTCTTTAAAATATGTTGATCTTTCACTCTTTTTTTTCACATTGGAGTGTATTAATTCAGTCATTTCGCTGGTATGAATCTCTCTGAAATATAGATTTCTATGAAAAAAAGAATCGAGTTAAGGTCAAGGTACAGTCAAGGTAGCAGTGATTAACAGCTGAGAGTCCCCAGTTAACAGGGTTACACTTTACACTGAAACACCAGCGATGTCTGTGGATAAATAATTATATGTTCCGTCTTTATCCAACCTCAGGTAACCAGGTTTGACCACAAACAAGAAATATTAACTGCTGATACTCAAAACACAGATCTGACTTTGCTTAGTTAATGAAAAAGTTGGTTTGGGCTGAGATTTTCACCAAATATGGACTCAATATAGACAGGAAATAAAAAGTGAAGATATAAATTATGATTAATAGAAATAGGTTTTTAACCTGACACGCCAGACGAACAGTTTCATATATCCGCCACAGAAATATTTCACTAGCCCATCTGGGTAGCAGCTCTTCCAATTTGTTTTCAGAGGCGGGACTTTAAAAAAAATCTGCAGCTGGTGATTGGATGACCGTTCTGATTAACACACTCACCACGGACCAATCCACATCAAGCCACGATATGACGTAGCTTATGTGAGCCAATGCTTCTAAGAAACAATAGATGAACAACTACTGAATCATGAGAAACAGCTGTGAAAAAGGCGTTAGACGACAGCTTCCATTTTAAAAGATTTAACTTAAGAATCAAAGGAATGCTGACAAGTACGAAAGTCTGCTGACGTCACGTCTGCTACCGCAGCTCCCGCCTCTTTTCCCTGATTGGGCCGGTCAGAATTTAGCAGAGTGAAATCGTTGGTCAATGGAGCCTGGCAAGATGGACCTGCAGGAGTCCAGAAACTGAATCAGGCAGGTCCGTCTGCTCTGCAAGGTTAATAGATTTTAGGATCAAAGTGAAATTTAGTGAATATTCTTAAATGATGAACCAGTCTGTTAACCCTGAAATACATCAACCGTTAATATTGTGATTTGGTGCAGTTCTCTGGATGTAGTTTTCTGGTTCTTTTATAATGAACCAGGTCTCAGACTCAGCAGTCTGTGTGCTCTTTTTGGTTTGAGAGGATTTCTGATTTATTAACACATGTTAACGTCCTGGTCTGTCACATTCTGGTTAGTGTCCACTGATGATGCAGTCATGAGCATCGAGTGACAGTTGTGTGTTTAAATCGCTTTCTCTACTAAAAAAAATGACTGTCCAAATATCTGTTCACTTGCTGATCTCTTCTGTCCTCTCACTGCTATTTCACAAACCTGAGAGCTGTTCACCATCCGTAAAAGTGACATTAAGTGAAAACTAGAGGTCGACCGATATGGGTTTTTTGGGGGCCGATGCCGATGCTTTCCAAATTTGGGCAGCCGATGCCAATATGCATAGCCGATTTTTCCAATTTGATATTCAGGTCGATTGTTAAATAAATATATATTTATCACATTTTTGTGAAACGCAGCAATTACTGAGCAACTAAAAGAAATCTATTACAACAAGTCGTGTCCAGTCCTCTGAACATTTATTCAGCTTTCAAAACAATGAAATATTTTGTCTGAGTAAACAAACAATGTAACAAGCAGTAGTAAACATTCACACTCTTCTTAAAATGTCAAAAAAGAAATTTAAACTTATTAATATAATTTGAACAAAAGTATGTAATGTATCCAAGTGGTTCCACAAGTTTGAGGTGCTCATCTTTTTTGTGCCTGATCAAAAATTGCGTCATTTTATACAACGGATCACAAATCGGCTTTTTAAAAGAAAATACAGCCGATGGCCGATAGAGACAAATGTCCAAATATCGACCCGATATATCGGCCGGCCGATATATCGGTCTACCTCTAATGAAAACGTGTTTTTGGTGATTAACTTCCCCACGTTGGTTGACAAACCATTATACTCTGCAGTGCCTCTGTACCCAAGTTGTGTCTGCATCCGCCATTGTTGATGAACAAATAATCTCTCTATAAAAGTGATCTGTATCAGGACATCCCTACACACAGTATCAGGTTGGATTAAAGAGGTGAATGACTACCTTCATACAGCTCTTATTTCAGTGATCTGAACGCTGCATACAGAGATGTGTGTGTGTTAATCCAGCAGAGGGACAGGCAGCAGCCAGGGGTCATGTCTAAATCCATTTTCAGCCATGACACAGAGAGGGCACACTGACATCTCTATCCCACTTCCTGAAAGACCTCAACCTGTGCTAGCAGAGACTCTGAGGCAGATCCAAAGGCAGAGGCAGACAGGACGAGGGGGGAAAAAAAACAGAGTCAGTCTGCTGAGCTGCTCTCAGCACTGCAGAGCTCTGCTGCAGAAAACAGGGGAGGCAGGCAGGAGGCTGTGCCGGAGCTATTTTTGGGCGGAGCAGTTGCAGACTAACCCTGGGAGATATGAACCTTGCTACCTTGGCATCACCTCATGCTGGATGTGAGCCTGCACGGTGTTGGGAGAACAGTGGGAGTCTAAATCACCTTAAAAGGGAAAAGAGGAGGAAGCACCATCCCTGAAAGGAGGAGGAAACTGGGCTACTGTCCACAGGACTGCTCACTTACAGCCACCCTCTTCTTCCATCCATGAGACACACGTTTTTATTTCACAGAGCAAAATTCTGCAGCCAAAAAGAATGGTATGGTATGGTATGGTAAAAAAAAAAAAAAAAACAGTGTTTAAACAGTGGGGTTGACTCAGATTTGGTCATGGTGTTACTGAGTCCATCAGTTTGGAGTGACCTCGGTTTGACTCAAAAAGCTGGCGATTTTATTCTTAAAACAAAAAGCTTTAAATTCTTTGTTAAAAGAAATTATCTGCGTCTTACAGCATCATGTAAAAAAAGACAATATTCAGCACTAGGGGTAAAATCTCTGTTTGCATAATCCTGTTAAAACCATCAACACTTAAACAATGAAATTCAGGGTTTGACGTTGGGAGACTTTGGGATATCAGGCATCAGAAGGCTGTCCATGAAAGATCACAACAAGTAGAACAAATACCCTGTTCTGTATTTCATTTCAAGTGGAAAGGGCAGTCAAAGCCAATCACAGAGGGATTAAGGCCCAAATCTTTTTATCTTTTGGGTTCTTGAAGCGAGCCTGAGTTAAAAAAAATGACTGACTCATCAGTTTATTTACAATGATTGAATGAATTCATTGAAATCATTTGGTTCTCAAATCAAGACAGCACTAAGAATTACTTAAAGTGATACTCCGGGATGGAACAAGTTGGGTCCTATCACAAGGTTTAGGGCAGAAATTACCCCTACAGCAGTGTTTTTGTGCAGCAGAAGCCCAGGGCGCTCGCACCAAACACCCCCTCCCTGCTCCTCTGCCGGTTTCCTCTGCACTCAGATGGGGCCATATTTTACTTTACCCAAAACACAAATAAACGGACTCCCACTGAAAAAATCTGATATCGGTCTGCATTCACGCTTTATTTAGAGAATTTTCAGCACGTTACTTTCACACGAAAACACCGCTAAATAAGGCTCGAGTTCTCATCGTGTCGTAAAACGGTGCTACCTCAGCTGCAGAGCCACAGCTGTCTACCAGGCACTCTCCGCTTAGTGTATCAGTCCGCGTGCGCAGCGTGCCAGATATAAACAAACTCAGGTGGTCTGCCAGGATGAACTATGCAATAACAACGTAAAGATGAGTGATTATGAGAGCGAGGATGACCTGCTGTCACTTTGAATAAAGCGTGAATGCAAATCGATATCAGATTTTTCGGTGGGAGTCCGTTTATTTGTGTTTTTGGTCAAGTAAAATATGGCCCCGTCTGAGTGCAGAGGAAACCGGCAGAGGAGCAGGGAGGGGGTGTTTGGTGCGAGCGCTCTTGGCTTCTGCTGCACAAAAACACTGCTGTAGGGGTAATTTCTGCCCTAAAGCTTGTGATAGGACCCAACTTGTTCCATCCCGGAGTATCACTTTTAAGGCACAGGGACGACTTTTTGGAGTGATCTGGGATCTGGGATCTGGGATCATCGAAGGGTGACAGGAAAGATCTGTGCTTAACTCTGGTGAACTCCAGCAGGAGAAACACAAGTTGGGAGCAAGGTTATAATAGTTTGGGATTTTTCATTATAGTTTAGTTTTAGTTAGTTTTGACATTTTATTTTCCATTACAGTTTAGTTTTAATTAGTTTTAGAGCAGGCATTCTAGTTTTTATTTGGTTTTGATTTTTGCAACAAGGCTTAGTTTTAGTTTAGTTTTAGTTTTTTCATACCTTATTAACCAGGTGCAGGATTCAAAAAGGTCAGAGGAAATATTTTGTCATACTGTTTATTTTCAAGTCCAACATAGTGCTCACTGCTCAGTCAATGCTGATACTGAACTGTTGGCTGCTGCCTTAAACACAGGAAAATAATATAAACTTAATATAAAAAATATAAGCATAAATTAAATAAAATAATGTTGACATAAATTACATAAAAATAATATAAACATAAATTATAAAAAAAAAACAATATAATAAGAGCTTCAATAAATAAAATCTTAGACTCTGTAACAATAAAGGCAGTCTCAAATACAATAAAAACTTGGACTCTGTAACAATTAAACTATTACAGATGCTCTTATTCATTGCTCCACTACGTTTCGTCGCAGCACAGCGCACAGCCAGTCAGTGCAGTAAACAAGCTCGTCCCTATACGCCGCTATGATGGTGCTGTACGGCGCTGACAACTGCCTAAAACTGTCTAAAATTGGTTGGGAAAATGTGTTGGATTAATTTAAATCCTAAAGGCTATTAATATTGTCAGAAACTATAACTAAGGGAATTTTTTGTATAATTTTAGTTAGTTTCAGTTAGTTTTGTGAACACAAGATACAGTTTTAGTTTACTTATCGTTTTTGTTTTCTTTTCTAGTTTTTATTAGTTTGAGTTAACTGCAATGTATTTTAAATTTTAGTTTTCGTTTTTAGTTTCGTTTTAGTTAACTATTACAACCTTGGTTGGGAGGCCGCCTGTGAAAAGGTGAACGCTGTAAGCAAAACCAGAAGATCTGCCGGTGAAATGAAAAGAAAATGGTTTGCTATCAGATTTTACCTCTGACTGTCCGATTATGTTGGCACGAGCATGGAGGATTCTGTCTCTCTGTTGTCTGTCATTGCACCTCTGCCTCCTTCTGGCCACAGTGATGCTGTTTGTGTGCAACGCTGTGCCAGTCCCCATCTGCCTTTCAAACGTGCCAAATATGGATGCAAAAAACAGCAGCCACATTGCGGTTGATGAATTATTACATCTTCATCTCCTCCCATTATTTGGGACATTCTTATAATCTGCATATAATTTGCATATTCTTGAAGGCAGACACGCCGTATGGATTGCGTGTGCTATTTTGCTCATTTGACAGGCGCAATCCTCAGTGCCCCTGGTTAGTTCATCAGCTTTGAGCCTGGTATCAAGATTGCAGATCAGGCCCTTAGTTTGACTGCATTAGCTGTGGCCAAAAAAAAAGAAAAAGAAAGAAAGAAAGAAAGAAAAAAGGCTTTCAGTTAAGTTTTCATCATTTTGAATAAATGTAACATGAAAAATCTGGAGTCAGAAAAGCAGAAACATGGCAGGTAGGTAACCTGCCTCCTGCTGGTTCCTGATGGTCCCCATCCTGGTCTGCAGTACGAGCTCTGCTGCTCCTATAACTGAGGCATATGGCTTGCAGGATAATTACATCATTCCTACTAATGCTGCCTCTCCTCCTGCCCACCCCGCTTCCCTCTCACACCCTGCTGGGAACGCGTTCGAGGGCGCTGTAAGTTCACAGGAATCAAGTAAAGGTGTCAATCCTCAAAGGGAAAGCATCAGCGTGATATATCACTTTCAGCTACAATCTATATGAATCTCACCCCAATCTATGTGCATCACTTGCTTCTTCAGTGCCGACAGGGCCCAGAGCTAAAGCGCTGCAAGTAATCACCGACGACTGCTGATGTTTGACGATAGGGAGAGAGGTGGATTGCAAATGGGCTGCTAAAAATAGACTCAGCGCTGGAGCTTCACGCAGGGCGGGCATGTAGCAGAGCTCTGTACCTTGAAGAGTCTGTCACTGCAGAGCCTAAAAATATCAGCCACACTCTGTATGAGACGCTGGAACACCTGGTGAAGGAGTGAACGCACTGAGGGGATGAGGGGATGAGAGAGAGGGATTCATGGAAGTCCAGTTTCAAGTGATGAACACCTGCAGGGTTGGTATTACTGTTTTTTTCCAGCTGAATAAATTCTGACACCATTGTTAAATGCAGCTGAAAATCTGCTGGGCTGGTGTGAAACTATATATATCACATGCTCCACCTAAAACCCACACTAAATGTTGGAGAAAATATAAAAACACGTGTACATCCAAACAGATTATGGCCCCTTTATTTAACTCTGCCTTAAAAAGCTACCAGGTTCAATCATTCATCATCCAAGTTCTCTCAGAGCTTTGCTCATTTGCAAGTGCTCGGTCAGCCGCTGCAAGCTTTGATATTCTGAATTAAGCAACCAAATCCTGAGTTAAAGGCTCTGTGAGGACGATGTGTTTGGCCTTGAGTGCAGAGACACCTTTGGCCAGAAACGGTTCAGTTTTACTGGGATAGAGTCTCCATTTCCCTTGATCACCATTAGGGGTAGGTATCACTTCCTCTTAATAATAATTAAGAAATGGTTCAATTAATGGTAGGGATGGATATTGATAAGATTTTCTTGATATCAATGCCTTTATTGATTCTGCTTATTGATCAGATTTTTTATCGATTCCCTAACGGTGTCTCCTTTGAACTTTTTCCATACTAACAGTAGATTTACAGGTTTTCTGGGTCAACAACATTAAATTGAGTTTATAAGTGAATAAATATGTAATTGGTCATTGGCTCTTGATATCTCTGGGCGTAAAAATGCTCAAATAAGAAAAAAATTGTGTAAATCAGACGTTAATGTACTGTTTTGTAATATGTTATTGACTGAAGTAGGCTATCTAGTGTCTCAAAGTGGTAATAACATTATTCTAAGTTGTTTGGCGCCTTGCTGTAGTTATGAAGTCAGCCATAAGCCTGCACGT
This sequence comes from Halichoeres trimaculatus, assembly GCF_033239565.1. Classification (NCBI taxonomy): domain Eukaryota; kingdom Metazoa; phylum Chordata; class Actinopteri; order Labriformes; family Labridae; genus Halichoeres; species Halichoeres trimaculatus. Next base: position 34,689,070 of record NW_027437184.1, read on the forward strand.
AACTTTTCTTTCATTTGCCTGAAAGTATTTGACATTTAGGGCTCTAATTTCGTGGCGCAGCGCAGGGGGCGCAAGCCTGGTGCACCCCACGCAGTGTTAATTTTGTGTGGCGCACCGCCGTTCGCTGCCAATTTGACAATTTGGTAGACTGTCTGCACAGAGATGGGTGTAATGGCACGCCAGGGGGAGGTGTCGGCATATTCATGTTGGCACAGTGACAATTTTGTGCCAAAAAAGTGCGCTGAAAGCTCGCCAGCTCCAACCTGGTCTATTCTCGGCGCAAAGCAGAGCGCACCCTCCACAGCTGTAATTTGGTGACAGTCACACATGTGAGCACATGTCATCAAAGCCTCAGAGGCAGGTTTCCAGAGTGTCAGTCACATTTTGATGCAATAAACAATCACAGCAATCACTATTTAATGTAACTGTCTGAACCAGCAGATACATTTGTATCTTTATTAACTGTCCCGTCACATCTGATGTCAGATTAAAGCCGTTCGTCATAATGGAAAGTTAACCTGACGGCAGCTGGAAGTTTGATGCACATCTTACAATTAAACAATAAACAGCCTTAACATCTGATACTGAGTATATATCTGGTTCTCTCATTTCATTTAATTCAAAGAAAAGAGGGAGAGAAAAGACAAAGAAAAAAGAGAGAAAATAAATGTATGTCACTCAGTATTTACCCGTGATTCCCCATATTTCTCTGTTTTAGTCTTTATTTTTAACGTGATCTAAAAAGATGGAGTACATTATTGTAAGGAGGATGAGGCGGAGACACCGGGGGAGTAAACAGTATATCACCAAAAGTTCTGTTATTTGGCGATGACAAACCAGGAGTGCAGGTGGATCAAAAGTATTCTGAATGGATAAGCCAGCTGTGTAACTGTCTCTTCATTTTGTCCTCCTATTAATGACAAAGGAACAGATTAAATCTGTCCCGGGAGCTGGCCCACAAGGTGACGCGCTTCGTGTCCTCCGATGCGCCCCGCTGTCCATTCTCCTGCAGCAGGGACAGCGACTCTGACCGTCTCCGCTACTGGGTCTTTCCAGCACACTTTCTGCGGTGGTGGGGATCAGTCAGACCAATCAGACGCTGCGCTTCAGCTGCAGCGCATTTAAAGGCAAGGAGAAGCGCTCGTTTGATTGGTGAGAACAACGCTCGGCTGTGTTAAACCCACTCACGGCGTTTCTCCTCCCTCTCTGCCATTTGCACGGAGGGAGGCGTGGACGCGCAGCTCTGCGCCCCTCTGCGCCCCTCTGCACCTCTCTTCGCACTGCAAGAAACTTGCAAAGTGCACTGGTCACACCCTGTCCACACGGTGAAGGCCGGCGCAGGGCAGGTGCGCCTGGGCTTGTGCCTGGTCTATGAAATTAGAGCCCTTAGAGTTTTTCAGTGTTTTTTTTTTTTAAGACTAACTGTGATAAGTTTGTTGAAAGTTGAAATTCTATTCAAAAGCCAAAAAGATACCAATGCATGCTGACCCCTAGCATTTTTTAATCTCAATGTGACTTCCTGATTAAATAAAAGTTAAATTAAAAAAAAAAAAAAGCAATTTACCATAGCCATTAGAATCAAAATAGTGCTATTTTGTTTATGTGGTTTTTGGTAAATAAGATTTATACCATGTGGAATGTGTTGAATATGAATCTCGTATTAGAGAGTAATGTACATTTCTTTGTGTGTTCCGTTTATTCAGTAAAACTTCAAGCTGAAAATCCTCAATTAGAGTTTTATTGGGTGTTATCTAACTGCTAAGCTAAGATACCTGCTGCAGACTAGTCAACATAATGTCCAGCAGCTCCAGCATAGTGTAAAGAATCAATAAGGGAAACATTAAGCATAAAGGTTAACGTAATCGATGGATTGAAAGATTTCTTTTCGTTTCTCAACAGGAACAGGTTTTTAATACTCATCCCGAAAAAAGAATTGCCGATTCTGATTCATCCAGGTCATGGTTCTGCTGAATATTCAAAAATCAAGGCAACTGGACTGTGAAGAGTTTGGGCAGATGCTTCACTTCTCATCCAAGAAGGACCTGATGAAGCTTCTTGGATGAGCGGTGAAATGTCTTCTCAAACTCTACACAGTCCAGTTGCCTTGATTTTCCAGTCTTTAGAGCTGAAACAACTGCTATAACTGCTTTTGAGACATTAGGTGGCCTATCTCGGTTAATAACATATAACAAAACAATACATTGACATCACATAACGTGCAAACTTTTACCTATTTCTATTTATTTACATCCAGAGATATCCAGATCCAGTGACAGATTTCATATTTATTTACTTATAAACTCAACTCAATTAAATGTTGACCCAAGAAGTCTTTTAAAGCTACTTTTTGTACAGAGAAAATTCAGGAGGAATTGATAAGAGAACTGAAAACAAATCAGATCAATAAGCAGAATTCATAAAGAAATCAATGAACCAATGTATCAATGAAATCTTATAGATACCTTATGCACCATCACTCACTGCCATGAAGACTATTGACAAGATGTGCATTAATTTAAGAAGGTTTGGGGCAAAAAAAGAAAATAAACTGGATCTCTGGACCAGCTCGTTCAGCTTTAATTTTGAAAACTGGTACCAATTTTCATAACATTTAGCATTGATACTTGACATTTAAGCTTAAACTCTTTAACACCCTTGATGACCCTTTGAATCTGGTTTTATCATTTTCATTTCAAAGTGTCTCTCACTCACAACCCTTCAAGTGGAATGCATGAAGTGATGAGGCTGCTGATGACTGGTTGTCCTTCACCTTCCAGGGCTGAAAGCTACTTTTTCCCTTTTTCCTTTTTTTCCCCTCTCTTGAGTTAAGTTTGAGATATTTATGTATAGACATGTATAATTTCATAATTATACAGAAAGGCCCTTTAAAACTTTTCTGTAGTAAAGGAGGTTTATCAAGCCTTGAAAGTTGGTCTCCTGATTCCTACAGTCATCCCAAGTTCCAACCATCTATGTGTGTATAAAACTAGAGCTGGAACAGGGAATGGGTACATGTCACATCCTTTGGTATTGGTTCTCCCTAGTACCATTTTTAGTTTCTTTGTGTGTTTATGTGGTTATAAATATTAGTTTGTTTAATCATAAAATCTCAAAGTTTTCTTAATATATCACATTTTTTCTTCAATAAAGAACATTTCAATGCTGTGTTCATGTCCAGTCAGAAAACGGACTACTCTGTCACTCCTTTACAGTCACAAGGATGAATGTAGGTACCGAAACATGGTACCCTTTGATTTTACATAGATTAATACTCTGTGCTACGGATGATTTGGTCAGTACCTGCATCCAAAGGCACTCATAAACCCAGACTGGAAACTCTGACAGGAAGAGTACTGGCAGAGCCAAAGCCAAAACCTGAACCAGGAGACAAGTTTCTGAGAGTCAACAGCTGCAATCTTCACAGCTTCAAAGAGGTGGTAGTGTCTAAGTTTCAGTTACAGTGAAGAGAGGACTCTGAGATTTAGCTTTGACAAACCACAGAAAGAAAGACATCCATCACCCAGACAGAGTCAGAAGAAGAACCAGAGGCTTGACCATCAAACACCACCAATGGAAAGACAGGAAAATGGAGCTATGGACCAACGAATCAAGGTTTGAGCTCTTTGCTCCATCATCAGGATTGTTGTACGCCGTGTGTGGGGTAGGCTAAAGAAAAGATGGCTCTGCAGTGTGTGACCTCAAATGGAAACATGGAGGAAGCATGTTGGTCTGGGGCTGTTCTGCTTAACACAGGGTCTGGGACTTTTACAGAGTGAGAGGCACCCTGAATCAAAAACAGTCCCCACAGTATTCTGCAGGGCCCCCCACGCCGTACCCTCTGGAATGAACCTGATTGGTCAGGGGTTCATCCTAAGATAATGAGAACAGATCAGCTGCTGCCATACTTCCCCTACATTAAAGCTGTCTGTATCTCTATCAAAGGCTCTCAGTCTCACTGAGCATTACACTCCACAAATCTCCTGAACCTCAGCCTCCTGGTCCGCCTGTCACTGAGTCAGGACAGCTGCCGCTTTATGAAACCTCTGGCCCTCTGAGTGAACTCTGAACCCTCCGGAGAAGCTTAGCGATGACAATGAGGCAGATATGTCTAAAGCGATTTTAGCCTGCATTACTTTTATCCCAAATGTGAAGGATTTGTTTCTTGCTGTTTGAAAACAAACTGAGTTAAAGCCATGATATGAAAACAGCAAATGAAGATAAAGAAAAAAAGGTCCAGGTAGGTTTCCTGCAGACGTCCACCTTGGTACACTGGTTGTCAGTCAGTCACAGAGCCGACACACACAGAGATAGACAACCTTTCACACACATACTCACACCTACAGGCGATCTAAAATCACCAATTAACCTGATAAGCGTGTTTTTGGAGTATCAGAGGAAGACTTAGAGAACCCACGCATGCACGGGGGGAACATACAAACTCCACACAGAAAGCACCACCTTGCCTGAACCAAGATTCAGACTGGAAACAGGGATTCTTGCAACAGCGCAGACCACTGCCCTACCGTGCAGTTCTTTGAAGCACTCTGCGGGACACAATTTGAAATCTAAAAGCAGTTGCTTATTTCTTATTTCAAGCAAAAAAAAGTCCACAAGACTTAAAAGGAGCCAAAGTCCCTAAAATGTCCAGAAACTGTCTTATTTTTAAATATTTCAGGACAAAAATAATGACTGAATTGCTACTAGTGAGTTAAAAAAAAAAAGAAAAAATGAAAAAAATATGCTTGTTAGGTTTCATGAAATATGAACAATGTTTTAATCCATGACTGTATAATATGAGGATAGCCTCTGTGACATCACCCCTTTGCTCCTTATACAGGGTTTTTAAAACCATCAGAGACATTGAATGATAAGGAAAAAAGTATATATATATATATATATATATATATATATATATATATATATATATATATATATATATATATATATATATATATATATATATATATATATATATATGTATATATATATATATATATATATATATATATATATATATATATATATATATATATATATATATATATATATATATATATATGAACAAACGTGAAATATCAGCATTGTTCATTGCCACATATTATGTTGGGGAAGGTTTAAAGCAGTGGTCCCCAAACTATGGCCCGGGGGCCAGATACGGCCCGCCTCCACATTTTGCCCGGCCCCCCAAACAATACCAGAGGTGCGTTATGATTTTTTTTTTTTTTTTTTCAGTCATGCATAGAACGTCACTTTCTATTCCACACACCCTTCTGCAGTTTGTGCCCTATCTGAAACCCCTCCCTTAAAAAAATAAAAAATAAAAAAATCCAGTTATACAACCATACTGGTAGTGAAATGTTTTGTGCTGGTAGGTGTTGTATCACTTAGTTCGGTTCCTTAGCCTGCTTGCTTCCTGGTCTTCACAGTGAAGTTAATGAGAGAGCTGCAAACAGTGGTGTCTACAAAAAAGTTCATGTCTCATGGTCTTTTTTTCAGTGAAAAACCTGAAACGGGTTATTTAGTTATTATTTATTTCATAAATAGTATTGTATGTTTCATTAATAATGTTATTATTTATTTTCCTGTTTTTCCTGTCAAAATCTCAGAAAGCATTATTAATATTTGGTTAATATATATTAATATGTGTGGCTTTCTGGGAAACAAAAATTTGGACACCTCTGCGATCGTCACACTTTTTTTTTCAAACTGACCCTGGCCCTCCGTCAGAGAAGGGAAAAGTTGTTTGGCCCTGACGGGAAAAAGTTTGAGGACCCCTGGTTTAAAGGGACAGTTCAGTTTTTTTGAAGTGGGGTTGTATGAGCTCTATGTGACCACTGAGGACATTAGATACAGTAGAAAGTTGTCTCCTCTCCTTCAGTAAGACACAAACTGTAATCACTGGTGACGAGGAAATAGACGCTAACAGGGACAGACGGTACCAAATTCAATGGCTTTTTTCCCTGCCTACAAGAACTAAAATCAAAAAGTAATACCACAGTTTAAGAGTACGCTACATATACTATTTTTTTAGTGCATGAAGTCTTTGGAAATATAAACATTTATCTGGACCTAACTAACTGGTCATATATCCTTTCGCGCAGCGCTAGTGCGCTCCGTCCCCCCTCCTCCTTTCAGCTGTAGGGAATGTAAACAAGCTATGCTTCGGGCACCGGTTGTAGCCTCGTGTAAGTTTGATCAAGTATCGTAATTCTTTTGTTTGTACTCTAAGGATTGTGAGGCAGCGTAGGAAATTCAAAATGAGTGACTATGACAGCGACGATGAAGTTTCATTCACTTTGGAACCAAAAGGATACCTGTATGAACCGGAGCACACAGAAGAGGAGCTGCTACAGATGGCGACTGAAAGGAATACAGAGGAAACATCCACGGATGTTAATAAATGTTTATATTTCAGAAGACATAATGCACTTAAAAATATTTTATGTAGCGTACTCTTAAACTGTGGTATTACTTTTTGATTTTAGTTCTTGTAGGTAGAGAAAATAGCCTTTGAATTTGGTATGGTATTTCCCTGTTAGCGCATATTTCCTCGTCACCATCGATTACAGTCTGTGTCTTACTGAGGGAGAGGAGACAACTTTCTACTGTATCTAATGTCCTTAGTGGTCACATAGAGCTCATACAACCCCAATTCAAAAAAACTGAACTGTCCCTTTAAGCTTGAACTTCAACCTACACCTTTAGCTTACCTTGGGAATTCAGAAATTTCACTTGGAGCTTCTAAAATTGTTTTAATTATTGAAAGCAAACTGACAAAAAATCCTTACAGTATTTCATTCATTGAAAATGCTTAAATTGGCCTGGCTTTGTTTGAGGTGGGATGAGGTAAAGGGGCAGGACTTCAGACTCTTCACAGACAGCTACAGGGTGACCACCTGTCAGCTTCCACAAACTGAATCTTAAAGAAGTGAAGCTCCTACCTCTCCCACATGGGCTTCAGTCCTTATAGCCTGAGGTTTCCACTTTGTCTCATTAAAAAAAAAAAAAAAAAAAAAAAAAAAAAACCTGACCAAGTACATCTTTTAGGGGTGGGAGTAAAAAAATAATAGAAAACTGATATATCAGGATTTTTTGTTTGACAATATCAAAATTGGGATTTTTTTTATCAGAAAATCTTTTTTTTTTTTATCAAATTCTTATTTCAGTTTTTGTTTATAAACAGGATTGGAAAAAGTTAGCACATTTCCATTTCTCCAGCAGAGGGTGAAATGTCTCTCTAAGTCATGTGATGTCATTTTATGGGAAAATATGGCTCCTGATATAATCTGTAAACTTTATTATCATCATTTAACTTTTTCACATGGTCTGGTATTAAAAGAAAACAAAAAAATGCAAATATAAATATCAAAGAATCATAATTCAAAGTGCACCCCAAAAATCACAATAAAGTCCAATAGCATCTCGTCCCAGCCCTAAAAATTTTCTCAACTTTTTTTGTCTTTAGACATTTTTTGGACTTGTTAAGTAAGATCAAGTCTAGTAAGACACTTTTCGTAAAACTGTGACGTGTCCATAATGACTTCATTGGTGTTATGATTGTAGCTCCTGGGGAGTTGCTTGTCTCTTAGAGAATAGGAAGAACGGTCTCTGCTTCAGACCAACACAATAACCTGTATTACTGTGGACCGGATCCACCTGAGGGTCTCTGACTCTTCACTTGAGCAGCTCCCTGATCAGATTCAGATCCAGTCATTGATCACATTTGATGGTGAATCCTTTTATGTCATGTTTTCTGAAAACTTAACTGCAAATATTTTTTTAAGGACTGAGCAGAGACTATCTGCATGGCTCCAACCACATGTTGCATTACTCTTCGCTTAGCCCCCCCTCCCTAAAACACAAACCCAGATAAAGTCCTCTTGGTCTCAGCCGAGCTTTGTTGGTTTACTGTAAGTTTGTCCTCATGTTGACCTCCCGGCTACGCTGGGTACATCTTGCACTGTCTCTGACATCCAGCTCAGTCTCATTCCTCTTGGTGAAAAAATGAAACACGAGGAACTCATCCCCAGATTTAATAAAGGATGTATTTAATTTTACGTCTATTTCCTCACTTAAACACATTTCCTATTAAACAGGAGCCGGAGGGAGGAAACAGTGATTACAGGAAGAAGTACAGTACATCTCATCTGTGAAGTCTTGTATCAGGATCCTGTTTCATTACTGGACTGATGCTGTGAAGCTGCAGTTTGTTGGTTGATGATATTTCATGCCCAGAAGCAATCTGAAAATCAGTATGCCCAAACAGATATCAACATCATTTTTTTATCAAAGCAATGATAACAGATCTTACTCAGAGGTTTATCTGGAGCTGGGTCGAAAACTAGATGATAGTTTTCTTTATTGGATCAACACTGATAAGTTTCACAGTGAATACCTTCAGAACTCTTTCAGTTTTACACCAAACACAAACTGGTTCATTTTTGCGAGTAAATTAAATGTAAAGTCATCTTAGAGACGTTCTTGTTGGGTGAAACACAAATTAAGCAAGTTATACCCATTGGATACAATTTGGATATGAACCAGGACTTTCACCAGATCTGTCTCTGCTCCTCATCTGTGGAGTCACCCCACCTGTGTCCATTCCCAGGACTGCCAGACTGTCGGAGTCCTCAGACCCTGGACTTACCTAAAACTTGGTTAATGCTTTGAGCGTTTGCAAGGTCCACAATGATGATGTCATTTTAGCAGCCGCGCCCTTTTGTGCAGTCCTTTTCATGCAAAAATTTCTAACTTCTGCTTGGAGACATGTGGACGAAACCGGAGCTCATAGTGATAACCAGGTGACGAACAGTTCCTTGCTTGTAATTTTGGACAAGCTTGGCAGGCAAAAAGGAATGTACAAAAAATTGTTGTTAACAGTGTAAACAACCTTTTCCCGTTTAGTTTACTACTGGGGTAAATGTGCATTTGTGATAAACTGCCCCCTGCAGTTTGGGAATGGACACCATGTGGAGTATTTAAAGGTATAAAAGCCCTGTGTTGTCTCGTGCCAATTCCGCGCGTCTTATTTCCATGCGTCACATTCGCACAGGAAGCATAATACAGCCTTAGCCCTAACAATGAGTCTCTCCTCATTCACATTGTCTTTAATCTGCTCTAAAACCTTAAACCTGTTGACCCCTGGCTCTGCTCCTTGCGTCAGTTTGTTGTTGTAGTAAAGTAAAATACAATCCAGTGTTGACGCCAGGGCTTGACATTAACTGTGGCTAGTGGTTTTCTACAATTACTAGCCACTCAGCATTTTCACTAGACACAATTTTCTTGTATAATTTTGTTAAATATGTTAAAAGCCGGTGATGACATGCTCATGTTTACTTAAACTAAATTTACAACCTTTAAAAATGCAACTGACGCCTGTGCACACTCAAATAAAGACTACAGAAATGTTTAAAGCCACAGGTCATTGTCAGGAATTCACTTTTGAAACGGTCATGTGGAAGGTTGTGCTTCTTTAATATGAAAGTATGCAGTTTATTAAGATAAAGTCATAGAACAAGCAGTTTATTATTGCATCTAATAAAAGTTGTGAAGGTTGAAGATAAATACTACAACATTTTTTAGTAATAAACTTAGTACTAGAGGTGTCCTAGTCCGATATTGATATCGGATATCAGTCCGATATCAGCAAAAAAAACAAGTATCGTATCGGAATGCATCTAAAATCTCCGATATAAGCAGCTTCTGTTACCCATGGTTAATAATAAATGGATCAGTTTTCCCTCATACCTACTGTTGCTGACTACTGTTCTTTGTTTGAATAATATCACTTAATCAAGCCTTTTCTAACATGACAGACGTACTACAAAATAAGTAATGAAAGTATGCATGTTTAATGCTGATATCATATCGGATTAGTATCGGTATCGGCCAATACTCAATGCTGCAGTATCGGTATCGTATCGGAAGTGAAAATGTAATATCGGGACATCCCTACTAAGTACCATACTGTCTGGAGTATAAGTCACTCCGTAGTATAATCATATATTTTCTGAAGTATCAGTCATAAAAATGTGTCATGAAGAAGAAACCAACATCTATAAGTCACAGTGGACTATACGTTGAATGCACTTAGAATGATTTGGTTTGGTAACAGTATTTCCAGAGTGAACTTTTTACATATAACTTTGATAAGTGTTTGTACATTAGAAGGTTTAAATACTGTCCCTACACACCTCATATCTGTGACCAGTTTCTCTTTTCTACACGTCCACACCCCCTCTCTCCTCCTCCCCTTCCCTGCTCTGGGTGAATGCTGCTGGTGAGATCGGTGCAGAGTGAGTATAAATGAGCTCCATGCAATGAATGTCCTCACTTCTAAAAAGTTACGGGACTTTTGACGCTAGTTTGTGACTCAAATCCTGGAATCTGTTTACAATAGAGAGTCAAAAAGACGCAAGTGAACTTTAACTTTAATCTAATTATTAGGGGCTAGACAGCGGGAGCTGTCAGGCTGTCCGAGCCGGAGGCGGGAGATGAAGTCTGAGCGCATCTCAGCAGTTACATCCACAAAAGACTTGGCGAATGGACCAATGGGAAAACACTCTGTGCAGGCAGTGCACATGGGAGTTGTAGAGTTGTAGTCTCATATTGCACCAGCTTTAGTATTTCAGTTTTAGAAAACTACAACTATTTAATTCAACTCGCCAAAGTGGCTAGTAGGAGCGACGGTGTTACCCCCCACAGCTGAAATTCACCCGTATTTGACGGGTTAGCTGGTGTTAATGTCAAGCCCTGGTTGACGCCGTTTATTGCTTATTATGAAGAGTTTGACTGACAGGTTTCCACGTCAGAGTCTCCAGAATAAGTCATTGAATTTTCTGCTTGTCGCTCTTTTGAAAGAGTCTTTGGAGATGTCTGAAGCTGAATGAATATAACAATGAAGACTGTGACACCAAGCATGTGTCTTTCTCATCCCGTCCTTTCAAGTCAAGAGTCTAAAGTCAATTCCTGAAAGGTCAAACAACAAATGGACTTGTACCTTTACACTGTTAGCCACATTCACCACATGATGATGAATGATAAATTCACACACTGTTGAGCAACAGAGAAAAAAGTTTGGGGTTTGGCTTCCTGCACTTTGGCCTGTGGCTGTGGGAGTTGGACTCAAACCTCTGACCTTCTGTTAGAGAGACAGTGACTCTACCACTGAGAAAACAGATTGGTCCCAATTCTTCATCTTCATGTCCAAAAAAGAAATCCTTCATCTCTTTTTTCACTACATTTCTGAACAACCTTTGCAAGTTGATAACAACGTTTGAGATCCTTTCCTCTTACACTGCTCTGTCCAGGTCACCTGGTCACAGGTGTGTCTAAACTTCAGCTCAGCGCTGATCTGATGATGAGACTCTGCAGATCAGCGAGGGAGGAATTCTCAGAGAGAGACGGGGGAGGAGAGGCCAGGGAGGAAGCCCGAGGCCCTGAAAAACACTTCTCAAACAGAACGAGAACAACTCGATGAAACTGAGCTAATGTGCCGTGACCGCAGAACCGCATCTGGTTGTGTCTGTTACCACGGCAACAAGCATCATCATTTGCTGTCTGATTAAGTGACTCAATGAACGCTTGAGCTACCAAGTGAAGGCAGGAACATTTCTCTGGGAGGCCCTTGAGAGTGTGCGGGTTGCTTATTTCACACTCAGGTGTTTGTCAGCTGTTTGTTCTCCAGAGGAGCTGTCAGTGATCGACCGAGCAGGCAGTGCACCCAGCTCAGAGCACGTTCAACTGGCATCATGTAACAGGAAAGGCACAGACTGAGTGCATGTCGGGACTAAAGCACCACACTGAGGGTAACGCTGAGTAGAGAGGATAAAATCCATCAAGGTGTTTGTTCAGAAACCGAATCAGATGAGCAGTGGAGTTCCAAACGCTTGTCCCTGTGCGACCTCTGAACTGTTTGAGGAAAGCAGCTGTTGGCACTCACCATTGACGGTCAGATGCACCCAGCTGCCGTTGTGGAAGGTGTCATACTGCTGCTCCAGCATCAGCACCTTACACTCGTACCAGCCCTGGTCGTCTGAGCGCACGTTGTCTATCCGCAGGGAGGACTTTCCGTGCAGACTGGCCCGGCCTGGAGGAGACAGAGAGAAAGATGATGTGTCAGCAGAAAGAAACACAGAGGAGCGGAGGACAGGTGGATGTGAATTCAGAGGAAAAACCAAACAGGTGACTGTTTCACACTGCTGTGGATTTACTTTTTCTTTTTGCATCTGTTGGACCTTCAAGAAGAGTATATGCTGTACAGTTCAGCTTAATGCAGGGAATCATCTTCAAATGTAACCACAGCCAGCTCAGAGCTGTAATTTCTGCAGTAAACGCAGCCTGAGTCAGCATGAAACCAACAATAAATCTAAATATCTAAAGGTGCTTTCAACCAAGAATTTAACGATTTCCCACCAACATTAACAGAAGAGGCCACTGCAGTTAGCCTGTTAGCCTGTTAGCATGGAGGAGATTCAGCCCGAGCTGGTTTTGATCATAGTTTATTAAACTGCAGATGGATTTGTTGACACATGAAAGGAGACAAGCGCTAGCAGCAAAGTTATCTCTCATTACAAAAACAGAGGTCAACAGGTGTTTTGTCTTGAAGAGCGACCCTGTAGATTGATGACTTTCAGCAGGATGCATCCTTCTGAGACAGCAGACAGGTTTTCACATACACATATATACAAAATCTAGCCTAGGCTGCAGTCCTGAAGACTTCGTCTGTGTTTAAACAGCTGTAATAAACTGGATATCCACTGTTAACACAGTTTACAGGGTCAGTCTTTAGGCCCCGCTTACACAACAACGTTTCACCCGAGAACGCGTTTAACACAGAAACCTTGAGGGACTGTAAACACTGCAGTATGCATGCCAGGGCTGTAGTTGGCGATATAACTGTGGAGTATTCTACATTGAAGTAAAAGCATAAATACTGAATGCGTCTTCGCGGTGGTACAACAGATGTACATTTTGCAGATTCAGCAGCACAATCACAACACAGCACACGTAAAAATGTTGGGTTAAAAACAACCCAATATGGGTTATTTTTTAACCCAACACTGGTTAAATATTGGACAGAACACATACTGGGTTAATTTGACCCAACAAGTTGTGTTGGTTTCCTTTAACAGACAGTTGGGCTATTTGAGCAACCCAGTTGGGTTGTTCAAATAGCCCAACCACAGGCTCAATTTGACTACACTGTTGGGTTCTTTTTTACTCAGCCAGTTGGGTTGTTCAAATAGCCCAACGTTACCCACAAGAAGCTATCGCTAACGTTAACTACAAATGACCAAGAGCTCACAATCACTGCTTCACACGCTCATGTAAATGGTAAATGGACTTGAGCTTATATAATGCTTTTTCTCGTCTTTGACTTCTCAAAGCTGCTTTACACCACAGGTTACACCTACCCATTCACTCTCACATTCATTCACTGATGGTTTTGAGTTTCTATGTTAATTGTCCATCAGTACTCTAACATGTTTACACCCTTTCATGCCCAGTTACAAGCCACTAACGCAGCAGTGGGAGCACTTAAACAACTTAAGTGTCTTGCCCAAGGACACATCGCCACGTGTTGCCCGGATCTGGGCTTGAACGTGCAACCTCCTGATCACTGACCAAGTGCACAATCCAACTGCTCCACCGACGCCCGTGTCACATTGAATCTGGATAGCCACGGTAACTACAGTAAGCTTTATATACATTTTATTAATACAAATTGAACATTGTGGTGAAAGAATAGTGCACACGTAGCAAACCTTGCTTGTATAGAGCTGAGTCTCTCAGGGTGTCTCTCAGTATATGACGCTGCTAGATGGTGGTACTGCACGTAGAAGCCCGCGAAGGGAATCGCGTTCGGGCCATAATGAGACTTGCCCATCCAGCGTCCTGACTGCAAGCAGCTGGGGGGGGGGGGGGGGGGGGGGGGGGGGGGGGGGGGGGGTGGGGGGTGGGGGGGGGTGTCTCGAATGAGTGGGGGTAGCTGTTGGTCAAGCATGCGCGAGCGTCAACCCAACACAATATAATGAAAATTACAACCCAACAGCTAATAACTCAACTGCCAACTACAGTAACCCATCAATCTGGGTATTTAGATTACCCAATTTAATGAAAACAACCCAATTAAACTAACCAACAGTCTCAACCCAGCTGTTGGGTTGAAAAAATAACCCAACAATTTTTTGTGTGGGTAGTTCACCATTGTTACTGTTACTGTTGTTGTTGTTGTCCAGTTCATGCATGACAATTTGAGTTGCCACAATAAACACGAGGCATGACATCAGCGTTTCCACTGAAAACCATGACTTGCTGTTTACACAGAAAAGGTGGCCGCAGGATTTCAGAAGAATTCCTCTCTGGAGGCTGTTTTCAGGGGTCTAAAATGCTGTTTCTGTGTAAACAAGAAACAAGAGGCCAAAACGCAACAATACCTTTGCGTATAACCCTAGAACTGTTGTGTCGTTCAAACAACCTTTTAAACTGGAACGCCGGGAGCTAACAGAGACACATTCACACTATCAGGCTCAAAGAATACCATAGTTCAGGAGGTACTAAACAAAGTCCATCACAGCTAGGGGTCACCTTATCAACAGAGAGAGGGGTAAATACAAACACTGTGGCTGCTCCACCAACCAAAAACATTCAGCTTGCAGGCCCCGCCCCCCAAAGGTCCTGGATCTTTGGAAAGTACTACCCATGGCAGGGCTGTTTTCAGGGTTAGATCAGTGATTCCAGGACTAAATTTAGACCCTCTCTTCTGTGGTTGGAATACACGTTTTTACTTAAGATGATAAAGTATACTGCAGTGCAGATATGTCAAAACACAGACAGATATAAACTAAATACACAGACCCTTCTTTAGATGCACTGAGCATGGAAAACCAAGAGTATCCAAAGAGCTCCATTATGAGAGTTTACTACATGGAGACTCTGCTTGGGGGTTACAGCATAGAGTGTAGTCTCCTACAGGTTTGAGCTAAGAAGAGGGTGAAAAAACAACTTTGTCACCAGATTCAATCATTTAAACCAAATGTGAGTTGAAGTAATGCACCGTCTGGTTCACTGGTACGTCAAGAGGTAGGAGGCGCACTTTTCACTGATTGAAAGACTAAACTCGACTTGTTTCCATTACACCTGAAACTGTGTATCAACTAAATATTTCAACAAAAAATGGTAATGCAAAGAGCAAAATGTGAATAAAAGTTTTGACACTCTCATGAGATGTTTTTTCATATGTGTTGATATTGAAGTTTATTGCAAAAGTGCAATTGAAACATTTCTATTTGCAAAAACAGGTCACTGCATGTGAATCACAATGCACCTCCCTCACCTCCTCGGCCAAGATCATCTCCCAGAAGTCCCTGGTACCTGTCCACTGTCACACATACGAGCTCTTGTGTTCATATTGTGATGTTGGTATTACTGAGCATCAGTCAAGGCACCAGGAAGGCTGTGAGTGGGTCAGAGTCCAGCAGGAGGGAGGGGTGTTGGAGGATGGAGGATGAGGATGATGAGATCATTCAGTGTTTTGTTCCTGCCTGCTTTGAGTTGGCATGGTCACGGCCGACAGTTTTGACCAGTGAGAGTTCATGAACCAGCATCATAATCATTTCAGCGTCTAAACATTACAATATTTTAACCCCCTCTGCCTTCATCTGTTGACAACATCAGCAACAACAGTTATGCCCATTGAAATGATGGCTTAGCTCTACAAATGTCCGGGGTATCCAAGGTTACAATGGGTTACAGTCCTCCTTCTTTCTTTTGCATTCCACACGTTAAATCTCAAGTAATGCGCAATTCTGGTCGGAATGGAAACATGAGCAAAGAACAATCGTGTGTCATTGAAACTTCAGATATCGGTTTGTTTTTCCAAAAAAAGTGAAATGGAAACCCAGCTTTTATTTTCCTCAGAGGTCAGCACCAGGAAAACATTACGGCTAAATAAATAATGAATACTTCATTTATTCTTTCCCGGGCTTGTGTCACATGCTGTTTCCAAGCTGTAGCACAGGCGCCCGACTCATCAGGACCGTTGCTCCCATTATGTTTCCTGCTTTAGCGCTCTGCTACCTGGATGTAAACAGAGACAGATGACAGATGGCATAGAGTTTAATCCAGAAAATGGAGATCAAGTTGTATGAAGGCTGCATCTAGAGGAAAAGTAACATAGCCACAACCACAAGTACCAGGATGTTAATCTGAAGGAGAAAGTGAGCCTTATACGAACATCCCAACACAAGGGTTTCAGAAAGGTCAAAGGAATTTGACAGCCTTGAGTTGTGTACAGACTCACTGTAACACAACATAGGGAGGGACAGCAGCTCTCCATACATTTAGATGCCTCGGTGCCTCCTCATCTCCATGTGAGAGGTCCTCTATTCTGAAGAGGCTCTCAGGCAAGGACAGGTCATTACTTCCTGTGAGGAGGGGGACGCGGCCAGCACGACATCAGAAAGCCCTCCAGGTCACACAGGACACACAGATCTCTGCTGCTCTACCCGGGTGAGTGGACCGTCAGGCGTAGCTGCGTTTTACTTTTAAAGATCAAAAGCTGAAGAGGAGGGATTGATGATGTTGCTAAGGGCAATCTGGCAACTAGATCATAACAGATGGTGACTGGCAATAAGGGCTAAACAAAGGGCTTTGAGGGAACACGCGCAGGCTCCAAACATCAGCATTATCAAAGCCTGGCTGTCCCTCATTAATCCCCTCTCTCCCCCTCGTCCTCTCCTCTTCACGGGTATTCCTCTCTCATTTCTGTTTGCCTTCCTAATTCCCCTCCGCAGCGTGACACACCAGGTAAACACATCAGCTGCAGAGGCAGCCGTCTCCCAGAGTTAAGGTAGAAAGTCAAAGTGACGTTTATTCCCCAGCCTGCGAGTGTGTGTGTGTGTGTGTGTGTGTGTGTGTGTGTGTGTGTGTGTGTGTGTGTGTGTGTGTGTGTGTGTGTGTGTGTGTGTGTGTGTGTGTGTGTGTATGTGTGTGTGTGTGTCCTGGTTAAGCTATTTATAAATCAGATTATATTTGTCCAGCTTCAAACCATGTCTGTCTCCTCTCCTGGCTGACTGAGAGGACGTGAGAAACAGACTGAGAGACTCTGTGTGTCTGTGTGTGTGTGTGTGTGTGTGTGTGTGTGTGTGTGTGTGTGTGTGTGTGTGTGTGTGTGTGTGTGTGTGTGTGTGTGTGTGTGTCTGTGTCTGTGTCTGTGTGTGTGTTTAAACCTCTACTCTTCACTGCTGTGTGTGTATTTTCACATTTCTCTGAGTGAGTGACAGTGTTTGGTGTCGTTTTTGGACTTGATGTATGAAGGATGTAAAAGTTGCTCCCTCATTCTCAGCAATCTAAGAGCAACTTATTATTCTCAGTTGGTCGTATCAGCACATGATTTGAGGGTCTGGTAGGGGTGTTACAGTTACTGTAGTTATGGTATTTGCTAAATATTTTTACTGTGAATATCAAGATTGTCTGCAACAAGGACTGGCTGACCAAACAGGTTATTTCTTTTTTATAACCTTAACACAGTCTCCTCAGATGTCTGTCCAACATGGTTCTGGTTCTGTCCAAGGGTTCTGCCGGTTAAACGGAAGTTTTTCCTTGCCATTGTAACTTGCTAAATGCTGCAAAGTCCTGTACTCATGGTGGGTTAAAATTAGATAAGACTCATTATCTAGTCTTGATGTTGGGTTTCTGTTAATAAAATTTCATTAACATTTATGGGTCTAGACCTGGTAATCTTTTTGTCAAGGGTCTTGAGATAACATTTGTAATGACTTGGCGCTATACAAAAAAAAATAGATAGATTGATTGATTGAAGACATTTTTTTTTAAATGTAAAGGAAAGCACAACAACAGGAATGCTTGTGCTTCAAGTCAGGGTTATTATAGTAAACAAAAAAAAAATATTGAAATGAAAATAAAAATGAGGCTTCCCAAAAAATTAATTTTAAAATATTTACTTTAATTTATAAAACTAACTAAAACTAACTAAAATTAAAGAGAAAATGTCTTTCATTTTTTCTTTGTCACTCTGCCTCATACATAAACGTATTGTTTTAAACAGATCGACCAATGGGAAGTGCTGACAGGCTGTTACCACTCCTGATCTGGGAGGGACTCTCCCACTTTTCAACGCATACTCCCGGTGTTCTCCTGACTTGTAATTTCTCCTGATTGTCCGCCAATTTTAAGTTTGGTCCTATGACTGCTAATATTTTTATTTAAGTCTATTCAAATCCTGCACCTGCACCTGTGCGGTATATCAAAAAAAAAAAATCACCCCTCTCCTTTAGTTGGTTTGATCCAAACACGCTGTGTGAGACTTTCTCTGTCTGTGGTCACAAAGACACATAGAGACAGGTAACTGTGCAACAATCGTTGATGAGGAGTTTATCAAAGTATCAGCTGCATTAGCACAGAAAGAAAGAAAGAAAGAAAGAAAGAAAGAAAGAAAGAAAGAAAGAAAGAAAGAAAGAAAGAAAGAAAGAAAGAAAGATTAATTAAATAAAAACAATACATGTCATGAGTTAAACTGTTGCACTGGTTAAAAAGTTGACTCATCATGTGGTTTAGCCCTGATCTCTCTGACATTAGCTCCTACATGCTCAAATATTATACCCTCTTCATTAAGGAGAGTTCAGACCTGCATGAGTCTTAAAGTGAGGAGGCTGACTCTTAAATAGAGAAACACTTGTTGTCGTGAAGTTCTGTCCGTGTTTGATGTGTGATGCGCAAATGCACATATGCGCTTTGCGAGTACAAGACCGCGCTCTCTCTTCAGAACTGACAGAGCAGATGGAGGAGACTGACTGATCCAGAGGAAAAGGGGCCGACTATAAACCCCAGTGTCTTATACACTGTCTGTGATAGAGGAAGCATCAAAACATATGAACTCGGATAAACACTACAAAACTAGATGAAATTCTTACTCCCATGCCCTGAAGAATAGTCGCTTACGCCACAATTTTGGTCGCAGTCTTGAGCCCTGTATGGCATGTTTATGTTGGTCATGTGAGTTTAAAGAAATAAAAAGTATTTTCAAAATTTACTACAGATGGGAAAAAACTTCTTTACATCAAAGATTCAGATGAGACCATGTTTGTGACACATGAAGAAGGCAAAAACTCCACTAAACATGAGCCACATATAGGGATGGGCACCGAATTAGGTAATTTTAAAGATACCAACCAAATTCAGTCAAAAGTACCAGGTACTGATTCAATTAAAATCAAAAGGTACCATGTTTAGGTACCTAAATGCATTCTTGTGACTGTGAGGGAAAGGAAAAGTAGGCAATTTTCCATACTGGGCATGAACACAGCATTGCAAGGTTATATATTGAAGAATAAATATATTAAATGGAAAAAAAACATTTTTAATTATAAAACAAATTGACAATTTTTTACCACAATAAAGCCAAAAAAGTACCGAAAATTGGTTCCATTGAGTACCAGTACCGAATGCCAAATACCAGGCATTGGTGCGGTATCTTTCCAAATGTGAAAGGTACCCATACCTAGCCACATAAGTCCAAAGCAGTATTAAACACTGACCTACGTACATTAACAGCAGAGGAAGACAAAAATCATTCATCCTGTTCAGACTGATAGACTGTATAAAATATGGACGTAGTCTCTTTGATGTCACCCGTCTGTTCCTGATGCAAAGAATTAAAGCCAATCGTTGGAGGGGGCCATATTGGATATGATGTTCCTTTCTAACAGCTACATGAAGCCCGTCAGTCACATGAGCTGTGTCTGATTGGACAAACTCTGGATTTTAGTATATTTTTAAAGAAAAAAAGAAAAGAAAAACCCTGGAAAAGCCTGAAGAGTTTTCAAATGTAAAAACTAAAAACAAACTGCCAACAGAAGGAGGCTTGGCAAAAGTCACAAAACTGCTTAGACAGCTGTAAGCGCTGCTTCATCAAAAACTACTCCAACCCAGATGGAAAGAAAACGAGACTAAGCATCATAGTAGAAATGCTGGAGGCCAGCCTGCAGGGGGCGCACAACAGGATGTTAAAACACTTTAATGAGAGAGAAAAGGAGACAAGGAGACAAGGTGATGAATTTAAGGGTAATTGGACCAAACCAGGCAACCAACTGGCTACGGTACAAAACACCACCTGATGACAGAGGAAGCCACAGGATTGGCTTCATTACATCTGTTCCTGCTTTGAGGTTGTTGCAGCACGTTTGGTCAGAGACAGAACTCTGACGAGTCTGCAGGCCACAGAGAACAAAGAAAGGGAGAGGCACGTCCAAACCAGCTCTATGTTCAAACCCTGAGGCTTCCTATGCCTCATACTGCCAACTTTTGTTCTTTTCTCCTGTTTGCAGCTCTGGTGTTTTACTCCAACATGAAACTAGGGCTGGAACAATTCCTGGACTAACTCAGAAACATCATTTATTAAAAAAAAAATGAAACAAAACAAAAAAGTGCCAAGGTAAATGATTTACAGCAGACTTTGTAGCACAGTGCTTCCCTCAAACTGGACCATTGAGCATCTATAGGACATGAGCCCAGAGTGGATGCTGAATCACCTTCATTCATCAGACATAAACAGAATACACAAACAAAACTTAAACTTCTAAAGTCATTCATTTCTTTATTTACACAATCCATGACAGAGAGATTGTTTCATTCTTAGCTTCTGCACCGACAGGGGAAATTACCCTTAATGTGGTTATTTAAAAGTGTTTACAGACGTAAAGTGTTACAGGGCTGTGTCATCATCTCACTGTGTTTCATTCATTGCTAAATTGCTCATGTTGAGTGTAAATATCCTGTGAGATGTTCATTTTCATCACTATGTCTGGGTTTATATCAGAGTCCTCCCTGTTTCTCAGTGTGGTTGATATTACATTATATCTTCACCCTGATCTGATCGGTGGACTTACATATGTATCTACTTTTAGACACGTTTCTTTAAAAATGAACAAATAAATGTTTTCCAGCAACTTCTATGGAACAAACTCTGCAACCACAGAATCAAAATCTGAAGCACTCTGCTTGGAATGCCTAACACCTAATGCTTAAAGGTAGGGTCTGCAGGAATTTTTATTACTTGTTAGTAAACACAGTGTTTAAACTGGGCTCCTCCTCTTTGGATCAGTGCCAGCAGCAGCGCACACTCACTGCCTTGGACCTAACCTATATAGACGCACTCGCTAGCCCAGCAATCACCTGTGGCATCTGGCTTCTGCGTGGGACAGTCTCGATAGCTGTGCACCTGACTTGGCATGTTAGCACAAGCTAATCACAGGTATTTGAAACATACCTGGTTAGCAGAAAGCTAACTTGTATCGCACTTCATCCCATGCTGCTCTACAAGTTCCCAAAAGTAAGTGAAAATTGAGCCAAGCTTCACCCTCGTCTCTCAATAACCAATACATCAGCATACAGGCAGACACAGACACTGAAACACATCTACAGAGGCCCAGAGGAGATGGTTGTGCAGGATTATTCCTGTAAAAGTTGACTTTTTATTTTTTTTTAGGAAAATCCTGCAAGACCCTATGGAGCAGTAAAGCAGTAGGAGCCAAGCGAAAAAAAAAAAAAAAAAAAAAAAAGGGGGGGGGGGGGGGGGGGGGGTTCCAAGGCTAGAGCAAACAAAACGTAGTGGTTAGGAGGGTTGAAGTTGAGGTGTGGTTCTGCTCCTGGAACTCTGCTTAAAGCTCCATTTAGGAACAAAAATATCCAGCAGATGGCGCTTTTTAGATCTCTGAGGCATTCATTTCAGTCCATATGCACATGCCAAAAATAACCTACAAACAATTTACATGGATAAATAATGCACTAAAAGCACAACAAATGACACTGGTAATAGGGAATTCAACGATTAGCTTCCACCTTAACAGACGGTTAGCCGTCACCTACAAAAACAGTAATATCCACATTTTATGTAAGCCAGGGTTTTTGGTAACCCTTCATCTATAAACATACTGTTAGCATTTAGCTTCCACTGTTTTCTGTGGCTCAGTTACCCTGACCAAGCAGCAACCTCCTACACAGAAATGCCTTGCTCATCAAAGCATGTGCTTCAGGTCAGCTCCAGAGGAACTGGAATCCAGGTGAAAGACGTGTTAACTGATAAATGTCAAATGGTGCAGTTACTTTTCTCACAGTAAAATCTGATATTACACTAAAAAGTTACTATGAAAATGATTCTAGCAGTCTACTGTGCTGAAAAAATGAAATTAAAATTGATTTTAAACCAACTGCAAATAGTCTGCAATGTAACAATATTCAAAGATCCAGTTCATAATGAAATTGAACCATGTCAGCATAAGATCAAATTTAACTTTGCTACAACGACAGACTGACATAATGAGCAGAGCCAGACCAGGAGTCAACGGGTTTGAGGTTTTACAATCCAACCTGAACAGGTAGAGGATCATCATTGGGTTGGGTATCAAGGGAAATCCTCGGTCTTGTGACCCTAGCTGACTAGGGCTCCTGCTGTGCTGGACTGAACGTGCTGGCAGTGTTCAGACTACGATCTAGTGTGGGATAGCAAGCAGGCACACTGTGGCTGAAGACTCAAAGCCCACCTCATTTCCTCCTCTTTTCCTGAGCCTAGCTTGACTGAAGTCAGGTTGAGTTAAACATTTCTCACATGGCACATCAAATCTCTTTTTTAGGTCTTGAGAAAAGCACCTGGAATCTGAAATAATGTTGTATAGATCTCTGCTAACAGCTAGCAGAGGCAGGCAGTGCTCACACTGACAGCAGCACATCCACAGCCCTGATAATGATGTAGATCATATTTACCACCAGGCGCTGACACGGCCTCCACGCTCCATGCCCTCGGAGGTCACATCCTCCTCTATTATCGAAGTAAATCAACAAAACAACATCAGCTGTTGTAGGCTCTCTGCTGCTCTGTGCTGTGTTCACTTTTCCACACCTCTGACAGCTGCCAAACCAAGGCTGTCCACAGTGTACAAACACCAATGTTACCCTTATTTCCAGTCCATTAAATCATGGTTACTTTTGGCAGCAGTGAATAAAATAACACCATGGACAAACAAAGTAACCACGGCTCAGACAGAGAGCGGAGGAGACATAACGATTACTTATCTTTTTATCTACCCAGCAGCTCTGTTTTTATTTGTGCTGTGGATAAAGCAGGATGCTAATGCTAACACATGACAGCTACATTAGAGAAACCTGTTCATTATTATCATAGTTTAATAACTGTTCTGATGTGGACATGACACTTTTATCAGACAGCTGTTTTCTTTTATTTGAATGATGTAAATTAATCTCATAAAGGAACAACACAGCTGTGTTCTCTCACTTCTCTACATTCCATTATATTATTATATATATTCCATTGCCAATTTTCCACCTTGATGGACAATAAAGACATTTTCTATTCTATTTTATTCTATTCTATTCTATTCTATTCTATTCTATTTGCTTAGCTTTGTTCATTGATGTACGACTTGAGTCCACGTCCCAGACCCGAGTCAGACCCGTGCAGTAACCTCCCGTTTTGACAAAGCCGGTGCAGAAATGTATAAAACCGCACTTCCTTAAGTGTCCACACGAGGCTGAATCCTGGAGCTCTGGAAACCACATACACACTCATTCAGAAGACTCATCCTCACAAATAAAAATGTTTAAAGCCCTGTTTATACACAGATTCTACTCTGAAGAGCTTGTTTCTCTGACAGCACGCCAAATGATTATTTATATGACTCATTAGATATAAAGTTAATAAAAATACAATATTCACATAACCAGGGGCTCATCTACTCTACTGACAGGCAGGCATGATGTAGAGAGGAGGGTAGAAGCCACTTTGACTCCACCTTTTTGCCTTTTGTTGGGCTGAGTCAGCATTTTTAAAATGATGACTGTTGTGACGAGAAGCATCACTCCACTTCAGAAACAGATCTGAAGTCGGATTTTGGTCAAACTTTTCAGGACTTGTTAGTCAAGGGACTGGCTAACAGCTCATGCTGGCAGCTAAAGCAGCTTGACTACTTATGTTTGGTTGGATGAGATTCTGGTTATTGGGATAGCCGGATGCCAATAGCTATGTCAACTACCTTATAGTGTGACGCCATAGCAGCGGGTCAGTAATTTGGGGACCTGTTCCGGTTTTAGTCAATAAAAATGCCACAAAAATGTGAGCCGTACCGTCAGGCACTCCCTGCAACTGTTTTTTTTTCTTACTTCTCTGGACCCACCCAGTCCATCCAGTTAAGACCATTCAAATCTCTGCCTTACCCCTTACCTCGGATGTTCCTCAAGGCTCTGTTCTCAGTCCAATCCTTTTCATAATCTACTTCCTCCTCCTCAGCTATATACTTGGTAGATACAAGGTTGATTTTCACTGCTATGTGGATGACACCCAGCTCTACCTCACCACCAGTGGCGACGATAGCAGAGTCCAGAGCCTTATGCCGCGGCCACACCAAACGCAAACTTGCGAATAGCCTGTAACGCGCCGCATGAACCCCCAAGTCTGGACGCTGGACTATTTTGACAAGCTGAGGGGCGAACGCATGTTAGCGCGGCACTGTGCATGTGGAGTAGAGAGTCCGTTAATTTAAAGACCAAAAGCCCAAAAGAGCATCTGAAATGATGAGCTGTGGTTTCAAAAGCATAACAGGAGAGTGTGTGAAAGCTTTGGAGATCACAATCAAGGCCTGCTGCCTCTCCCTGGTAATCCACCGGCCCTGTCTGGCTATTCCCTGCCACCTCATCCTTGACCCCCCGGACCTCCGACCCCCTGAACCCCCGACCCATGTTCCCAGAAGTCTCCCTGGTAATAAGGAAGGGGACAAGAAAAGAGAGGACCACAGAGAACTTCCATCTTTTCCCTGGCTCTGCCCTTGCCCCGCTCTTTCCTCCTCTCTGTCAGGCTCAAAACTCCACTGAGGAAAACACAGTCGGACTCAGTGATGACCCATGCGGGCAAATCCAGCTGGAAACAAATATTTACAGAACTTACCTTCAAAACCTGTCTCCTCAGCAACTTTCACCCAAGCCTGCTCTTTTTTTTCTGGTCTCTGTAGAGTACACACGTCGTATCATATAACTCTGGATAACTCGTCTGCCGCCCAAAACACATGAAAACCCAAACGCACCGCGCCAAAGGCCCCAAACGCGCCGCCCAGGGCAAATCGGCGTCTAAACGCATCTTGCCGCAAATTCGCGTTTGGTGTGGCTGTACCATTAAGTCCCTCTGGACTCCCTCCGACCTGCCATCCGTGGCTTATGATCCGTTTACTCAATGAATACCAACAAAACCCACCGTTATTGTTATCTGAAATATAATATAAACTGGAGGAAAATCAATATACTAACTAAATAAAACCATTTTACTGTGGGTACAATATTGACTTCATTTTCTTTCCAGAGAGCACCTGCCCCTCACAGGGTCTGCAGAAAAATGTTTGGCCCTTGGACAAATATAGTTGGTGCCCTCTGGTTCAGGATGACTATAAAAAGGGAATCCCTCCAGAAAGCTGCTGAACAGATCATTTCAGTGTTCAGTGAAACACCTGAGCCAAATGTGGGATCTCCCAGCATGCTTTATGCTTTTCTATCACTGCTCTGCTTAATCTTCAGTCTGTGGAACCTCTCGTTGGACTTCCTTTAGCTCCACTTTTTTTGATCTGTGAGGTAATGACACCTCAACTTTAACTACTAATGAGAACATCTATTTTCAGCACATGTGCTTATTAGAGAACATCAGAGATCTTCATTGAAACAGCATGTCTCTCTGTCCTCTTTACTTCTATTAATCTGTACTGTGACAGGGCTACAAGCCGCTATACAGACTCCCCCGTGCCTGAACAGAGGATCCTCTCATCCAAACTGTCCTGGTGCCAGATTTCAGCTTTGAACAACGGATGATGTCAACTCTGCGCAATCCAGTAGCTCAGGAAAAACTACAGAGATGAGAGGAGAGGGGAGAAGACCTGGACACCCTGTAAATCACATGCCTCAGGAAGGAGCCACCAGCATCTCCATGGACAGCGCACGACTATCAAATCCAGCACAAACTCAAAAGCATCTCTGTCCCTGGAGCTGTGGCCCCCATTGCCCTCCCAACCCTGGAAGAACTGTACAACGATGAGGCACATACACACACACCCACACACACACGCCATCATTTCAGAGTTTCTACTGCCTGAGCTGAGTCTATGAGCAGAAAAGAAGAGGATCCTTAAAAAGAAAGCCAGAAGTCAGCAGGAGCTCACTTCATTCAAGTAATGATATCACAAGTCCAGCTGTTCCTCCAGTCGTGCAGAGTTCAGTCGACAGCTCACAGTCTGTCAGAGCTCCTCAGCTCATGACTGACACTAACTGTGATCAGCTCAGAGAGGACTCACACTGACTCTACTTTCCCTTCACATCAGTCCGTCTTCTCAGGTGCTGCGGGTTCACTTGTTATGCCTGTAGCCCCCATCATCACCTGAAAAGCTGGAGATCTGACCGAAAAAGGTTTTCTTTGTTCAAGACAACTTTTTACTTGATACAACATGCTGAGGTAAGGTATTTAACTGTGTAGTTACGTAGCACTACAGTTTGAAATGTGACATTAAGCAGGCGTTGTAGTAGCTGACTATATGTAGTGCTATCGGCAGCCCTGTGCTCTGGCATATCTTTAGGCTAACGTGACAACAAGTAAACACTGTCAGTTTGTACAGTTGTTTTATAGCCATCTATATTTAGCTCAGCTGGCAGCCTGGTGCTCTGAGACATGTCAGTAATGTGTAAAGTTACTAAATCCTGGTCATATCCTGCCAGTCATCTACCAATCAGAGCTAACGTAACCTCACTCTTCATTTTATTGATAGACTCTCAAGTTTGAACAGACCACTGCAGAATAGCTGCTGACTGTGGGTTGGAATCAACATTAGCACAAACACAGTTTAGTACTTTTGGCCTTTAGCTCGGGCTCTTTCACTCTCCTGTTTATCTTTCTTCTGCTCTTCTGTCTCTTTTCTGTCTGACAGTTAGGCTACAGTGTCCACCATCACTACAAAATTAACCATAGAAATCATTTTCAGGAGAAAAACACAGATCTCTCTTCTCTCTACAAAACTTAGACACCTGGCGTGGTGTTGTCATAGAGACCTAGATGCGCTGTAAATCAATCAGGTCCTGCTTGACCCGATCAAGAAACGAAGAAACAGCAATTTTAAAATAACCTGTAATCTGTAATATTGGTGCCTATAATCTCATCAGAGTGGATTACGATCAGGCATATATCTAGAAGGGAGACTTTTTCAAGATAATTTTCCAATTTTTTCACGGCACCTTTAAAGGAAGAGTCTGCAAGATTTTCCTAAAAAATAAAATCTCAAGTTTTACATGAATGATCCTGCTCAATCATCACTTCTGGGCCTCTATATGTTGATGTTTTGCTTGTTTCAGGGTGTTTCTGGGTGGAGAGTAGACGTGGTTACATCAGCCAGTCACAGAGGGTCCATGTGACTCTGCGTGTTGATAAGTGAGTAGAAGAAGCTATCCCGCGCGGCTATGATAGTGGATTTAGCACGGAGGAAGAAAAGAAACAACCAAAGTGAAACGAAACACCAAACAGATAAAAGTTTTTACTACACAAGGGTGAAGCTTGGTTCGACTTTCACTCAATTTAGGGAACTTGGAGAGCAGCGCGGGACGAAAAGAGTGACGCAAGTTACCTTTCTGCTAACCAGGTATGTGTCAAATACCCGTGGTTAGCTGTGCTAACATGCCAGGTGCAGGGCTCTCACGCCTCTCTTCACATTTCACATAGAAACGTGATGCTACAGGTGGTTGCTTGGCTAGTGAGTGTGTTCATACAGTCATGGTCAGAGGCTGTGGGTGTGCGTTGCAGCTGGCACTGAGCCAAGGAGGAGGAGCCCAGTTTGAATTTTTGTTTACTAGCAAGTCACAAAAATTCCTCCATACCCTACCTTTGATACCTTGGAAACAGTTCTGTGAGATGAATATATCTGTTGGATTTAGACGTAGATCAGCGTATCATCAGCGTAGTTATGGAATGGACTAGTAGAGTCGGTCTGATTCTTCCTAATGGGAGCATGGACAGACTCTAAAGAAGTGGACCTAGGACTAAACCCTGGGGAACCCCACTTTTAATATTTGCTGATGTGGAAGACAAGTTGCCATTGTGAACAGGTAACCATCTGATTGAGATAAACCAGGCATGAGCAGATCTGGAAATGCAAACCCAGCTTAATAGACAGTTGAAGGATTTCCCTTCTTGAGTAGTCATTTTGGAGATACAAAAAAGGCTGATACTGCTGAACTATCCACTCTCACTTTGTCTGTGTATTTTGTTTTACATTTGCTCTTCAGTGTGAATTATTTGCATCTTCTGTTCAATCCGTGTTTATTAAAGTTTGACCTGAACAACTCCATCTCTTCATATTCATTGTTATTGTTCATAACCCTGGATCCCTGTCTGTAGTTTGTGGTGTGAGCCGGATGCATTGAAGCACAACTTTTTGAATATTTGTCCGACTTTGTCAGAAGAAGAAGAGACTTACAAGCTTCAGGAAATGTCTGCGGAGAGTTATTTTAGAATTTCACTTTTCTCCTGGACCCGCTCAGAGTTCTTCCATTATAATAAGATACATTCAGCTTTCACCACTTCCTGTTGTTGATTTCTTCTTTCTCTCAGTCGCTTATTTCCACTTTTATCTTTAATTTCGAATGCGGCCGTCTTTCCTGACTATCGCTCCTCTGTGCATCCCTTCACCCCGCGCTCTCTCATGTTAGTGTTTTATATTCAGTCAGACTGTCTCTCTGAGGGATTTTTGTCCTTTTCCTCTCTGTAAAAAACAGAAGACAACAGCTCGTTTGAGAGCGAGGGCAGACGGGTGTCTGGAAAACATCGCCCCAGCGGTCAGCTCGCCTCATTAACCCTCCAATCTAAAGAGAGCACAATGTAAGCCTCTATAACTCTGCAGCTTTCACAGTGACCTGTGACTCCATCCCATGATGAAATATCACAGTCACTCTGAAACACACAGGGACCAGGGGTTTTCCAAAACCGGGACAGGGAAGTCTCAGCTCTGGAATGTGGATCCTTCTCCTCTGTGACCAAATGTCACCAATCAAGGATGTAGTTACAAAAGGCCAAAAAATGAACAGAGAGTCTTTCTGAAATGTCCATGAAAATGTTCAACAAAAGATCCAAAAAACAAAAAAGATCTGCAAGGAGGATGAGGAACAAAGGAAAAAAGAAGGAAGAAGAAGAAAAAAAAGGAAGTTATTGGAACAAGAATTCTGTTTACTCATAAAACTTTTGAACAACATAAGAAACAACTTTCTCCAGTCTGATTGTTTAATCTCTTGATAACAGCATGAGCTCGTGGAGATCCACTGAGTCTGCAGACATCTGCTCCTTCTCAAAGCTGCTACTTTACTGCTGGACTGTAGAGATTTAAATGATTTGGATGAAAATGAAACCAATTAAAAGTCTAATGAACAAGATCCTGACAGTCTGTCAGATTTCAATTATTAAAGTGAGCTGACTCCTGACGATCAGTTCAAGCAAAATGTTCCCAAAAATCCCAAACTTCAGGCCTTTGACTCATGTTATGTTAGGTCAGTGGTTCTCAACTGGTCTGGCTCCATGTGCCACCATCACCCCTCAACAACAAGCCCAGAATGAAAATTCCATCCATCCATCCATCTTCTTCCGCTTATCCGGGGTCGGGTCGCGGGGGCAGCAGCCTAAGCAGGGAAGCCCAGACTTCCCTCTCCCTAGCTACTTCGTACAGCTCTTCCGGGGGGATCCAAGACGTTCCCAGGCCAGCCGAGAGATGTAGTCTCCCCAGCGTGTCCTGGGTCTGCCCCGGGGTCTCCTCCTGGTGGGACGTGCCCTGAACACCTCACCAGGGAGGCGTCCGGGAGGCATCTTCATCAGATGCCCGAGCCACCTCATCTGGCTCCTCTCAACGCGGAGGAGTAGCGGCTCTACTCCGAGCTCCTCCCGGGTAGCCGAGCTTCTCACCCTATCCCTGAGGGAGAGCCCGGCCACCCTACAGAGGAAGCTCATTTCGGCCGCTTGTACCCTCGATCTTGGTCTTTCGGTCACTACCGAAAGCTCATGACCATAGGTGAGGGTGGGAACGAAGATCGACCGGTAAACAGAGAGCTTCGCCTTCCGGCTCAGCTCCCTCTTCACCACGACAGACCTGTGCAGAGTCCGCATTACTGCGGACGCCGCACCGATCCGCCTGCCGATCTCTCGCTCCATCCTTCCCTCACTCGTGAACAAGACCCCGAGATACTTAAACTCCAGAATGAAAATTCAAGGAGAAATTTTAAATCTCACCAAATATGCACATATGCACTTGTTGCAATGACAAATAAAGTTCTATTCTATTCTATATATTGAATAAAAACGTGGATCAGTTTAACCCATGTTCAGATACACAGAGTGCCTGTTCTTGGGCATAGAAGTGACACACTTATGTGATGTCCATAGGTCTTGCAGTTGCCTTAGAAAATACTTGACAGGTTTACTGTTGAGGGTATAGGGTTTTTTTCCCAAATGCTGCTCTAATTTATTAGTTTAATAAAATCCACTTTTAATGGAGTCACTGTTACGTTTGTCATAACAAACTTACGGTGACCGTCTTCTTCTATGCTGTGAAATAAAGCTGTCACTTATCAATACATGGCATTATTGCCACCTACTGCTCTGGGGAGTGAGTAGAGAGTACTGCTCCTAAAAAAAATCCCTTAACTTTTTTTTTTTTTTTACTTTTATATTTAGTCCGTGACCCCCGTAAAACAGGTCCATGACCCACTCTCATGTTTCTGATTGGATGTCACGTTACTTTTTAGTGACTTTTTTGTACATCAAACGGATTAGACACATACAAGGATGCAGGAGTTTCTGTTATCTTCAACTGGTGTTCAGCACTTAACACAAGAAACATATTTTAATCTTATCGAAATACCTCATTTCTTGGTGAACTGTAGGGATGAACCAAAAATTCATCCACCTAAAATTTTCAGTTTTTGATCGAAAGACTTTAATCACCAAAACAGCACACCTGAAACATCATGTTGTGATGACACAAGCAAAAACCCACGGATCTTGTCTGAATCAGGGTCAACACGCCTGCAGAATGGATGCATTTCGATGTGTCCGAGAAAGACCAACGGATAGGGATTAACAAAGTGTGTAATGCACGCACAAGAAATAACCCAGGCCGTGATGGATGCGGAGAGCCCGCCTGGATTGGAGAAGCACACAGTGCAGGAGAAAAGCAGAAAACAAGGACTAGTCTCTCTGAACCAGATGGGGGGCATCCCTCTCTCATAGATCAGGTCTGTTATTTATCTTGTTTACATGACGGGATGGTAATGCATTCACAACTCTTCTCTGCTCTCTGTATCTGGGCACAGCAGAGCTCCCCCTAATGCGTACACACTTGCACACACACTCCATATGGTGGACAGAGAGTTATATCAGTATGATTAAGAAGTATAAATAGCATTGATATTTACGTATGCAATTGTAATGCCTTGATTTTAGTGAGGTTTGGCTGAAATACACTAGATGCGTCTGCAGTCCGACTCCATTCCATTTCATCTTGACTGCAAATGTCATCTTGGAGTCACAGACCGAAGAGTTTCTGCTCTTCCACCTCTATTGATAAGTCTCTCTTCATTCATGTCGGGCTGTAAAACCTCAAACCTGTTCACTTCTGGTCTGGCTCCACTCATGTCCATTTATCATGGTATTCAAGCCATATACGATCTGGTTTTAACACGGTTTGTTTTATTTTGAAAGTCAATTAGTGTTTTTGGGTAGTTTCCAGACCAGCCATGCAGACAAACTGCAACAGAACGGATCAGCGTAGTTTGACAGATTGACTTGAATGGAAACGTATCTTGTCTGTTGCCGTGACGGACTGGAGACACATCTAATGCATTTCAGCCATCATAGCCATAAATTCAATGGCACTAATGACTTGCATAATAATTTATTTCTGTGTTTTGTTTTCCAGCCTTGGTTTTTAAATTTTTCAGCCAAGAATTTTCATTTCAGTACATCTCCAATGCAATGATAGCTCTGGTATATTTTTAAAATAATGTGTAAAAAAACAAACTTTTGCGTGTATGAGATGACAGAAGACAAGCTTATATTTTAACAAACAAACTAAATAAATTGAGCAAAGTAAAGTCTGCTTGATAAAAAAAAAAAAAAATCACAATTTTGTCCCCCGTGGAAGAGTAACTGATGGTTTTGACAAACTGCTGCTGGTCATTAAAAGTGATGTCTCTTACCTGCTTTATTCCCCCAAAACAATTCACTCAGTTTACAACAGATGATGAAAAATAGCAAATCATAATAATAAAAAAATGTTGAGGCTCATTTGCAATTGGCTAATGTGCTCATGAGCTGCTCAACCCTTGGCGAACAATCGACTCTCCCTTGTACCACTGTCCTTTTCTGATGATATCTGTAACTTTATTCACAAACTTCATCCACCTCCAATTTACTAAAAAAATATGTTTGGTTTTTCCTTTTGTTCTGATCTTCACAGTTCTATGGGGATAAAAAAAAACTGCAGTATGCTTCCACAATTTAGTAAAAATTGAGGTATAACAGATCACACCTGATGACATCTCACCACAGTGAAGCTGGAGCCGATCAGAAACCCCAAAGGTCTGATTTTGGTCCCTTACGTTGTGGTTTCAGGTCCCTATTAGTCCAGCTGTGATGTGCTCTCAACCTCTTACCTGCGTACTCCGGGTCCACATGAGGAGGGTAGAAACGGAAGTTGATGAAGAAGGGGATTGGCATTCCATATTTGAACCACTCCACCACGTAGGGCTGGCCGTTCAGGGGGTGGGACACGTCGCATCCCAGGATGACGTTCTCTCCTGCTCGAGCTGTGACAAACTGGGGCTCCTCTCGCACTCCGTGGGCACCTGAGGGGAGGAGACATGAGTTTGGTTGTAGAAACTGATCGAAAGTGATCTATCAGACAACACACTTGAAACACAGGAAATAAGTACTTGTATGGAAAATGCTAAATATATCACAGGTTGTTGCATGTAAGATGTATGGAATGACTTTATCACAACCACAGAGTACAAACATTCACGTAGACGGGGGTATGTAATTCTCTTCAGAGTTTCACTTTTTTCACTCTTTGCTGCTCAGTAAGATATGGTAGTGAAGAAGAAATTTGGCGTTGTAGAAAAAAGTTGAATTGAATTGAATCCGAAACAAGGTTTGACATTGTAAAATGTGGAACCAAAAAACAAAATACAGACATTAAAAAAGACGCTTTTTTAATTTTCTTTTTTTATGTTTTGATGTGTTTGTTGATGCCAATATTCAGATATGTTTTTAAACTTTTTTATTTTCTATTTTTTGAGTGACTTTTTTGAGTTTTCAGTTCCAATTTCCTTTTTTCAGTTTCAACTTACTGGCAGTGTTTTCACATATTGGGGAGGGGTTGGGGTGGGGTTGGGGGCGGGGCTTAGAGCTTGAGAATGCACTTCCAGGTTTTCAGGAGAGGAGAGCGGCCTCTGTCGGCTACCAGCAACTTGTTGCCCCAGGGTCTGTGATCATACACTGGACAGTAATGTATGCACATTCACCTTTAATTCCCAAACCGCCAGTAAGTCCGTTTCGGTATTTTTAGGGTCGGGCGAGAAAAAAGAGTGTAAAATCATAGCTGAATATTGGCATTGAAAAACACATCATACCACGAAAAAAACCCTCACAAAACAGTGTATTTTTTAATGTCTGTATTTTTTTATTAATTCAACATTTTACAATGCCAGACCTTGTTTCAGATTCAATGTAACTTTTTCTACAATGCCAAATTTCTTTTTCAATACCAAATCTTACTGTCAGTTTTCTGACTCTGCTGGTGCTCCTTTCAATAGCGCTGTGTGAGTCAATACTCAATAATCACTTTACTGACTCATGAATCATGTTCCACACTCCCTACTGAATCATTCACTAACTCAGTACAAAGCTCAAGGTAGTCCAGCAAAATTTAAGCACAAGAGAATCACTCACTAGCTCACAGTACACAGCATTGCTTGACTCAAAACATAAACAGGTCATTCGCCTGCTCAAAGTAAATACACAGCATGGCTCGACGGATCCCTCAGTAGCTCTAAGTACGTACATATCGTGGCTCAACTTGCAGCCATAGGCTGTATATAGAGTTGGCTCCACCATTTACCTTTGTACGGTTTTGAAGCCAAAATTCCACCGTCGCAGGTGCAGCCATTGGTAGCTGTTGTGTAGCCAGAGTCTGCTCAGAGAATCTGAGTGGAGCCAGGTGACAACATTTTTATTTTTATTTTTTTATTCATTTATTTTTTCAAGAGTGTAACTACTTCTTGACTCTACCTCTCGACATATTTTACGATCCCGGAAAAAAGAACGGCAGCTGTCAATCACCGTTAAGCATGACATAAAGCCTTATTTTTAACTTCGAATAACTAATGAAAACAAAACTTTTAAGATAAAAGAGGACTAGAATACAAGTCCGCCAAATAATATCTTCAAATCACCTCAACATTCATAAGTGAAAAACATTTCTACCCGGTGTATCAATTTTTTAAAGTTTGACCACAGCCCATCTGGCATGACTGGAGAGCCAGATTTTTTTACCTTTATGGCAGACAGCCACCAGGGGGAGCAGTTTTTGTGGCGACCTCACTTCAAGCTGAGCAAGATGATGATCATTTTTTTTACAGTCTATGCTCACAGCACAGATTACCTACATGGCTTGACGCACAAACGAGTCACTCACTTATCTGCACCTGCCTGACTCTCAGCTGCAGCCACTGGAGCTCTCTGACCGCTGGCTGAGACACTCCCTCACCTGAGCTACAGGTCTGCTGCTCTGCTCTGATACTCTGAGTGACGCCATGAGAAGACATTTGGTCTACATTTTATGTTTGCCTTACAAAGATAACAGGGAGACTAAAGAAAAAGTACATTTAGTCAGTTTCACTGTTTATTCTGAAGATCAACTATAACTTAAAGTGTCTGACTCACAACTCTTTTCTGCTGCTGTTAATAATGTAATGAAAGGATGGAACTCAATAGAAACTTACAATTTAGTTCTGCCCTTTCATTACTAAAATAAATAATTCAGACAGACACATTTTTAGAACAAAGGTTCAAACAGTTGGAGCTTTTCATTTCACAGAACAATCCTCTTCATCAATCTTTGACTTCTTCCTCTCCCAGGTACAGCCCTGAAGAGTTTCTGGAAACTCTCTGGGGCGTTTTATCCTGTGTTTGGGTTCAGGTGAGGGCCACCTGCTCACCTCTGTTCTTTACTTTTCAAACCTGCTTCTTTAATCCTCTTGGCTATCGTGACTTCTCTCATTTAGAAGTAAACCTCTCATGTGATCCTAAGCTGATCCCAGCAGACTGTCAACACGCACGTGAGATATGGATCAGAGAAGAAGAAGTAAAGCAGACAGGTCTTCAAGAAAGCAGGAAGTGAGTGTTATAGCGTGATAACACAAACGTTTGCTGAGCTACGAGCTCCATCACTCAAGACAGCCGAGGCTGCCAGTGACAAATCCAGCCCTGAGCCGAGGCCAGTGGGCTGGGAGAGGCGGGATTAACAAGGCACGAGTGTGATTTATCTCAACACAACCTTTCTCATGTAATTCGTCTGACAGGAAGTGGGCGGACAAGGCTTGAAGGAGTTAATTTGACACCTTTAACCTGGAACATGACGGATTCTGTGAGTGATGGAGCGGCGGTGAAAGTGTGCGTCTGTTTTCCAGCAGCTGGACTGATCCCAGGCTAATTACTCTGCAGCTTTGCTTTATGAGCGGAAAGCTGGTGTGGTAGCATTTTACCAGTCGATACAGCTAATCAGATGTACTCACTGCCCGTCCCTCAGTGGCCTGGAAGAAGCCAGGCAGGCAGCTTCTTCTGCACACACACACACACACACACACACACACACACACACACACACACACACACACACACACACATGGCCTACTGCCTTACATTGGCTCACATTAGTCAGAGTAAACAGTGAACGGAGTGGTGTTAACAGGGGAAGCAGTGGGACTGTATCTGTTACATCTGCATTTAACCAAAGCGAGAATGACTAACCACAGAAAAGAGACTGGTTAAATGGTGACCACAAAAATAACATGTTGACAAAAAAAAAAAAAATCAAGATAAGAAATGTTAAATGAAATCCTTATTTAACATTGTTATGAAATTGACATGGCAGAGTTAAGTGACAGAGAGAGCTTGGGGATGCACCGATCGAGCACTGTGACAGGCAAATACAGGTTTAAACAGTTTAATCAGATATCAGTGACGAAGGGATGATTCACAGGAGAGAACAATCAAACTCAGCACTACAGTTTTCTGTGTCCATCAAGGCTCTGTGAATCTTTGTTGGAAAATGCTAAAATGATACTTGTGTCAGGAACCAAAGCCAAGGTACCGCTATTGATATCAGGTCTTAAAAAGCTAAACTGGTGCCTTCTTGGTACACTGAAGGAGTTGTTTTTGAGTCAACTCTGTTTCTTTTCAAGTTTCTTTAATAAAATCTAAAACTGAGTTAATGAAAGTCAGTGTTTGTTAAAGGCAGAGTCTGCAGGACTTCTCTAAGGTTTTCTGTCAACTTTTACAAGAACAATCCTGCTTTATCATCACTTCTGGACCTCTATACGTGTGTTCCAGTAGCTGTGTCATAATTCATGGTTTTAAGCTTGGCCTGTCACGATCACAAATTTTGCTAGACAATAACTTTCCAAAATATTATTGCTGATAAACGATATTATTGTCAATATTATTTTGATTATTTTTCCATTTTTTTCATTGATGTAACTATGATAATCACATGCCAATCACAGCATGCCCAGTGCAGGAAGAAGCCAGGCAGCTTCTTCTGCACACACACACACACACACACACACACACACACACACACACACACACACACACACACACACACACACACACACACACACACACACACACAAACAAAATCATTCTATATAAGTACAATTATATATGTTTTTTTCCTCTTCATGTCCCATTTTTCGACTGCAACGACCAGGGCCAGCCCTTGACATATGCGACCTAGGCAGCTGCCTAGGGCGCCATCTGCTGGTGGGGGCTGGTGGTTCGGTGTTCATTTGCTGGTGTGAAATAAAAGACGAGGAAGGATGTCTGACTGATGCCGACTTGGCCCTTTTATTGCTGGACTTGTAAGTACTTGTTGATTGTTTACCATCTGTTTACAGTATTCTTGAGAACGTACCAGTATGTAGTTTTGTTTAGACCTATTTCAAGTGTGTGATATCCCCAGCTTGTGGTTGTCTTTACTTTTGTTCACGTCATTGCTTCAACAGGACGAGTGCAGGGGCGACTTCACAGTAATAAAACCAGTTTAACTTAGGGATTTTAAACATCGTCATTTAGTCAAAATTAAAAAAATTACCTCGTCTCTATCCATCCTGCAAACAGCCGCTGGAGACAGAAGAATACTTTTGAGTGAAGTCCTGGCTTCTGTGATTCACCTACAAAACAAATGCACGCGACCAGCAGATCTGTACCTTTACTGCTGTATGCACACGCTAGCACTCATGGGTAGTTGAGTTCTCTTTCCGGTCCGGTTTGCCTTGGTTGTATTGTTTTGTTGATTATTTTAATCACAAGAAGTGGGATGTTACCATGTTGTAGTAAAGAGAGAGGTTTTGGGAAATGCACTTGTTCCCCCCAGGGACTTTTGCACTAAACTTGGAAGTGTTGTTTATTTTTATTTATTTTTATCATGGTTCTAAATATTCCAATGATGTGCATTTTTTGTCAATTGCACTGTTTTGAAAAGTTTTAAGATTTGCTGTATTGTTTTTATTCTCACAAAAGTTCTGTTTGTAAAGTTTTAGTGGGCATTGAAGTAATAAAGAATGTATATATGTTTATCTTCACAATTTATTATGTATTTATTTTATTGTGTGTATGTTTGCGTGTTTGCCGCGGAGGGTGGAGGGCGGGGGGTGGCGTGTTTTTGTCTTTCGTCTAGGGTGCTTGCTGAGCTAGGGCCGGCCCTGGCTACGACTTATTCTCATGAGCGACTTGTAGTCCAGAAAATGTGGAAAATGTCAGGGACCCAGTGGTTCAGTCACTAAACACAGTAACATAGTCAACAGTTACACCTCTGGGTTTCTTATCGGCTGTTTAGCTTCCAGTTTGTCATGAAAGTTCAGGAGTACAGAGCTGAAGGAGAAGCACATACAGATATGCTGCGACAGATCAACACAGCAGAGACATTTCTCTGTTGTCTCTTCTTATCTCACTGTCCATCCTCTATGTCTTTGTCAATCTTCAGTCATCCAGTGTTTGATTGGGATTAAGTGTAGGAGTCACAGCATGAACAGAAGTCAAGCAGAATTCACACCTCCTCCTAATAAACAGCAGCAGCAGTTCAGAAACAGCACATGCAGAGTTTTAAGGAGGGAAATATTCGCTCTGAGCTGTTTATAATTTCTCCTTCTGCAAATAAACATCCAGAGAGTGAAACTGAGCAGAAACAAAACCAGGACAAGCAGTTTTACAAACCGTCTGCAAGTCACACGGCTTGTTCACTGACACAGAGCACATCAGGACACCTCTGTGGAGAAAACACTGAGACTGTTGTTTACTCGCTCTTTATCATCGATTCCAGTTAGGAATCAGTGTTCAGAGCAGTGAGATGCTGCGCAGACATGTTTTCAGACACACTATGGAGACAAGAAGAAGAGAAAGAAGGGAAACAAAAGTAACCACAGGTGGGATAGCATCTCAAAGATTAAACTTTATGACTTATGATGCCGTTCAGACGGTCATTTCCATCCACAGTCTGAATGTTAATTTTAAGCAAGTAAGCAAGTAAAGGGAACATTTAATGCCCCAAACATAGATGCAATTCCTGATTCAGGTAAATAAAAGCTCCAGACAGATCCTTGCACAGGTTGGTCTATCAGGTCAATAACTGCCCAGAGAAACAGAGATCTCATAAAGCCGACCCCTCTTTCCAACCACAGTCAGCTCAAATGTGCTGAGCCTGATCCTGAACCTGATCAGAACAAGCCATCCTGCAATCCAGACACTTCACAGTTCACAGTGAACTCTGTGAGCTCAGAGCAGGCTGTGACCTGATTTAAGGAGCGTCTACGAAGGTCAAAATAAAAACAGAGGAAACTCAAATATTCATGAGTTTCAACCTAAATCTGTGTTGTTGATGAATTAAAGCTCTTCTGTTGATCAAACTTCAACTGTCTGTTGCAAGCTTCTCTTCCCAAACACGCACAAAAAAAGAAAAG
The DNA here is from genome assembly GCF_033239565.1 of Halichoeres trimaculatus. Lineage (NCBI taxonomy): Eukaryota > Metazoa > Chordata > Actinopteri > Labriformes > Labridae > Halichoeres > Halichoeres trimaculatus. The sequence continues at coordinate 34,728,403 of NW_027437184.1, forward strand.
GGTGTGGGGGGGGGGGGGGGGGGGGGGGGGTGTATAACACAGGTCAAAGTCTAATTGGTCCTCCTAAGTCCAGTGAAAAAAAAAAAACATATATTTTCACTGTCATTTTGTATGTAGTAAGCTGACCTCTGTAGCAGAGTGACACAGTCTACGCCCCCAATAAATCTAAGGAAGAAGAAAAACATGACACAGTAAACACAGAGCACAGATGGAAGACATGCAGCATTTTGTCCTCTCTGTGATTGGCATGTAGCTCTCTGTTACAAAGAGCAATCAAGCTTTGTTTCAGTGAAGTCTGTGTGCCGCCAGGAGAAATGCAGCCACTGTCGGGGTAAGTGATGATTCTTTTGACCAATCAAAGGGCTGCAGTGTTGTAGCTCCACCTTCCGAGAGCAGATCAGTTCAGTCTAGCACCCATACAAAAGGGGCCCAAAAAGTGGGATGGCTCATCTTGGTTATTTGAGGATCTGTCCCAGGATAAGTCAGTGGAAATGCCACAAAATGTGCGCTGTACTGATACGAATAGAACCGCTCTGCTTGGTAGAAACGCTGCTTTTCACTTGCACTTAGAGAGAAAGTTAGCTTTCTGCTTACCAAGTATGTGTCAAATACCCGTGATTAGCTTGTGCTAAAATGCCAAGTCAGGTGCACGGCTCTCGAGTGTCTCCCACCTAGAAGCGTGACGCTGCAGGTGGCTGGTGGGCTAGTGAGTGTGTTCACGTAGTCACTGATCCAAGGAGGAGGAGGAGCCCAGTTTGAATGTTTTGTTACTAACAAGATTTACAGACGGTAAGGGTGTAACGGTACACAAAAATCATGGTTCGGTACGTACCTTGGTTTTAGGGTCACGGTTCGGTACATTTTCGGTACAGTATGGAACAACAAAAAACCATTTGCTTGTTTAGCATGTTTATTAAACCAAAAACTTTCCATTATACAGCGAGGGGGGAGGCTCTTCAAGCTCCGGTTGGTCGTTAGCAGCAGCCATGATGCACAATTCAGACACAAGCTCCTGTGGCTACGGAAGCTCTTTGATATTCATCTTCTGATTGGCTCACTGTGAGACGTCATGTTCACATGATATGCACATCATCGCAAAGCACGAATCACAGACCACTTTCCTCATGAATATTAAAACACCTTCCCTGCTCAGCCAATCATAGACGAGTACTCACGTGGATATTAAAGAGCCATGTGCAGCAGCTAACATAAACTTACTGTACTCGTTTGAATACAGCACTGTACTGAACCAAACGGCCTTATGGAGCGGTTCGGCCAGGATGCATGTACCGTTACACCCCTAACAGACTGCTACTTTAACATTCATTTCAGTCATTGTTTGACAAAGTAACTAAACTGATATTTGAGTAGAATTTCTTTGTATGAATTAACTGTCAAACGTGTTTACAAAGTTCAGTATCGAACAATCTCTGCCTCGTTCTCTATCTGCCACTTTGCCCCTGAGTTTTGACCAGAAAAGCCACCTTACGCTTTGTTGACTTCATTTAGTCTGGATTAGGAGCTTTGTGTGGTTCTGATGTGTAAAATGTATTTTACAAATTACAGACATGATTAGTTAACTCGGCGTTAACAACACTTGCATCCTCTGCGATACTGTCCAGTCCTTCCTTAAGGTGTTTTAATTATGCCGCTCTCTGGCTGTAAATACCTAGTGTCCTCTGTATGACTGGTGCTGTCTCTGTCACGGGTTAAGTGTCTTCTCTTGATGGAGTTTCCATTTTTTTCAGATGAGAATTAAAAAAGCAGCATGATGAGGCCTAGTCTAGACAGTCGGCAGCAGACAAACAGAGGAATCATTTAAAACAGACAGAGGTTTCAGACTCTCTTCTCTCCTGACATAAAGACAAATAGAGAACAAAACATCACTTCTTCAGAGGATCATTCCCACTCAGCTGGATTTTCTCCATTTGCAATTAGCTGAACGTGCTTGTTGTGGAGCAGAGTGAGCTCATTACGCCGCTGCAATAATTGAATATCCATCCAAGGCCGGCAATAAATTCTTAATAGTGCACTCTTCAATTATCAATCTTGACTTTTTAAATGCATATTAAAGCTGCAGCAGGGAAGCATAAAGAGCTCTCACTGTCACCTTGAACCGAGGTCAATATGAAAAGCAACTAATCGTCTGGATTCTGCGCTAAGCAGGAGATGTTTATCTTGTAATTAGGCCTAATTGTGGACATCTAATGGAATAAAAGCAGCCAGAGATTCAACATGATATGTAAATCAACAAAAACAAAGAGCTGTGTTTCTCTTCAGAGAGGGCCGAGTGCTGCAGGAACATCTCCACACAACACTGCTATCACAGGTCTGTGATTTCCACAGTCAGAGCTCCTCTGAGCAGCAGCCATCCAGTGGATTACATCACTGAGAGCCCGTGTATGTATCAGTGGGAGCCTGTGAATTCACATGTGTGTGTGTGTGTGTGTGTGTGTGTGTGTGTGTGTGTGTGTGTGTGTGTTCTGCTGTGAGCTGGCAGAAGCAGATAATAACTGAGTGTGCTTTCCCCAGTGGTGAAACCCCCCCACCCCCCATCCCCTCACTTACACACATACGCATGCATGTTACCTCAAGCAGCGCTACGTGTTGATTGGCTGCTGGTGACATCATGGCAGATAGCAGAAAAACAGGCCCACTGGAAGGTATGACTTCACTGTGTGTAACTGATGAGACAGAGAGGGAGCGGGAGAGCGGGTGACGAGGGGGGGGGCATGGATGACTCGCTCATCTTCTTCCCCACCTCCACCACCTCCTCTACCCCAGAAGGGTTTAGCTCATTTACAATCAAAGACCCAGGGGAGGGTACCATCATAAGGTTTAGCTGCTCAGGTGCACTCCCTTTCTTACACACACACACACACACACACACACACACACACACAGGTGAAGGAGTAGGGGTGTGTAAACCTGCTGGTCGTCTGTGATGGTTATCGATGGTTACTAGAAATGCTATAACATGTGATTCCTCCCCCCTTCCACACCTCCACCCAGCATCCCCTCAGTGACAGCGTGCAGCAGCATGAGGACAATCAGACGGTGACACCAGCAGTGAGCGAGATGAAGATGTTTATGATGTAACCTGAGAGACCTCTGGTGTTGACCCTGTCACAGAAATCAATTTATAGGGTCAATTGTAGCCATTGTACAGATCACCCTGGGGAGTCACAAGCCATCATTTTTAAGGGGCCATGAACACTCCAGTGGCTCAGGCCTGTTGTGACTGGCAGTTTTATTGTGCTCTGCTTAGAGGGAGCAGCTTTTTCCTGGTCGAACACCGACAGGACCAGAGAGCTGGGATGCAGGTCTGTCTGGCTCATGATAGAAGGAAATTCAATTGTTTTAGTTTTGTTCCTCTGGTGCTGGAACAGAATATGAACATTTATGTTGTTTTTTTGTAACAAATGTATAATTCTAACTTTACACAATCTTGATTCTGCATCAAGTATCTTACTGTATCACTTTTGTATTGCAAGGGATTGTATCATTTTGTAACCTTTAATCTCAAAACATGTCATGGAACATAAAATAGCCTAATGTAATGCAACTTCATGCAATGTAATATAATGTAACATAAGTTAAGGTAATACAACATAATGTAATGCAACTTAACCTTATGCAACATATTGTAGCATAAATCAAAGGAAGGTAAAGTACCATGAAACGTAACTTGATGCAACATAATTCAATGAAACTTAATGAAACTTAATGCGACTGAATGTAATGCAACATTCCCTTACATAACACTAAAAAAGCACTCAGAGAGCACAAACCTCCGCCAAGCATATTGTGATCATCACATAACACTTTAGTCCTACTTTATGTTATACTCCCTTTCAGCAGACTGTCTGCTACAATTTGATGTTAGTTGCAGGTTTGTACCTGACAGTGTTGAAATTATGATGACCCAGTACACATTTTATATTTCAGGTCTTAGTATCCAGAATATTGCCAGGATCTGGATCGTATTTTTACATCTGTCAGAAATTATGGTGACCTTGTCTTGTGTTGTTTTGCAAAGTATTCAAACCATTAATAGTGGAGTTATATACACATATGGTGCAAACGGCTCTGTCTCACATTGCTTAAGAGTCCTTTAAAAAAAATCCTGGATCTACAGTGATCCAGATCACCTCCAAAATTTAGTTGCTTCTTCCTTATCCCATTTTGAACATGTCCTAAAAGTTTAATCAAGATCTTTTTTTAGTTTTTGAGTTACATTGTTCACAGAGAAACAAATAGACAAACTCTCCCAAAAACATAACCTCCTTGGCAGAGGTAATAATGTAAGGTAATATAGTGTAACAAAATGAAAAGTAATGTAATGTAAGTCAACAAAACTCAACATAATGTAATGTCACGCGACAAAACATACCACAAGTTGTTACAAAGTAATAGAATGTAATAAAACAACATAATGCAATGTAACATGTAACTAAATTAGGACCCCCCCCCAAAAAAAAAAAAAAAAAAAATTCAATTAAGTTAAATTAAATTAAATAAATAAATAAAATTAATAAATTAATTACATAAAATGAAATAAAATTCATAAATAAAAAAGAGATGGTAGTACATCTCAAGGGGATATCCTTTAAATAAATAATACAAAATTATAAGAAATGCAACATAATTGCACATAATGTACTGTAAAGAAACGCAGTATAAGACAATGAAACATAATGCAGCATAATGTAACACACCATGATGTAAGAGAACATAACATAATGTAATGTAATTTAACATGATGTGATATAATGCAACATAACATAATGTAATGCTACATAGCAGAGCGCCATGCACCACAGAGCAATATAACTGAACCTAATGTAATGTAACACAGTGTAGTGTAATGCATTGCACCACAACGCATTGAACCATAACACATTGCACCACAACGCATTACACCATAACAGATTGCACTGTGACGTATTGCAACATGACACAATGCAATATAATGCATTTGACCAAAATGCATTGTAATGTAAAACATTGCACCATATCCCATTGTAACATAACACATTGCACCTTCATGCATTGCACCATAATGTATTGCACAGTAACACATTGCACTGTAATGCATTGCAACATTACACATTGTGATGTTATACATTGCAGCGTAATTTAGTGCATCTCAACTCAGTGTGGTGCAATTCAGTGTAGCATCAAGTATTGCATTGCAGTGTATTGTATGTTTTTTAATTGTACCTTGTTGTATTGTGTTGTATTGTGTATCAGATCAGACTGTATCCAAAGTTCCCCCCCTCATTGTTCTTACTCCCTGCTCTGCTTTAGTCCAGCACGCTAATGAATTAATCTCTGTTAATTTTTTGCTTGTTGCCAGGTTCAGAGGTGTCAGAGATGAGGCTCTCCTTCATGATAAGACAGCACAGCAAACCATGTGACAAGAGAATACTGTGTGACAGCACGACAGGCTTATTTTCATCCCAGCCTCAGAAAATGCATCTTCATTTATTCAAGGCGGCAAACGAGTCCGTGCATAAAAATGCAGTGAGATGTAGTAAATAAACAACACGTATGGCACATTAAAACACAAACACAGAGCTCTCCAGCTCTCTGTATCAGCTGAGACTCAGTGTTGGCACTCAGAACACTGAATATGCTTAAGCTCCATGTCTGCGCTGGTTCCTCTGGCTCTCTCCTGACCATGCCGAGCAGCAGCAACCGGCTCGCTCTGCTAAGTGCCAACAAAAATAAAAAATAAATGAGACTTTCTCACAATGGGACATGAATTATTGATGGCTATAGCAGGGTCAGTGCATTATAACACAGCTTATTATTCTCACACCTGCACTTCCGCTCTCTTTCTTTGAACTCAGCCGTGGTGGTAATAAAATGACAGCTCTGTGAAATTAATGGAGACATTAATAATGATACCAGCCCGTGCAGTAAGCTGAGAGGATGTGAAGTGCAGCAGAGACATAAAACAACATTGTTTCTTTGAGCTACATTACTTCACTACATAAGCTTCAATAATACAAGAGCAGCTAACCTGTTTGCAGTGTGTACAAAAATGAGAGCTTGTTCTTGAGCTTTAGTTGAATAATTGAGGATGTGACAGAGGATGTGTTACAGAGGAAAATATTTTTTTCTTTTCTGTCTTTGTGATACATCACCTCCAAACTACCTGCTACTGGAGCCCGAGGCTAAAGGTTTAAAGACAGCACAAAGTTTCTCATAAAAAGACTCAGCAACATTTTTTCAAAGTTCAGATTTTATAATCAAGGTTAATTTCCCTTCTTGAAAAATGGGGGATTGTGCCTTTTTAGCACCTGTTCAGTAGTTTCAAACATTGTATAATTAAAAAAAAAAAAAATCTATTGAAGGTGTTCAGGAACTTATACATTAGCCTCAGCCTGAAACACTTTGGGCTCTAATTTCGTGGCGCACCGCAGGGGGCGCAAGCCTGGCGCACCCCACGCACCCCCCACACCCCCCGCACCCCCCGCAGTGTTCATTTCTTGCTGCGCACCGCCCTGCGCTACCAATTTGACAATTTGGTAGACCGTCTGCGCAGAGATGGGTGTGACTGCGCGCCAGGGGGAGTTGACGGCGCACCAGGAGGAGGTGTCGGCATATTCATGTTGGTGCAGTGACAATTTCATGCCAAAAAAGTGCACTGAAAGCTCGCCAGCTCCAACCTGGTCTATTCTCAGCACAAAGCAGAGCGCACCCTGCGCAGCTGTAATTTGGTGACAGGCGCACATGTGCGCACATGTCAACAAAGCCTCAGAGGCAGGTTTCCAGAGTGTCAGGCACATTTTAATGCAATAAACAATCACAGCAATCGCTATTTAATGTAACTGTCTGAACCAGCATATACATTTATATCTATATTAACTGTCCCGTCGCATCTGATGTCAGATTAAAGCCGTTTGTTATAGTGGAAAGTTAACCTGACGGCAGCTGGAAGTTTGATGCACATCTTACAATTAAACAATAAACAGCCTTAACATCTGATACTATGGACGGGGCATGAAAATCAATAATCGAAGCGTTTCAATTAATATTGAATCGAATCGATATTGAATCAAATCGCCACCTTAAGAATCAAAATCTAATCGAATCGTGAGGTTCTTAGCAATAACCAGCCCTAATATAATCACTCACTTAAAGTGATTGTCCTCAAGACAGTTGGTTTCAACAGTAACAGGGATGTTAGAGGGTTTGAGTCTTGAATAGTTTTAGATGTTAATGTGAGTATTCTTCTTGTGCCTTGCCATCAAACTCTCAAACGCCATTGAAGCATTGTGCAAACTACGATGGGGTTACAAAGTATGACAGGTTGCAGATTTTTTTGCAATACTGGCAACATTTATTTCTAGTGGAAATGCTGAGTGTGTGTGCATGTGAATGCATAATCCATACTTTTTCCTTTTTTTTCTCTTCTTTTTTTAAAGAAATACAGATTATAGAATTTAGACTGTTTACTGAAGTGATTTTTTTTGGCAAAGATCTAAAATTTGTTGACATTTGTGATTAAATACAGCAACATTCACAAAGTTTAGCCAAATTTACCACTCATTCATATGGTGAACAATCAAATATGAGCTCAGATTGTTTCCCTGGTTGAACAAGTTTTTAAAAATAAGTTTTTCTTCTATGCCTATCACAGTGATGTGATAAATTATGTTTGAACATAATGTGTGACGTGTGTCCTAATTAAAGAGTTATTAACACTTGGAGTAGATTTTAGGAAGAGAACAGTGTACTTTTACTTAAGTTTTATTTTAATAAGAGTACTTTTATATGTAATTGAGAACAACTCAAGTAGAGTAACATTACTTGTACCACAAATTTTTGGGACTCTTCCCACCTCTAAAACCATTTTTTGTTTTGTTTTTAAAAACCTTTTGGAATATGTTGCTCAAATTTAAAATGATGCAATCTTCACTTTTAACTTTTGATTGCACTTTTTTAAATAAATTATCAGATTTAAAAACTATCAAACCACATTTTAAGTCTTATTTTCCACAGCATCCTAACTCTTACAGAGTCGGGGTGTAGATGTGAAAGGCAGAAAAACAAGCACAACCCAGTGAAGACTGAATGCACTGGGAGAACCTGTCGTGTGATTAAGGAGTTTATTTTAGAGAGCGGTTAGTGAGGATGAGTTGTAGAAAACTGGAGTATTTAGAGTTCAGGCTCAGTTTAAACGGGAGAAAAACAGAAATCCAAACGGCTGCTCATTTGTGTTTGTCAGCCCGTGCTACCAGCCTCAGATATATCAGAGTGGCTTAAAACACCAGTGCCTCACCAAAGGGTGGGGGACTTGACCTAATTCTGCTCTCCGACTCTGAAGCAAGCTCCTCTCATCATTTGGAATTCAAAGGAGATCTTCCCAGGGAGTAAAAGCATCTGATCCCTGCTGCACCACATGTGGAGTTCAGCGAACAGAGCCTGGTGCGGTGGTGGCTCTGATGTCGTTCGACTGTAAACACTGGTGAAAAGTCTGGACAGCAAGACAACAGGGTTGACTTCAAAGAGTTTAATCCTGCCAGAAATTTCTGTTTGTTGTGACTCCATGCAAACAAGCGCTGAGTTAGGTGACGAGTTTGGTTTTTGTCAGAGAGGAAGGTTTAACACGCTCCTTCTGCTGTCAACCATTCTTCTTCTTCTCCATGACCCACTTTGCCTTTTGTCCTGATGATTTTCTTTGTGCTAAATCTCTGGATGGTATTCGGATATTAGAGGTCGCAGCAAGAGGAGAACATAGCGTGTATCTGTCATGTCTGTTTTCAGACAGGAAGGGTTAAAACTTATAGCAAACTACCAAAGCACAGACATGTAACTGTTCTGAAAGAAGCCAGCTCCGAGCTTAAAGTGATACTCCGGGATGGAACAAGTTGGGTCCTATCACAAGGTTTAGGGCAGAAATTACCCCTACAGCAGTGTTTTTGTGCAGCAGAAGCCCAGGGCGCATGGACCAAACACCCCCTCCCTGCTCCTCTGCTGGTTTCCTCTGCACTCAGACGGGGCCATATTTTACGTGACCAAAAACACAAATAAACGGACTCCCACTGAAAAAATCGGATATCAGTCTGCATTCACACTTTATTTAGAGAATTTTCAGCGCGTTACTTTCACACAAAAACACCGCTAAATAAGGCTCTAGTTCTCATCGTGTCTCTTCGTCCTGGCAGACTACCGATATCAGATTTTTTCAGTGGGAGTCCGTTTATTTGTGTTTTTGGTCAAGTAAAATATGGCCCCGTCTGAGTGCAGAGGAAACCAGCAGAGGAGCAGGGAGGGGGTGTTTGGTGCGAGCGCTCTGGGCTTCTGCTGCACAAAAACACTGCTGTAGGGGTAATTTCTGCCCTAAACCTTGAGATTGGACCCAACTTGTTCCATCCCGGAGTATCACTTCAATTCATATGTATATACAGGTGGACGAGCTGCCACCTTCACACAAAAGTGAAGCCAACCCCTCCAGCATGGATGGAGAGATTGTGCATTGATGTTCTACATCCTTTTTGGAGCCAGACAGGGCTCTGACAAAAACAGGCTTAACTCAGCTATTATTCAGCAAAAGGTGAGATCAGAAAAAACAGACTTACATCTTTAAATTTTTTTTTTTTTTTTTTTTTTTTTTTAAGAAAGCTCAAAGAGTCGTGTGTAAGTCCACTAAGTTTCATTCATGTACTGTATGGATTAAGGTCGTAGGGGCGTGGTATCCGCTAAGTCCCCCGTCTGTTCACGATGCAGACTAATAAACCCGATCATTTACAGGGGCCATATTGGATTAGATATGGAGCGAGCTTTGAGCTTTCTTTACTACATAGCACCTGTCAGAACATGAGCTGAGCTGTGTTTCTGACTGTTTCTGACATTTAAACGATCCTAATATCTTCATTTTAACAGGTAGGCAGCATGCAAGCCCAATGTCAATAGCTCCATCAGTTTCGTGGTAGCGTGACGCCATAGCAGTGTGACACAGTATACCCCGCTAATAAATCCAACAAAGAAGAAAAACGCAACACAGTAAACAAAGAGCAATGATGGGAGACATCCAGCATTTCATCTTCTTTGTGATTGGCTTCTTTGTTCCGAAGTGCAATCAAGCTTTGTTTCAGAGAAGGCTGTGTGCCGCCAGGAGAAATACAGCTGCCGCTGTCGCACAGGAAGTAACGATTTTTTCAACCAATCAATGACTGCAGTGTTGTAGCTCCACCTTCTGGGGTCAGATCGGTTTAGTCCTGCACCCCTAAAGAAGGGTCCCAAAAAGTGTGACAACTCGTCTCGATTATTTGGGGATCTGTCCCGGGATTAGTCATAAGAAACGCCACATAATGTCTGCTGTACTGAGACAAACCAAACTGAACTGCTTGGTGGGAACGGGGCTTTAATGCAATTTTTATTGCTTTTAACGTCTATTTTTATTTTTATTTTTTATTTTTTTTTGCTGGGTTTGTTTGTGACTTCCCAGCCTCAAGCAGATTCTTGATGAACAGCAACTTTAAGCACTTCCACATAGACTTCATTTTTCTAAACCGGATGTTGCCCCTTTCATTCCAGCCCTACTCTATGAATCTGATACATATAGAACATGACTCACAAAGGAAAGAGGCTGACCCATGACTCCTACATTTGATTATTTCCATCAAAGTGATGATAATAATTTAGTATCACAGCTACAAAGTTAAACAGTTGGAGTTCTGTATGGTTCTGGATTTGTCTTCAGGCCTGGATACAGTAAAGTAGAGTTAGAGTGTGAAGCTCTCAGAGTCAAAATAAAAGGTGTGAGAGCTCCTGCTACACTGCAATTAAATCAAACCCTGGCACATCTGAAGGCTCTGCGCGATCGGTTCATGAAGGTGAGAATGACCTGATCAAAGTCAGAGATCTGCTGTTGGAGAGTTTCCAAGCGAGGTGGGTATACTACAAGCAGAAAACTGATGAGGATGCTGCAACATCACAGGCGGACAGGTCAGTTTGTGGTGTGGCAGCAAACTCTGCCAACATACTGTTGACTGGAAAAGTGAAAATAGGAGACTTGTCGTCCAAAAGACATGTGAAAACCACTCTATGGTGGTAAAATAAACTTGTATAAAAGGTAAAAACTAGGGGTGTAATGGTACATGTATCCGTGCCGAACCGCTCCATGAGGCCGTTCAGTTCGGTACAGTGCTGTATTTGAACGAGTACAGTAAGTTTACGTTAGCCGCTGCACATGTCTCTTTAATATTCACGTGAGTACTCGTCTATGATTGGCTGAGCAGGGAAGGTGTTTTAATATTCATGAGGAAAGTGGTCTGTGATTCGTGCTTTGCGATCATGTGCATATCATGTGGACGTGACGTCTCACGGTGAGCCAATCAGAAGATGAATATCAAAGAGCTTCCGTAGCCACAGGAGCTTGTGTCTGAATTGTGCATCATGGCTGCTGCTAACGACCAACCGGAGCTTGAAGCAAGCAAATGGTTTTGCATTGTTCCATACTGTACCGAAAATGTACCGAACCGCGACCCTAAAACCAAGGTACGTACCGAACCGTGATTTGTGTACTGATAGACCCCTAGTAAAAACAGAATTCAAAAACATTAAAATGGAAAAAAAAAACATTAAAATATGAATAAATAAAACAGATTTTAAAGGGCCCCACTTAACACCAGGATCAAGTTTTAAAAATTCTCCTGAGTCAGAAATCAAAGTCAGTCTTCAAGATTCGCTTTCCGACTTTTGGTTAATTAGTGTTTCACACTTAAGTGTCATTAAAAGGTCAGAGGTCAGCTAAAGGGAGTGGACCTTGTGTCGTGAGTATTGACATCATTCATCAGTAACAACAGACTCTACAGGCACTGTAACATAATGAACTCGTCTCTCAGCTGGTTAACGTGCTGCTCTCTGGAGCGTCATTACCGTCACTCCAGCTCCTCTGGTAGTGGGAGGAACCCAGAGTTAAAGTTCCTGGTCCAAACACCAGTTGACTCTGATGAGCGCCTCAGATGAAGAAAGGCTCAGGGAGAAATAAACAGGCGTCTCATTCCCTCTCCTGTCCACCACGTATTTGCATTTTGTCTTTCCTGGTGTGGTGCAGGCTCTATGAGGGATTACTGCAGCTGAAATTAATTTGGGTAAACCTGCAGAATCTAATTTGGAGAGATTAAACGCTCTGTGGAGTTTTAGTGGGTGAATTAAACGAATGAGTGCATGAAATAAAGGAAAGGAGAAACAGTTTCTGGATTCCAGCTTGAGTCAAAGTTAAACTGAGTCCTGCTCACCGATCGATAAGAAGAGGACGAGTCTGACTGCACAGAGCTCAGCCTGTTTTTCTGTGTATCAGCTCTTCTCTCTGAGGTTTCCAGATTTGCGTTGAAATCCCTCTTTGTGTTGTGACTTTAACCGAACAGACTAGATGAACACTAACTAGAAGCTGCAGTCTTTGCATGCCTGCGCTCTCTTTGAACCTCTCTGCGCCGTTACATAACTTGACTTGGATGGATTTTATTTTAGGACCCAGCTGGTGTCGTCTCTTCAGCCAAAACCTCTGGCTGTTCTTTTTGGCTGCTTCTGAAGATTACTTTAAGGCCTGATGTAAGCTTTGATCAAATCCTTTGCTAAACTGGCTGTGGATGTGAATACAAATCAGAGGCAAAGTTTCCCAGCATGTTCTTCTCTTCCACTACGTTTCCTCCTCTGCTGTGTTCAGGAAACATTAGTTACAGTTTCAGAGCGAAGGCTGTGAGCGACGACTGCTCACTGCTCCTGCTGTAGAAACAGGAAAAATCACAGGAACAAATAATGGCACAAACACACCTCAAATAAAATAAAATAAAAACACCTGATTAAAACTATCAAGGCTCCAGATTCAACCTGAATAAAACAATCTGATTCAGATCTGGCTGTGATATACATACAGTGCCAAAAATGTCCAAGTGATTCAAGAAAAAATCTCAGTTTGTACTTCACCTCCTGTTTCCCAGAATGCACAGCAGGAATGGAAACAACTAATCGATAATCTGTTAACAGCATTTAGAATTTGGTCAATCTCAGGGAACTTTGTTGATCTGATGTTAGCGTTTAATAAAGAGACTACACACGTCTAACTCTCACCACACAACAGTTTCCACCATCATGACATTGTGCGTGGATTTTACAAAAGCAATGAGACATTGCACCCACCAAGGGATGATTTAGCTTAAGAAGCGAGGGACAGAGCTAACAGAAATACTCAAGCAGCACAATGCATTATCTCAACTTGCCCAAAATAGAAAGTGAAGACTGAAGCAAAGTGATGTGTATGAATATTTCAGTTCAGAGAACGACCTCGCTCATGCAGTTTTTGAATACCACACAGCAGCTACTATAATGTGTACCACTAGCCCAGTGTACACCACATCCTCTTGGTTGATGAATCGCTCTCTCCGTCTCAACCCACTACCTCAACAGTGTTGGCATGGAAAAACCGTGACGGACAGGCAGAGAAAATTACTCAAAGTATTTGCAACTTAATTAAGAGGGATGCTGCCCTATTGGTTGTGGCTGCCTGTTGCAGTGGCTAAGTCTTCTTTGTCTGTTTCTTGTAATTTTCTGTCTCTCTTTTTGCATTTGAAGTGGATCATTACGTTTTGTGGTTTATTTGTTGGTCATGGACACCAAACTGGTTTTGTCTTCAGTGATATGTCTGCTGTTTTGCTCCTGTGTTTATCTGGGGATCCTACATGAAACCATGGCTGCATTGTTTACATGTGAAATCAGCTGTTAGCAACCTGTAGCATGTCAATGCTAACTGGTGCAGGGCCTGATGTTTCCCCACAAGGTGAGGAGAAGGAGGTGAGGTTCTCAGATGTGAGCTAAGGAGTGATGACATGGACCTGTCCTTCCATCCATCATTATTGGGAATGTTCAATGAGATGGACAAGCTAAGCATGCTAACCCAGCAACAGAGGCAATACCAGAAGGCAGAGTAGCATCATGCTATTCACAGACATGGCTAACGAAGCTAACACCAGACACCAATGCCACACTGGAAGAACTTCACTTGCCATGAGCAGACAGGATCCAGGAGACAGAGACTGAACAGACTGCTGAAGAAGCTCAGTCCTGGACCCTGTGGAGGTGGAGACTGGCTGAACTGGACAATGATGGACGGGCTGTCATCATCTATTTTCTTATGGACCTTTTTGCACTTTCTATACACTTTCTTACTTTTGTTTTCTTGATTGCTGCTGTGACTCCTCCTGAATTTCTCCTTGGGGATAAATAAAGCACTTCTGATCCTGATTCTGATATGCTGCCTACAAACATCGCAGAAGGACAGGGCATTGGCAAATGTGCTCCACGATGATGATTAATCAACGGATTGATTGTTAACGTTATAGATGCTCAAGATGGCAGGTGATATCCATCTCTCAGGAAACTGATCATATCTTTGGTCTTTTTACTACAGTGTACATAAACCACTTCATAAATTAAACAGACCACAAGTTGATGCTAAGGAAGCAGGTTTCTATCAGCTTTAAAGGGCTTTCTAAAACCAGAGACAAGCAAACAGATCAACAGAAAACTCAAAGTATGTACTACATACCACATTCAAAAGCAGTAGGCAGTACATACTGCATTCTAAGGTAGCGTACGATGTCATGGTAAGCTAATCAGAGCCAAAGTTCAGGTAGGTGGGTGTTGCTGATACAAACTTTACCGTGCCACAGACAGCCACACAAGACAAAAACATGCAACAATGGTACGTCCAAAAAAATAGTGTTTTCAGGACAGAAGTACACGCACTACTTCAGCATGATTGATATAAAAGACAACAACACACATGAGAAGTGTCCCAGAGTGAAATCTGAATTCTTTTACATATCTGAAGGGTTTTTTGTGTTGTTGTTGTTTTTTTAAATAATGCAATAATTATCTTCCTTAATAACTAATTACATTTATGAAAGAGTGCATCAGTTACTGATTCAGTGACTCATTTAGAAAGTAATGAGTAACTATAAATAGGTGCTTTTTTTCCTGAAAACGCTTTGACTCCTGAAAATGTGATGGTCGTGTGGTTCCTCTGGATACATAGTCTCAGTTCTCTAAGAGAAACTGAAAAACTCTGAATGCCTCAGCTTTGAGACTCCATAAGGCTCTGTGTTCACTGTGAAGCCTGTTGGATCAAAGCTGCAGGTAACATTAGCAGTGTATTATAAATGTGGCACTCCTTAATTTCCAGTGGGCGTTTCTCAGAATTAGCTGATGATACCAGCTTTGAGAAGCTGGGAACATCTAATGTTGCTGCTCTCTCTGCTGTATTTCTATTAGTAAAGCAGAAACTAAACACGATAAAAGGAGCTGACATGAGCAGTGAAATAGTTTTATCAGTTCCTAAATAGTTTTCTTGACCTGAAATCTGTGTGGACATCAGGGAGACATAGAAGTCAGACATCACCTTCCCTACAGTTCAGGAAAATCTGTTCCAATAACGACAGGAACAAATCTGGCGACAGGAAGGAATCATCCTAAAGTCAGCTTCATTATGTTGTTGTGTTAATCCTGCAGCAGCAGAGCAGAGAGTTAAACCAAACGTTTCAAACTGTGCAGAGGGCAGCTGACATCTGGCAGAAAGCAGAGGGAACACTTTGCTACATTAATCTCACCAGTAATGACCAGCTATGACTCCTGTGAAGCCTGTTTATATTTCTACAAGAGGCCTACGTGGTCATTAGCTCTGTGGTTTCTCTGCTCCTCTAGTCTGAGCTTCTGCTCCACTCTGCTGGTTACACAGGAAACCACCGTGACTGAATCTGAGCATGACGTGTTGGAGCTGAAGCTGTCAGATGCTGAGCTGCACTTGGTCATAATGTTATTGCAAAGAAGAAAGAGAGAGGGCGCTGGTGATGTGACGTACAGCTGCTAATCCATGGAAGCAAATCAGGATGCTACCCAGTGGACCTTTAGATGTCCCGTGATGTCACCAGTCTGTTTCTGATAAGGAGTTTTGAAGCCCATCATCTGCAAAAGCCATATTGGAAATGCTTGACTGTTTTTCTTCATGAGGAGAGTTTCTGATTTGAATTTGGTGAATGGCAACTCCTCTTTGGCAATGTTGTTTGCAACATCAGTGTTTCTCCGAAGTTTACAGCCTACTTTGAATTATTAGACTGGCTAATGCACATTTGCGTATACTAAATTTCTAGACTAAAATCACACACTGAAATATGCCATCTTTACAATCTGTTACTCATAGTTATTATAGTAGAGAGTGAAGTTAAAGGTACAGTCTGCAGGATTTTCCTAAAAAAAAAAAAAATGCAACTTTTACATGAGTAATCCTGCTCAATCATCACTTCTGGGCCCCTAAACGTGTGTGTCAGTGTCTGTGTCTGCCCCCACCCCCTGCTCTGCCTAGAAAAATACTTTATTTATCCCCAAGGGGAAATTCAGGAGTCACCGCAGCATTTAAGAAAACAAAAGTAAGAAAGAGTATAGAAAGTGCAAAAAGGTCCATAAGAAAACAGATGACGACATCCCGTCCACCACTCGTCCACCACTCTCCAGCCCAGCCAGTTTCCACCTCCACAGGGTCCAGGACTGAGCCTCCCCAGCAGTCTGTTCAGTCTCTGTCTCCTGTATCCTGTCTGCTCACAGCAGGCAAAGCTCCTCCGATGTGGCGCCGGCGTCGGATGTCAGCTCCGTCAGCCACGTCCGTGAACAGCACGATGCCGCTGGGTTAGCACAGCTAGCTCGTCCATCCCCCGGAGCGAGATCCCACGTCCCCAGCAACGATGGATGGAAGGACAGGTCCACGTCGTCACCTCCCAGCTCACATCCGAGAACCAGCACGTCGTCCTCACCTCCTCCTCCTCAGCTCAAGGGAAATCATCAAGCCCTACACTAGTTAGCATTGACATGCTACAGGCTGCTAACAGCTAATTTCGCATGTAAACAATGCAGCCATGGTTACATGTAGGATCTCCAGACAAACACAGGAGAAAAGTAGTAAAAAATATCGCTGAAGCCACAAAAAGTTTGGTGTCCATGACCGACAATGAACCATACAAAGTGATGATCCACTCCAAATACAAAGATGACGAAAAAGAGACGAAAAAAATTACAAGAAACTGACAAAGACGAGAGAGCTGCTGCAACAGGCAGCTACTTGGGCAGCGCCTAGCAACGAAAAAAAAAAAAAAAAAAAAAAAAAAAACCTGTGTGTTTGATTGAAGTTTTGGTGATTTCTGAACATTTCTGGGTGGAGAGTAAGCAAAGGTCACCTCAGCCAATCACAGAGTGCCTAGTGCTCATGTGACTTTGCGTGTCGATTAGCGAGTGGAAGAAGCTATCCTGATAACAGTGGCCATGGCATGGAGAAAGAAAAACAACCAAATTAAAACGAAACGTCAAACAGATACATAAGTTAGTCTGGCATTAACTTTTGGTCACCTAGAAAGCAGCATGGAAGGAAGAGTGACATGAGTTAGCTTTCTGCTAACCAGGTGTGTGTCAAATACCTGTGGTTAGCTTGTGCTAACATACAAAGTCACTGTCTAGCAGCTCAGAAGGGGAAAGTGGCCCTCTGCCCACACTGTGTACAGTGGGGACGGGAAGCTGCTGCCCTCAACTGAGAGTATAGTCGGGCGATGGAAGGAATACTTTGAGGATCTCCTCAATTCCACCAACATGCATTCCATGGATGAAGCAGAGCCAGAGGACTTGGGGTTGGGCCCATCCATCGCTGTGGCTGAAGTCACTGAGGCAGTCAAACAACTACGCAGTGGCACTTGTGAACAAGGGGTCTTGTTCACGAGTGAGGAGAAAATGGAGCGAAAGATTGACAGATGGATCGGGGCGGCGTCGGCAGTGATGCGAACGCTATACCAGTCTGTTGTGGTGAAGGGAGAGCTGAGCCAGAAGGCAAGGTTCTCAATTTACCAGTCAACGTTGGTCTACGTTCCGACCCTCACCTATGGCCACGAGCTGTGGGTCGTGACCGAAAGAAGGGGATTGAGGATACAAGTGGCTGAAATGAGTTTTCTTCCGCAGGGTGTCTGGGCTCAGTCCTAGGGATGGGGTTCAAAGGTCGGATATCCGGGAGAGGCTCGAGAGGAGCCAGAAGAGGTGGTTCAGGCATTTGGTGAGGATGCCTCCTGGACGCCTCCCTTGGGAGATGTGTTCAACTGGGAGGAGACCCTGGGGTAGATCCAGGACACAGTGGAGAGATTATATCTCTCGACTGGCCTGGGAACGCCTTGGTATCCCCCCAGAGGAGTGGAGTGGTGGTGGAAGTGGCCGGGACAGGGGTCATTGGTCTTCCCTGATGGCACTGCTGCCCCCGCAACCCGGATAAACAGTGGAAAATGAAATGAAAGGAATGAACATAGCAAGTCAGGTGCACAGCTCTCGAGTCTCTCCCACGAAGAAAACTTAAAGTAACAAAGGCTCTTTGTAACAAAGAGCCACATACCAATCACAATGAAGACTAATTGCTGTATGTCTTCCATCTTTTCTCTTTGTTTCCTGTGTCGCATTTTTCTTCTTCGTTGGATTTATTAGCGGGGAAGACTGTATCACACTGCCATGCTGTCAGACTATTGTCTAACTGTTTAAATGTTTTTGTGTGTAAATGTCCGTTTCTTGTATTTTTTTTCTTCTCTTTTTCGTCATCTTTGTATTTGGAGTGGATCATCACTTTGTATGGTTCATTTTTGGTCATGGACACCAAACTTTTTGTGGCTTCAGTGATATTTTTACTCCTTTTCTCCTGTGTTTGTCTGGAGATCCTACATCTAACCATGGCTGCATTGTTTACATGTAAACTCAGCTGTTAGCAGCCTGTAGCATGTCAATGCTAACATTTGTAAGGCTTGATGATTTCCCTCAAGGTGAGGAGGAGGAGGTGAGGACGATGTGCTGGTTCTCGGGTGTGAGCTGGGAGGTGACGATGTGGACCTGTCCTTCCATCTATCGTTGTTGGGAATGAGGGATCTATCTCCGGTGGGATGGACGAGCTAGCCCTGCTAGCTCAGTGGCAGAGGGGCTGCCAGAGGGCAGAGCGGCATTGTGCTGTTCACGGACGTGGCTGATGGAGCTGACATCGGACGCCGGCACCACATTTGAGGAACTTTGCCTGCTGTGAGCAGACAGGATCCAGGAGACAGAGACTGAACAGACTGCTGGGGAGGCTCAGTCCTGGACCCTGTGGAGGTGGAGACTGGCTGGGCTGGAGAGTGGTGGACAGGATGTCGTCATCTATTTTCTTGTGGACCTTTTTGCACTTTGTGTACACTTTCTTACTTTTGTTTTCTTAAATGCTGCTGTGACTTCTGGATTTCCCCTTGGGGATAAATAAAGTATTTTCTATTCTATTCTATTTGTCTGTTGTGGCTATTAGCACCCAGCTTCACGCTGTCAACTACAAGGGGGTCTGGTTGGCTGTGGAAATGCAAACAGGATCAGGCTTAACTTAGCCAACATGTACCAAACTGTATTGATCTAAAATGGTCTGCTTGGTGGAAACAGGGATTTAGTTGCACTCTGGAGCCCTGAGTGTGTCCACCTGTCAGTTAAGTCAGCCATGCCCTTATATGGGCAAAACCCTTAAGTTTTATAACTTGTAAAATAACAAGTTGTTAACCTTGTACAGTGTGTGTTGATAGAGAAATTATTTATTCACACCTCAGGCTGTAAAAGTGGTCCTAAAAACTGCCTTGTTTGGCTTGGTGTTAATGTGATTTCCAGTGTCTCTGCAGCCAGCTTCAAGTGGAACATCAAAGAACTGCAGTTTTTAAAGTACTTCTGAATAGGCTTCTTTTTGTGTCTGGGAATCAATTAATAAAAACGCCTGATGGAGATGTCACCTCTCACTCCACCTCCAGGCCTGTACCTGGGTGAATGGGAGCACACCGCTACAACTGTCCTCATGTGCGTGTGTGTGTGTGTGTGTGTGTGTGTGTGTGTGTGTGTGTGTGTGTGTGTGTGTGTGTGTGTGTGTGTGTGTGTGTGTGTGTGTGTGTGTGTGTGGCTGCTTATCAGGCAGTCTGGGAGAGCATCCACAAGGTCACAGCATCGGGTCACAGCAGCATGAAGCCGCGGCCTGGTGTGAGGTAAAACAAACTGGGGATAAGGTGATGTTTACGGTTCTTCCTTCCTTCTCTCCTTCTCTCTCAGTGATTAGGAAGCAGCTGTTATCGGCCCCACTGCTTCATTCACAGAGCTCTGAAAGTCTGCTGCAGACACTGAACAGCACTCTCTGATGAAATTATAAGATTCACGACTGATATGTGGAACACAAATCCTGTATTGTTTGCAAAATGCTGTCATCCAATCTTCACAGTAAGCACATTTTACCTGCTGCTGGAGGAGACACAATCCCGGCTCCTCTAATACGTCTCTATTTAGACATGACAGCTATTCCCTGCACGCCTCGTATCACATCGCACTCACAGCACAAACAGACAGTTTCCTCCACTTCACTCTAGAAACCTCACACTTTCTCATCCCTCTCACTCTCACCTCCCTTTGTTACCGAGATCTAAAACCTGGCTCACTCCTATCCCGCTCTGAGACACTGTTCCTGTCTTTGTGGATTACCTGCACTCCACATAGAGGATGGGGATCTGCTGTTTCTCAGCCGGACAGGTTTGACCTTTGGATGGAAGCTTTAAGAACAGTTTGTGTCAGCAAAAGGTAAGCTAAGTTGTTATCCGAGACCATGAAACCATCACAGAGGCCAGCAGAATGATCAGCTGTGCACACAGCTGCTTATGAAACATGCAGCATGCAGCTCTTATTAGTTTTTAGCAAAGCATAATGGGATTCATTTTTACCTAAGGAAGATATCAGGTAGAGTAAAAGCATTTTAGTTGGAAAAGCTGAGAACCAGTACGACATGATTGAGATGGAAAATGAATCACAGCACTCTGATATAACCAGCAGGGAGCACTGTGTGACCTCTGCTGTTGGACATCGTGCTGTGTTTGAGGTCTAAAGCTGACTGAAGTTTTGTCGACATGTTGGAATCAGGTGAAGGGTTTGATGTTATCAAACCCTGTTAATGTCCTTGTGTTTTTGTAACACGAAACAGATCGAGCAGGACAGGACCATTTCAACACACACACTGACTTCTCAAATTAAAATAAACTGTGTCCACAGTGTGTGACAGCTCACACAGGAAGTGAGCTAGCTTAAAGTTCAGTACACAACAATTAAAATGAACAAGTTCACGTTCATGTTTTCGCTTCAAGTTCTCTTTTTTAGCAGAGCCATCTCTGCTCCAGGGCCAATCCCAATCGCCACACTTTCCCCTTCATCTTACCGCCTTGGGGTGAAAACACATCTCTTAAAAACAATACGCCACTCAATTACTGCTACCCTAGGGACTTTTCTGAACCCTTCGGCAACTTTTTATTTTATTTCATTTTTATTTTTTCCCAAAAAGATGACTAGTGACGATTCAAAAAACGTTTCTGGTGTTGAAAACTTCGATGTGAAAGCATGCATTGATATCCAGGATGATATACGTCAGATCCGTCTCCACTTCATCATCGCGCTGGATCAGCTACCGTATTTTCCGCACTACAAGGCGCTTCAGAATATAGGGCGCACCTTCAAAGAATGGCTTATTTGAAAACTGTTTTCATATATAGGGCGCACCGCATTATAAGGCGCATAGAATAAGCTATAGTAGTGGCTGGGGTTGCGTTATGCATCCACTAGATGGAGCTGGGCTAAAGGGAATGTCAACAAAACAGTCAATAAGTTAGTCAAACTCAGGCTATACCCACACGGAGCTGCACATTTTCCTATCCGACTATTTTCTGTGCCGTTTTCAAAAAAGTGTGCTGTAAAGACGAAGCCGTTTCTGCCGTCCACAAAAGCCGTTTCCAGAGATCAGTTCAAATGCCAGACCTTTGGGGGGCGCTGTATTGCTCTAACAATAAACAAGAGAAGAAGCTCGGGCCAGCCTGTGAGCTAATGTTAGCACTTAGCAGAATTCCTCTTTACAGGTTCTACTGCTTACAGCTGTTACTCCGGCGACGTCCCCTGACTACAGTAGCCATGATGAATCAATATCGATCCATATGTAAGGCACATCGGATTATAAGGCGCACTGTCGGCTTTTGAGACAGCTGAAGGCTTTTAGGTGCGCCTTATAGTGCGGGAAATATGTAGTCAATATCGATCCATATATAAGGCACATCAGATTATAAGGCGCACTGTTGACTTTTGAGAAAACTAAAGGGTTTTAGGTGCGCCTTGTGGTGCGGAAAATACGGTAGGTGTCCATTCAAATCAATCTTATAACTTACACATGAGCCGCTCTGTTGTAGTCCGTCTGCATGGCTTGGCTGCTCTGTTATGTCACAGGTATGCCTGGGAGATATATATAATTTTCTTTGTGGACGATTTAAAACATGAAAAATTCAAATTTTTCTTCCCTCTATTGCACACCTTTTGAATCACATCAAGCGCTGACTCCGGGTGCAGCATGATTTAACAGTTCACTGATGAAACAACAGAAATTAGAATGTCATAAACATCTTCTTGTGCGTCTTTGACACCCGGCACCTTGACGGACATGTCCTGTATAGTTCGTTTTAACAGTCTAAAGAGGTAAATATAAACTAGACCTCTCGTCAGTAAACATTCAAACCCCTTTCCTCCAATGCTCTGTTTTCTATCAGTCCTTTTCAGGAGTTTAATTAAGATCTTGGACTGAAACATTTAAGAAGCTAGGACCCTTTTAGGTTCACCTGCAGATTATTAAAGTGGACATATCATGCTTGTTCCTCCTTTTCACTATGCCAGACTAGGATGCCTGTAAAGCATTTCTGCCCTCAGTACAAGTCATGTAGTTCCTTCATTGCCCCACAATAGCGTTCTCAATATCCTCAGTTTAGGCCATTCTGACAATCTCGTTGAAACGCTCCGTTTGGAGAATGACCTCCGGTAACCTCGCAACGTCACAGCCCTTTGTGCTCTGATTGGTCAGTTCTATCAGAGGGGCGGAGGGGGTGGAGCCAGGGGGCGATTTTTGCAGCATGGCAGTATTTACAAAATCGCCATATTGGATGGGGCAGACCGAGCGAGTTTGCTGTTTGCCAAAACTTCACCGTAAGGCATTGATAGCACTAATAAAATGGCAGAGTGTAGGATACGTTCTTTTGTACTGGACCCCGAGTCAGACCCGGATGGTTCTGCAGCTCAGGAAGAAGAAAATCCACCTGGACACAGATCATCTCAGGACGCTTCAGTGTGGTGAGTCAAACCGGTACTGTAACATGTATAGTTTATACGTTTATACTCGGCTCTTGGTGGGTGTATCCCTCAGTGGTGGTTGTGTGACTAACTGACATCACAGAGGAGCAGCTGCTTTATCAGATTACTCCAATAAAAAGAAAGGATCCTCCTGTCGTCACGACGTTTGAAATCTCGCGGCCAACTGGCAATGACCTATTTTCAGAGGCATCAAATCTTGTTCTAGGATATCAGAAAAAATACAATATCTCATTTTTTTGAAAATTCAGGGGGTGTAAGGTCTTGTTTTCAAATTTATTGTATTATATGTAAGTATTAAATCAGGGATCAGCATGATATGTCCGCTTTAATGATGATCATTGTTAGATTTAGATAGTGAAGAAACATGCATCCGTTTTTCAGAACATCCCCTCTCAACAGAATAAAATCCCCTCTTTTTGGTGGTATGACTGGATCATGATTGGTGAAATAGACTGCGGGAGACGAGACTGCGATAAGCGATCGACCAGAGCAGCGCTGCTCGGACAGACATGACTGAGAAGTTGTTTGACTGAGTCCTGCTGAGTCCCGTCTTTCTCTGTAACTCCCTCTATTCCACCAACTGAACCCTCTGTTAGCATAAATCCATCCACTGATGAGTAGAGCAACATAACGAACCAGCAACGAGGTACGCTCTGACAAGCAGGGGTGGGTCCAGACTTTTAGACTCGGGTGATTCAAAATTGGTTTTGAGTTATCTCTGTCATTTTTACTTGTTTTCTTTAAAAGGAAGTGAAAAAAAATCAAAAAATCGTAAATCGAATTTTTTGTGAAAAAATCAAAACATTCAAATCGAAAAAATTGGCGATTTCATTTTTAGGCCATATCGCCCAGCCCTAGTCACAAGTAATATACACAGCCATCCTTCTTTTGCCGGACGCAGAGCTGTCACATATAAATTGAGCATATGGAAGATCGAGCGGGACAGGAAGTCACAGCCAAAAACAAACCAAAAACGCACACTGACTTTCAAAATAAAACAAACTGTGTCAAAATCAGTTTGTATTTAGCTTGACTACGACAACAGCCATAATGAGCGGAGCCAGATCAGGAGTCAACTGGTTTGAGGTTTTACAGCCTAACATAAATGAAGAGAGACTTATCAATGGAGAGGGGAGGGCAGGAACCCCTTGGACTGTGACTCCAGCTGTCTGTCTGTCACGCTGCCTGTTGGACTGAACAAGCAGCCGGTGTGAGTTGACAAATGCAGTCAAGACACAACAGAACAGAGATGGACTGCAGCTCTACCTGGTGTATTTCAGTCATTACAGCCAATCACTGGAGGCATTATCAGAGCCTGATCACGTGATCAACCCTTTGGGCACTGAAACTTGGCAATGAAAGTTATAAAGGGGTATATTCAGTACTACAGTGTGAGATGCATTAAGCTGTGTTCTTTGTTACGGACTGTGTGTGTTTCTGGTACAATCAGGGTATAAGGGACCTCAAAGGTAGTGAGAAATGCTGAGGTTTGGTTTGAGTTTTCGTGCACATCTTCAGTTGGAACAGATAAATGAAAAAGAAACATCTCCATGATTGTTTGCTGCTCTGAAAATGTAGAGTCTAACTGCAGCCAACAGAAACACTCATCCGTCTGTGGCTCTGGCTGCAGGTTGTTTCAGTTCATGTACGGCCGCCTCACAGCAGCCGGAGGATCATGTGTCATAAACTGTGAAACAAAAGCCGAACACAAACTGGATCAGGGAGCCCACTTATTGCATGCATTGCCTCCTCTAAAAGGATCCATATGCAGCCTCTGGGTCTGCAGCCTCTGGGTCTGCAGTATCAGGGTTAGTGTGTGAGAATCAGACCCTGGTCTGGATTTATCGTAGCACAGTGGAAGCTATAGCCAGATATCTTATGGCCTGATCCGATGAATGTTTAATAGGTCTGGAGAAGTGTGTATGGAGGAAGCTGACTGTGCTGCATCAGTGGTCCGGGCTGTAAAACGAGACGAGGAGGAAGCAGGCAGCTCGGGATGATGGGAGGAGAGGGGGAGGGAGGGGAGGGGAAGTATTTGGAGCAGGATGGTTTCTACATACGCCTATGAACACAGACTCACTCATGTCGGGACCAGCAGACACAGCTGTAGCACTGACTTGAAGTCTCTTTACACATCCCAACTCATCTCAAACTCTTAGAACAAGCATGTTTTATTATCAAATCTCAATTATCAGTCATAATCTGTGCATCTGGGTGTCATGTTGCCATGTTTGAGTCATTCCTGAGGCGTGGAGCTCACAGCCCAGCAGCTCAGAAGTCAGGACTATGAGGATCATAACGGGATCATAAAGGGAGCAGGTGAAACCACAGCCTCCCTCTCCTGCTCTCTATCACTCCCACACACACCGTGT
Source organism: Halichoeres trimaculatus (assembly GCF_033239565.1). Classification (NCBI taxonomy): domain Eukaryota; kingdom Metazoa; phylum Chordata; class Actinopteri; order Labriformes; family Labridae; genus Halichoeres; species Halichoeres trimaculatus. Next base: position 34,754,019 of record NW_027437184.1, read on the forward strand.
GTATCTTAGAGAGTCAGTATTTGCTGACCTGGTGCGTCTGTGTCATTGCTGTGTCAGAGCTGTAGGTGAAACAGAGGGCAGGGATGATGAAGAGCAGCTGCACTCAGACCAAACACAGTTTCTTCCTGTGTGTTTCTGCAGAGGTGTGGGAGTGGTTTATGAAACTAACGTCTTGATTTTTCGTTTCTTTTCCATTAAAGCTGGGCTTGTTGCTCTGCTCCTGTTTTTTTTTTTTTTTCAGATAAGTGTTTGAGTGATTTTCATCCGACTTCAGTGTTAAGGTGGTAAAATATTTTTATCAGTATTCATGAGGGCTGAGTATTGGCAAGAACCTCACACTACAGTACGCATCATGACACTTGGGTCCCAATACCCTAGTATCACAATGTATAACAAAAGCATAATTTCATGATTTACTGCAATATTCTATGGTCAACTAAGAAAAAATGGAGATTATGTGTCTGTCAATCACACAATATTAATTTAAATTAAAAGGACAAACTAAGTCAAAACTATTTGATTGAAAACTTCTATATTTTATTTTTCAAAAATAATGAAATTCAGTTGCAGTGTTTCATACATACAATTACACTTAAAATAAAGTACATCAAGGTTGTCAATTTCAACGACTGTGACATTAAACTAATGTTAAAAAAAATAATTGGATGAAAGACGCGGGCGGTTGGTGAAACTGATAAATGTCAAATGGTGTAACCAATGTTACTGATAAAAGAAGAAAAACAAATCTGATAATTCACAAAAGTCACTATGATTATTATTTAATCAGTGTACTACACTGTAAAAACTCAACTTAAAATGATTTTAAACTAACTGATCCAAGAATAAAGAGAAAACACTGATGTTTACAGCATCAAAACCCGCATCAAAAAGTTTAGGTATAAAATATGTTAATTATACTCTGAGATTATATTTATTATACAATTTAGGGGGAACATACAGCAGAGTAGCTCTGAAGCACCATCTACCACAGGGGAGGCGTGGAAGCATTTCCTACTGACTCTGCTAAAATATTACATTTAAATTTTAACAAAAATCTCGATATCTAGAGTTGAAATATTGATATTGTATCAAAGCTCAAAGTGTTGTGATTTATTGCAACATCAATATTTTTTCACATCTATATTATTCCTAATGAAAAAATTTCCTCTTCCAATTTTTTATACCCTTCACTGGACAAGGATCATGTGTGCAAAAAATGTTTAGACCAAAAGAAAAAAAAAAAAAGTTCCAAGCTTGATTTTATTTTTCAATTTAATCAATTATTCATATAATTATTAATCCATTTAAAGTGATGCTCCGGGATGGAACAAGTTGGGTCCTATCACAAGGTTTAGGGCAGAAATTACCCCTACAGCAGTGTTTTTGTGCAGCAGAAGCCAAGAGTGCTCGCACCAAACACCCCCTCCCTGCTCCTCTGCCGGTTTCCTCTGCACTCAGATGAGGCCAATTTTTACTTGACCAAAAACACAAATAAACGGACTCCCACCAAAAAAATCGGATATCGGTCTGCATTCACGCTTTATTTAGAGAATTTTCAGCGCGTTACTTTCACACAAAAACACTGCTAAATAAGGCTCTAGTTCTCATCATGTCTCTTCGTCCTGGCAGACTACCTGCGCTTGTTTGTATCTGGCACGCCGCGCGCGGACTGATACACTAAGCAGTGAGCACCTCGTAGCCAGCTGTGGCTTTGCAGCAGAGGTAGCGCCGTTTTACGACACGATGAGAACTAGAGCCTTATTTAGCGGTGTTTTTGTGTGAAAGTAACGCGCTGAAAATTCTCTAAATAAAGCATGAGTGCAGACTGATATCAGACTTTTTCAGTGGGAGTCCGTTTATTTATGTTTTTGGTCAAGTAAAATATGGCCCAGTCTGAGTGCAGAGGAAACCAGCAGACGAACAGGGAGGGGGTGTTTGGTGTGTGCGCTCTGGGCTTCTGCTGCACAAAAACACTGCTGTAGGGGTAATTTCTGCCCTAAATCAGTGATAGAACCCAACTTGTTCCATGCTGAAGTATCACTTTAAGGTGTTTTTTTTATTGATGACTTCCTGATGTTTCACAGATTTCAGAGCCTTACTTTTGGGTCCTTTTTTTTTTTAAATAAGTATTTTTTTAAATGGGAAAGTAAAAGCAAAATACTTCACTTTGCCATGTACTGTTGTACTTAACTTTATTTTGATGAGAAGTAAATTTTATTGGTTTCTTTATATTGGGTAACATAAACCCAACATTAGGGCTGGACAATTAATTGGATTTTAATCGTGATTTCGATTTTGCCATCTGACAATAAAAAAAACCAATATAATCAAAGAAAAACAATTAATATGTCACACAGTGTAGATGTATGCAAGTTGAAGTTGTGTTCCATGTGCAGCCACAGCGAGTGTGTGTGACTTATGTGTATCAATAATACTGTATGTGCCACTTGCTGGTTCTTTAAAGTTGTGTTTAAATCAGTACTGAAGTTTTTGAATAACTGAATAATTGTGTATAATAATTGTGATTTCAATATCACTTAAAATAATTGGGATTCTTATTTTTAACATAATCGCCTGGCCCTACCCAACATTAATAATTGTGCTAATATTTAATGTAAAAGTGTTCCAAGGCTAAAAATGATAAGGACAGTAAAGTGTGACACATGTAGGTCATATATTTCATGCAGAGCAGGATGCACATCCAAAATGAGGAAGCCTTTGCTTTAACACAAAGTGAATTTGAAAGAATGTCTTCAGTTTACTTCTGTTCATGAAAAAACACCCACAGTAGTGTCTCAACATACACAGGTAGAAAAGACAGCACAGGACCAAAGTGATAGAGAAGCAAACAAAATGTGTGTGCGAATATTTAAATCTACTTTTGTTAGAGATGAGTTCAGAGAGCTCTGGTTCCTATGAGGAGCAGAAAAGTCTGTCCACTGTAGAGATGAAGAGGAGATGAACCAGGAGACTTTCTGTGCAGGGGATAGACTGAAATGGTCCTAAATCTACTGTAAAATCAACATTTGATTATCAAAACATGGAGAACTTTGCTTTAAAGGCATGTTGCACAGCACTCTCCAAATTGTTCAGAGTATGCAGGTTTGCTCCACCTCCTCAGGCTCATTCCAGGAGACAACCACAGTACAAGCTGTGACGGAGGAACACTGCTCTGTCTGGAAACCAAAACACACTGGCTGCATTCCTCCATCCTCCTGCTCCGGCCGCCTGACAGAGCCGGTTTACATGAGTCTGTGGAGCTGGAGGAGGATGAGCAGGGAGGACACTCTGCTCTGTGGAGAGGAAGCTCTGAGCAGATCAGGATGACTCTGTCAGCTCAGAGGACAGCTTCCTGTGAGCGCAGGGCTCAGTCTGACTGCAGGCATAAGCTGGTGGCAGCAAGTGTTACCGCTGCCTTTAAGCAAAGTCAGGCTCACTTTAAAGTTTCCACATCTTTAGAGTTGAGTTTAAACATCAGTGAGCTTAACAAGCTTTGTGAGAGACATGGGAGCTGATACACAGCCTGAATGGATCCTAGCAGCTGTGTTCACTGAACACAGAGATGGACGTGTCTGACTCCAAAAAGCTAAACCCTCGGGTAATGGAAGGCCTTGAAATCAGCAAGAAGCTTCATTAAAATTTCTGCTGCACCTGAACTGTGTTTTTCAGCGTCCCTCCCTCCTCACTGATCAGAGTAAAGCTTCCTCAGCCCATCAGGGACCACGTACATCTGTCCGTCCATATGCCCGACTACAAGCCTCACACAGCTGTGAGCGGTTTGCTAATGAGGCCTACAAACCGCAGGATACATGGGGAAAAATAAAGTTATTTCACTTCACAAAATGACAAACCTATTCACCCAACAGCATCAAGAAAAGATGACGAGTAATTAGAGCAAAGTCAGCAGAAAACTCTTCTGTGTGAGGATCTTCTCCTCCACCAGCTGAGGAGCATCATGTTCCTGATTTACAACACATGGAAACATCAGCAACCAAGAGCAACTTTGGTCTTAGGAACGGGAGCTGTTAATTCTTCCAACAACAGCACCCCAGCCTGTGCACATCCCAAAACCATCATTTCAGTCCCTCACAGAAACTGGAAATCTTCTCTTTATTTGCTTTCTCAAATAGCAGCAGCGCAAGAAGCACTACCAGTTTGCGGGGTGCCACCAGTGACCTTTGTCCTAAAGCTGCAGAGACAGATCACAGACTGTACAAGATGAGGACATCTGTGATGTCACTCATCTGTTTCTGACACAGAGTTTTAAAGCCCAACATAGGCAGTTAGTGCTGCATCAATCAGTCGACTTCATCGATTACGTTCTATATAAAAATTCATCAACATGAAACTTAAATAGTGGATGTGTCATATTATTAGTTCAACTGTTGTCAAATATCAGCCGGTAAATGCTCATCTGTAACCACAGTTCACTGGACGAGCTGCTGTTTTATTGGATACTTTTATGGAAAAAGATCACTAAATTCATACATGAAGAAAACTGATGAGGACATATCTCCACGGCAAGTTCACTCCTGTCTTTCTGCTCTCTGTTGTAGACAGTTTTTTTGTGGTTTGAAATTAGTGTCAAAACTCCTTTAACTTTTAAAAGTTAGCATGTTTATCACATAGAGCTCATTTAAGCTCACACTGCACCGGTCCAACAACAACACCTTGTTACCTGCTGACATGACACAGAGCTGACCAATCAGAGGAAAGAACTTACCTCAACAGATGTTGGTTACAGATATGAGGTGCTGAAGAAAAATATTTAAACTTCCTAATATGCAGATACTAAGGTATCACTGTAAATCGAATCAAATAGCAGAACCTTTGGTGATATACTGTATACTCTCCCGGTGTCTCCGCCTCATCCTCCTCACAATAATGTACTCCATCTTTTTAGGTCACGTTAAAAATAAAGACTAAAACAGAGAAATATGGGAAATCACTGGTAAATCCTGAGTGACATACATTTATTTTGTCTCTTTTTTTCTTCGTCTTTTCTCTCCCTCTTTACTTTAAATTAAATGAAATGAAATGAGAGAACCAGATATATACTCAGTATCAGATGTTAAGGCTGTTTATTGTTTAATTGTAAGATGTGCATCAAACTTCCAGCTGCCGTCAGGTTAACTTTCCATTATGACAAACGGCTTTAATCTGACATCAGATGCGACGGGACAGTTAATATAGATATAAATGTATATGCTGGTTCAGACGGTTACATTAAATAGTGATTACTGTGATTGTTTATTGCTTTAAAATGTGCCTGACACTCTGGAAACCTGCCTCTGAGGCTTTGATGACATGTGCTCACATGTGCGCCTGTCACCAAATTACAGCTGCAGAGGGTGCGCTCTGCTTTGCTCCGAGGATAGACCAGGTTGGAGCTGGCGAGCTTTCAGTGCACTTTCTGCACTGTTTTTGGCACGAAATTGTCACTGCGGCAACATGAATCTGCCAACACCTCCCCCTGGTGCGCCGTCAACTCCCCCTGGTGTGCCGTCACACCCATCTCAGCACAGGCGGTCTACCAAATTGTCAAATCAGCAGCGCACAGCGGTGCGCCGCACGAAATTAACACTGCGCGGGGTGCGCCAGGTATGCGCCCCCTGCGCTGCGCCACAAAATTAGAGCCCTTTGTGTTTTAGAAAGCTATGGACTTATCATTTTAGTCTTAAACGTTACTCTGTTGGATCACTATCATTAATTATTTTTAGCACAACACTATTATCAGTCACTTTAGTTAGTATGTAATTTGCTGAGTCATCTGTTTAATTATTTGACATTAAAAGAAGGAGAAACAACATTAGCATCGCTCACCATGGGTTGAGTTAGACTGCAGGTGCGCACTCTAAAGCCTCTGATGTAAAACTGGGTCCAATCGAAGTATCTGCACAAAATTACCGTGACTGAGTGACTAATAACAAAATAAACCATCTTAGTCAAATCAAAAATAATCATTGGTTGCAGGCTTGCAGACCTGGACAGGAGCCATGTTGGAAATGCTGAACCTGTTTTAGCTCTCTCTCAGTGAGTGAGGGTGATGTTGAAAGATGGGGCTTTGGCCTCTTTGCAGACAGCTACAGGGTCAAGTCTGCCATTGTCAAAACTTTTAAATAAACTTTACTTGAAACAATTTACAAAAAAGTTCAACTGCTTACAGTGTATACTGATAGAGATATTAGATACTCAGTCCCAAAGTGTTTTTTTATTGTTGTTGTTAGTGGTGGTGGGTTTTTTTTAATTTAATTTTAATAATTGTTTTGTTTTTTTTGAAGCAGGATGTAAACCAGTATTTGTTTAGCAGCTGTTTTAGTTTAACTCACATTTTAGATATTTTTGGCCTTCATTCAACTTCCAGTTGAGGTTTTGTAGAAGAAAACTAAAAATAAAAAATATTTCAGTCCACCGTTTGTTTATTTATATCTAATCTTTATTTTAAGTTGAAATCCCTGATTGCACGAAACGCTTGAAAGTATCTGTAACTTACTGATAGTAAACCATTGTTACTTTGATAATACAGTAGCTTTTGTTGGAGCTTTGAACACAGACCCTTAAAAACTGTGACGAAATCAATCCACAGAAAGTAGCCGGGCTAATCAGACCTCAGTTTGATAACACCACGGGAAAAGGAAGATGGAAACAAGGTGAAAGAAGGAAAGGATAAAAACTATAAAACTGAAGATTACGATGGAAAAATTGTCAAAGATGAAGAGTGCACATGGAGCAGACACTTTAAAGAACCCTGTTAAAGATTTAGCGCTGTTTAGGGACTGATAAATGAAAAATGAAATGTCACAGAGTGACAGTGACGAGGCAGAGAAAATCAATCAGGTGTTTCGCTGAGTCACACAGTCCTGTTCAGGATGGTTTACTTCACCATCAGGGGAAATGTTTACTTTAATGTCAGTAATTATAGCTACAGATTAAACCCTTACTACAAACCAGGGATGTAACAAATATTAAAACCCTGCATACATCTCACACTGTGGGTCTAACAAACCACTTTTATCCCTTTAACCAATGAATCTGTGGCATTAATCAGTACTTGGTGTAAAACTATACACTTCTTAGAGCTACTGTAAGTAACTCCCATTTGTGTATGTAATGACAGCCTTATAAGGACAAAACTAAGATCTAATTAGTTTTATAGATGTTGTTATATGAGTTACTGGCCTGGATGACTGCATCGGTGTAACAGCAGTGATTTTTCACAGTCACATGAAGCCAAAGTTAGCAGCTAGCTGTTAGCTACCCAAAGGCTGATTTGTTCCACAGAAACTATGGCTGCTGTTAAATAAACACTTCTCTTTATTCATCACAATACTGCACTTTGTAGTTGCTCATAAATTTTTTTTCATGTATTTTAGGTTAAGCAAGTAGAAAAAGGTAAATGTACTAATGATTATGTGGTATAATAAAATTCTTGTTTTTTCACCTCTCAGTGTTAATTATAAAAATAAAAAAATATACCGCATAATCAGATCTCCAGTAACCCTGGTATTATATAATGAGAAGCTCATCCTGCTATCTTTTAACAGTCTAACACATTAGTCATTATGAATATTTGCTTTGACATTGTTGCTTCAGCCTGTTGTCAGACATCCAACCCTGATTCTCTGACAGCTGTTACCGACATTCAAATTCACAATGCAAACATTTCCGTGGTCATCTTTGCTATTTAAGTCAAAGAGAGGGGTGACCATTTCTTTCAATTTGACAGAAGACAAGTTAAAACTGTAGGTACGTTCACATGCATCTTCAGAAATCAGACTATGAGCTCAGCCAGTGCGAAATCAGACTATTAAGGAGCATGTAAACAGCTCAGGCGGACAAAGAACAGACTGAGCATAGCTCAATTGACACACCTAGATAATACAATTTCTGTCTGACTATGGTTGGATTCAAGAGGGCTCAGCAGGTCTTGGTACGCCTAGGCATTCAAGAGGAAGTAGATGACCATGATAAATAGGATCATTTAGATCAGTACAGTTTGTTATGGGTTGGATCAATAAAGGCTGATCCTATTTACATTTTGACAGCCAACCGCGCCCCCTCATGGTAGGTGGCGTGCAAGTCGAATGCTGATAGCCACATCAGTTACACAATAGTGTGGCGCCATAGCAGTTTGACACAGTGTACCCTGCTAAAAGCAGTTTGTGACTGGCATGTGGCTCTTTGTTACAAAGCACAATCAAGTTTTGTTTCAGAGAAGTTTGTGTGCAACCAAGAGAAATTCAGCAGACACTGTCACACAGTAAGTGACGATTCTTTCAACCAATCAACAGACTGCAGTGTTGTAGCTCCACCTTCTGGGATCTGATTGGTTTAGTCTAGCATTCCAACTGAAGGGTGCCAAAAAGTTGGACAGCTCAGTCCAGTTATTTGGGGATCTGTGCCGGAATTAGTCAGTGGAAAGGGCGTAAATGTGTACCTGAAACTGAACTGAGCCGCTTGGTGGACACAGGGCTAAAGACACAGCACCGCTTATTAAAGCAGAGGGAGCCGATATAAGTATGATTCTTGTTTCTGCATGTCTACACCAAGCGGCAACCTCCTGTCTGGGAGTATGAGACAATGTGGAAGTGCTAAAATCTGCTGTTTCTGGAGTGTTCGCTTGAGGCTGGCTCCGGAAGTACCGGAAGCCACATACACACCAAGCCAAGAAAAGCCATTTTCAAAGCAGAAATTAACCTTTTTACAGCCTGGTCCAAAAAAACATCTTCTGCCTGAGTCGCTAATTTTACTACTGGCACCCACTGTATGGGGGGGGTTTCTAACTTGGCCGTTCAGAGGATATTAAGATCGCGAGCTCCCCCAATAAGAGCCACAGCTGAGGGTCACGTGACCAGCAGGCGCCCTATGGCAGTGAGCTGTAGGCGAAGCCCTTGCCACTACCAATATGGCCGCTATAGCAGATGTGCTTCATTTTCCGTTTCAGAAACAAACGGGTGACATCGGTGAGACTACGTCCATGTTTTATACAATCTATGGTCTACACAGACAACACTAGATCCCTGTTGTGGCTTTATGATCAACTATGACCTTAGAGTTGTTGCATGGGTGTAAACATACTGACTTGGAGGGGTACATGTATAGCAAAGCAGCTAGCCCTTGACTGCAACTAACCTGCAGCCTCTTTCCCACCCACTCTCAACCTTTTCCTGTTCTTTCCATGTTTTATCCTCAATGATCAAGGCAAAAAATAAATCACAAAGGAAAAAGAGCCCAATTAACAATCAGGGTAATTTATAGTGAGCAGGTTGTTACAGCTGAATCTGACTCAGCCATTACAACAGAGAAGCATTGTTTATAAACCTGTATCTCTAAGCGGACATCATTGAGAGAAGGGTCAACGTAATATCATAACAGGATTATTATTCTATGTAACACTGATTTAAGTTTGTCCTTTTCAAGCTGTGGCTGACAATAAAATCCCCAACTTAAGAAAAGGACAGACTAAAGACATGGATCTATCACATCACCTCCATCCAGGGTTTACAGTTTATTTTCTTAGCCCCACTTTGATAGCAAATTCATTATGAAAACCACTTTAAAGCATGAATTTAAGGGGATCTTGGCAGTTGAAAGTGAAGTGATTGCCGTGCCACTTTTTTAACGACACATCCCAGAAAACTCTGTGATAAAACTCTCTTTAAATAAAAGTGAACTATCCCTTTACTTTGATTTATGGTCTTGCTTTAATCAAAGGAATTACACTAATATAGATCCTTCACTGCTCTCCAATTTAGACTCCACAGTGGCAGTACGAGTGGTCAATACAGCCGGGTCACTTTTTGATGATGTGCCCACTCTGTGCTCCCTGACTGCAGCAGAAGAGCTACAGCAATTACTGAGTGGACAGCTTTGGGATGAGTCAGCTGAAGGATGCGGGTACAATATATTCAGAACAAATACCAGAGAGCAATACCTTCCTGAAGTGCTGCTCCTCATCCAATCCTTCATCATGATCAGTAAAGCATACACACTTCTCTCTAACTACCACTATCAGTCTCAGTTCTCCTCTGATCTGAGGAGTGGATGTGAGGAAGAGAGAGGAGCTCATTTCTAAATAAAACAGAAGAGCATCAGAGAGAGGGAGTCTTTATTCTCATTCCTCTCTGTGTCTCTTAGCAGTGATATCATTGAAGTTACACAGAAACCAGCACCAGATAAGGAGGCCTGTTCTCCCCCGCACAGTTAAGTGACAGCCTCAGGACACAGAGTGAGGATGCAGATGAGGCTGACTGCAGCTGACTGAGAATCTAAAATACATCTTTAAACCACCAGACGATCAGACTCATTTAAGCCTCATCTGCTCCTTGGGCTAACTATAAAGTCCAAGGAAACTTCACTTTTTATGATGGATAGTTTAAAGGTACAGACTGCAGGGTTTTAAAAAAAAAATAAAATGTCACAATCACAGCGCACTCAGTGTGCTAGTGACTTTGGGTGATGATGGTAGCAAGTGAAAGAAGCTATCCCGAGCAGCTACAATACTGAACGTAGCACAGAGAAAAAAAAAAAAGTAAAACGAAATACCAAACAGCTTTTTCCTAATCAAGAGTGAAGCTTGGCTCGACTTTCACTCACTTGGAATTTGTAGAGTAGCACAGGACGAAGACGCACGCAAGTTAGCTTTCTGCTAACCAGGTATGTTTCATATACCAGTGATTAGCTTGTGCTAACATGCCAGGTGCCATAGAGAAACATGATACTACAGGTGGCTGCTGGGCTAGTGAGTGTGTTCATGTAGTCATGGTCCAAGGCTGTGGGTGTGTGCTGCTGCTGGCACTGAGCCAAGGAGGAGGAGTCCAGTTTAAAATTATGTTGACTAACAAGTAACGAAAATTCCTGCAAACCCTACCTTTTAATTCTTTTAGCCTTTAAAACTCAATAACCATAAAAAAAACATTTCTATAGATTTACATGTCCAGAAAAAGCTATAACCTGTGCTGAAAGGCTTTTTGGACTGTTTCACAATGTCATTTTTGAAGGGCATGTTTAAAAGTGCTTTATCAGGTATCTTAAGTGGGATATAAGCCCCATTTCCACCAAGCAGTTCAGTTTAGATCAGTACGGTTTGGTATGGGTTGGCTTGGTAACGCTTGGTCTTATTTGCATTTCCACAGCCAGCTGTGCCCCCTCGTGGTAGGCGGCGTGTAAGCTGGATTCCCACAGCCGCATCAGTAACATAATAGTGTGACGCAATAGCAGTGCAACACAGTGTACCCCGCAAATGAATCCAACGAAGAAGAAAAATGCGACACAGTAACAAAAAAAAATGATGGAAGACATACAGCATTAAGTCCTCTTTGTGATTGGCATGTGGCTCTTTGTTACAAACATCAATCAAGTTTTGTTTCAGAGAAGTCTGTGTGCCGCCAGGAGAAATGCAGCCACTGTCGCACAGTTAGTGACGATTCTTCCGACTAATCAACGGTCTGCAGTGTTGTAGCTCCACCTTCCGAGATCAGATTGGTTCAGTCTGGCACCCCTGCGGAAGGGTATTAAAAAGTGGGATGGCTCATCTTGGTTATTTGAGGATCTGTCCCAGGATTGGAAAGACTGTAAAATGTGTGTCGTACTGAGACAAATTGAGCTGAACCGCTTGGTGGAAACAGGGCTAAAGACCCTGTTTCCCATGAGCCATCACCTACTATCATAAAGATGTGACTCTGGGTGGGTTTGTTTTGGAGAGCAGATCTTTTTGACACCATTTTTCTTTATTTAAGACTATTTTCCCATGATTCAAAGCAATGAGGTATTTATTTGTAGGTAAATAGACCTATTGTTTGAAATGTGTCAAACACTCAATCTTTGTACACCTAATTTATAATTTAGTGTCCAGAAGGTGAGCAGTTTATCTGTTTAGTGTTACTCACAGCCCGGTGCTCTGAGACATGTCTTTAACGTGTAACGTTAGTGATCCTGGTTTTGTCCTACCAGTGCTCATCTACCAACTCCAACCTCACCAAGCAGAGCTAATATAACATCACTCTTCATTTTATTGATAGACTCTCAAGTTTGAACAGACCACTGCAGAATAACTGCTGACTGTGGGTTGAAATTAGCATTATCACACTTTAACCAGTGTTTTAGCCTTTAGCTCATGCTCTATCTCTCTCCTGTTTATCTTTCTTCTGCTTTTCTGTCTTTTTTTCTGTCTGACAGTTAGGCTACAGTGTCCACCATCACTACAAAATTAATCACAGAAATTGTTTTCAGCAGAGAAAAACACAGATCTTTCTTCTCTCCACCAAACTGCCAGCGTAGTGTTGTCATAGAGACTTTGATGTGCTGTCACAATCCGGTCTTGTCCATCCCAAACGGGAAGCTATGAAGTAGCATTTAAAAATAACCTATACTGGTGCTGATAATTTCATTTTAAAGTGTGGATTACCATCAGAAGTTTCTTGTCTGAGAACAATACAGTGGCTCAGAGCAAAGTTCTGACTTGCCTAATGTGCATGCCTGGATCTTGGAGACATTGCTGCAGATCCCCTGTATCACACCTTGGGCACAGCCTGTTAGACTTCACAGCTCTGTGTCCAGAAATAGCCAGATATGAGTCAGGTGTGGATCTGCTAAAAGGAAACTCTCTGATCTTGGGGAAGTGACATTTCTTAGTTGGCTCCACGTTTAAGATCTGAAATGACCTGCACACACACACACACACACACATGAATCATCTCCAACTATCAGTCTTCTCCATCTGTTCATCCAGCTGGGCCACCCCAGCAGACCCATTCAGTCAGTCTTAGTGGAAGCTGCTGGAAGCCTGTGTGCTGACACCAGCCACTGGCTCCTTGGTCTAAACATCAGCCTGAGTGACATTTAAAGGTTGATGACTTTTATTAGGTGTCGCATTTGCTGCAGGCATCACGGTTGTCACTTTACATCGAGCTGACCTTGAATGAATGAATCCTTAACATGAAGCATCAACCTCCCACTGCATGGATAAAAACAGAGAACAGATGATCGTGGGTCCTTTTTACTTCTTCTGTAAGAGTTTGAATGTCAGCAGTGGACTCCAGTGAAAGAAACACTGAAGCTGCTGACTTTCAAACGAGCTGAGTTTGATTTGAGTTTGTCTTTTTTTCGGGCTGGCTGAGTGAAAGGCTTTAAGCTGAGATGCGTGCTCTGATTTACACTGTGAGCCTGACCTCAATCCAGGAAGTTGAATGTTGGATTTAGAGAAACACTTTATCTGAAACCACAGAGCTCAGAGGAGGATGTCTCCCTCTGATTCACATTTAAACTCTGGTCAAACACATCTCAGAGAGTGAGCGATAAAAACGCTGTAGGAAGGAAATGGGCCTTTTCAAGCCCTGTGAAATAAAAGAAATCCACTGATGCACGTGACACAGCCTCAAAGTACCACTGACAGTCAGAAAAACATGAGAACAGGTGAGATTATGGTGAGTTATACTCTGGAATATGTGCAGTCACATCATCGAGAACAGCAGTGATCAGTATCAGATCAATGAAGGACCAGATGAAGGCCCGAAGAGCCACACAGACACACTAAACACACAAGTCCTCCAGTGAAAAATGCTGAACACCCACCGGCTTCAAGTCCACGCTGTGAATGAGACACCAGCCTCTGTTTTCTTGGTCAGCAGCTTTTGTTTTTGCCAAGCAGCCACCCACTTACAGGGAGAAACCTCATTAAGCAATCATACTGCAGGGATCATCAAAAAAAGAGAAAAAAAGAGGGACACCAGGAAGGTTTCTGGGAGTGAAATTAATTAGGCACCAGAGCTCCTCGCCAGCTCTATTCAAACACGCAGTTTATCCAAAAATACACAAACGCTCTGACTTCAGAGACCACATGAATCATTCAGAAGTCTTCAGTAATATTCAGCACTCAGGATGAGTCTCACTTAACTCCAGCAAACACAGATCCTCAGAGGAGAATCCCAGAGCTCTGAGGCCCGCGTTTCAGCCGAAGCATTCACATCACGATGTGCAGATACAGCTACCATGCTCACCTTCACTTTGGGTTCACAGGTAGAAATCAGGCTCAGCACACCTGTGGTTTGAATCCTTTTCACTTTCTGGTGCCTCACAGAGGCACCAGAAAGAGGCACCAGAGATCTCTCCTCTAAACCACTATAAATGTTAAATTCAACCCTTTGATGCATAAAATAACACCAGTAAAAAGATTCAAGGAGACCCTTCAGTCGGATTCTTAAAATTTGCAAAAAAGAGGAAAATCCCAATCAGGTAAATGGTAGGGTCTGCAGGAACACAACATTCAAACTGGGCTCCTCCTCCTTGGATCAGTGCCAGCAGCAGCGCACACCAGAGTCCTGCATGGGTCCAGTTTTCAAGATCCGCCCCGCCCCCGACCAGGGGACGTACAAACCCGCACCCGAACCGCAAACCCGGGCTTCAGCCCGATTAGTACCGCAAACCGATCCGACCTGTTGAAACACGACCCGCAGCCCGACCCACAGCCCGACCCGCAGCCCGACCCGCAGCCCGACCCTTAACCTTATTAAAGGTAATCATTTTGGGTCATATTGTCAGAAAATTGAACAGTATATCACCATACTTCAGATGCCAGTGAGTAAACAACTCACCTGAATGAAGCAACTCTTCCAAAAAAAGCCTGACTTCAGCTCCATCATAAACCCTCTGTGATCTTCTCACACACAACTGTAAAATCACTCATTTTTTACGATTAATGCTTTTAAACTTTTAATCCCTTAAAAGGACCTTTACATGTGTAATAGTAGACTTACTTTCTGTCCAGACTTAGGCGACGCTCAGCAGGTATGAGCCGTGATCATGTCACAAACATGGATGTATTAAAAGCGTGGCTCAGCCTTCCACCATGTTACGGATTTGAAGCCAGAATCTATATGGTCACAGCCTTGCAGCCAGCTTACAACTTACATTTTTATTTTATTGTATTGATTATCATTTTATATTAATTTTGATGTGTCAAACTAAAACCCTCGACCCGACCCGCATGATATTTTTTCCACCCAGATCCGAACCCGGGGAAAAAAAAGGTTTTTAAAAACCACCCGCAAATCAGATGTCTGTGCGGGTACCCGACCCAGTGCAGGACTCTGACGCACACCCACAGCCTCCAACATGAGCACACTCACTAGCCCAGCAACCACCTGTAGCATCGCATGTCTGCATGGGGGATACCACCTGAGGGAGCCGTGCACCTGACTTGGCATGTTAGCACAAGCTAATCACGGGTATTTCACACAAACCTGGTTAGCAGAAAGCCAACACATGTTGCTCTTTATCCCAAGCTGCTCTCCAAGTGCCCGTAAGTGAGTGAAAGTTAAGCCAAGCTTCACCCTTGTTTAGGAAAATTCTTTATCTGTTAAACATTTAGTTTCACTTTGATTGTGTGTTATCACTCCATGATAAAGGAGAGCTTCTTCTACTCGCTAATCAATACTCAAAGTCACTTGCACACTTGGCTAAGGTAACCACATCAACTCTCCACCCAGAAACGTCTCGATACAACCAAAGCATCAACATACAGGCAGAGGAGAGGGTTCCAGGCAGACACAGATACTGAATCAGAATCAGAATCAGAATCAGAATCACCTTTATTGGCCAAGTATTTTCAAGAATACAAGGAACTTGACTCCGGTTTAAACTGCACTCTCTCAGTACAAACGTGGATAGAATTACAAGAGTAGAAAAAATAGAGTTTCAGTAGTAGAAAAAGAGTAATAATTATTACAATATTAAATAAAGAACTCTGCACAGAGTAAATACAAAATATATACACAATATAGACACAATTTAAGTTAGGAAGATAGTGCACTGAATAAATGTCATAAAAAAAATGTGCAATTTGCAACAGGAAATGGAAGATGAATGTGCAATAGAAACAGAAACAGAGAGACTGTAGCTGTACATGAGGTATATATGTTGTTTATGGCAGGTTAACTGTTCATCAGAGTGACGGCCTGGGGGAAGAAACTGTTCCTGTGTCTGGACGTCTTGACGCACAGAGCTCTGTAACGCCGACCAGAGGGAAGCAGTTTAAGCAGTTTAGCAGTTTACTGACACATATCTACAGCGGCCCATAGGAGACAATGAAGCAGGATAATTCTTGTAATTTTTTTTTTGTTAGGACAATCCTGCAGACTCTACCTTCATCTGTTGTGTTGGCTAAATTTGTATAACTTTTTTTTTTTAAATTTACAATCTACGTTTTTCAACGGTTTAAATTGCATGCATCAATTTGCCATCTCAAAGGTTCTGCAAAATATCTAGATTTGTATCACATGTCGTGATATGGCCTAAAAAATACTAGATGTGAAAGAAATGCTGTACACCCAGCCCTGGGGTGGCTTGACTTGGAGCAGACCTGAACTGCCATCAAAAAAGATTCAGAAAACTCTAATTTCCAAAGTTGAGCTGCCAAATGTAGCATTTGTTTGCTTGTCTGAGTTCAAATTAACCATAAAACTGATAAAAACTCACAGATGAACTGATGATTCTCATTTGTCACAGTAAGGAGAATCATCAAACTGACAGCTTCATCAACCATACCACTAAGCCCTGTTTCACACTCGCACACTCTCACTATAACAGAAAATTAAACACACATCCACCAACATTCCCGTGAAAGAAGCCAAAAGTGATTAAACTAACTTTAAGTAAACTTTAAAATCTCCTCCAGTGTTGTTGTTCCTTCAGATCTACTGCAGATGATTGTCACATTCTTCGCCCTGACTCCCTCCTCCTCATCGCCCCCAGCCCTGTTGGCACGCTCACTTGTGGCATATGTATTTATGGAGCAAAGCGAGTGGCATTTATCTCACAGCTTAGTCATAATTAGTCCAGCTCAGTCTGAGGCAGGCAGCCTGTTAGTGGGCATATGTTCAGATCCTGGTTAAAGACACACTCCATCCTGAGGGGATTCTCACTCTGGTGACGTGTGTGTGAGGAGCGTGGGTGTGTATGCGTGGGTAGGAGCAACAAGTGGGTGTGTCTGTGTGAAGTAACAGACGGTTGCTGTGGAGTCGCCCCGAGCGTCCATTAACACAACCCACCATGTGCCCTTCCCCCGGTGCCGAGAGAGGCCGCTCCAAACCTGGAGGGAGGCGAGTTCATCAGAGTGTACGGGAGGGGAAGGCGACAGGATGGAGTGAGAGATGGAGGAAGGAGGGAGGGCAGCAGAGGCCTGAGTCAGATGAGAAAAGTGAGAGGAGGCAGGGAGAGATAAAACAAGGTGAGGACGAGATGAAACCAGAGAACAGAGAGGAAGAGAGGCAGTCTGGCCCCGGTCCAGGGTTATCACTGGCAAAAGTGAAAGCGTTTGCCAGCTGCCAGCTGGAGACAGCAGCACTCAGCCAGAAGGATGCTGCCCTGCGCAGCTCCTGTCTGCTGCTGCATCCCTCTGTGTGTGTCTGTGTGTGGATGCTGAAGCCAATGAGAGCTGTGTCTTTGTGTTGAAGCACGGGACGAGGAGCAGCTGCAGCACCAGTAACACTGACAGAAAGGAGCGTCTGTACCAACACAAACAAGTCAAGTCACAATCTCCAGCCACAAGTCCAAGCCCCTTCCTGCCAAGTTTCCTGCAGCCCCGGCCGCAGTGGAGACGAGGGGAAGCCGCTTAGAAACATCTCCCTAAGTCTCCTTCCCCTGGCAGACGACACTGAAGCGTATCCTCTTTAGGCTCGACATTACATAACTGTAAACCTGCTCGCATGCCGAGGGGATGTCAACACAAATACATATATTTAAACCTGCGTGACTCGGTGTCAAAAGTTGAACACACAGTGATGAAAAGCTTGTTTATATCATCAAGAGATCCTTTTCTTCATCAACTCATCAGTGATGCTGAAACTCAGACGCTGTCCCAGTTTCCTGCGTCTCTCCCTTTCCTCTCTGCTGAAGGAGAGATGGAGAGGGGAACAAAAGTAGAAGCTTTTTTTTTTAAAAGTCAAGTGCAACACTGCTGCAGTTTAATGCTCACTCTGTGTCCCTTTGTCATTGATAGAAGACAGGCTCATGTGCACACAATATAGATCTGAGAGGCTGCCAAGTTTAACTGCAGCGTGTCCTTTACAAGTTTAGGAGAAGTTTGAGTTTCAACAAGGTTTTTGTTACAAAAAAAAAAATCTGTAAGGTTTGGTTCTTTTTTTGCTTCATGGGTTTTTAAGTCAAGATGCAAAATGGATGGGGTGATAACAACAAAAAACTCACGCTCCTCTACATTTGTATGAATTGCTCCAGAGTACAAGTCCCTACATTTAAAAAAAAAAAGTGTCATGAAGAGGTATTCATTACAGTATTTCCATAGAGAACTATTTACATGTAACTTTGATAAGTTAGTATTTGTAAATTTGCAGGTTTAAATATTTTCCTAAAGCAACTCATATCTGTGACCATAGTTAAGTTTCACTTTCTGTTCTCTGAGTGAGTGTTGCTGGTTAGACCGGTGCAGTCTGATCTAGGGATGGGAATCAAAAAACAGTTCCTGTTAAGAATTGATAAGAAATCTTTCAACCCATTGAACTCGTTAACCTTTATTCTTATGATTCCTTAATCAATTCTTTACACCATGCTGCCAGACCTTACGTTGACTAGTCTGCTGTAGCTATTATGGCTCAGCAGTTAGATAGCAGTTTCCCAAGAAAACTTTGATTTAGGATTTTCAGCTTGAAGTTTTACTGATAAACTGAACTCACAGTTAATTTCATAATTACTCTCCTTACATACAAAAACGGTTTAAACAAAATAGTGCCAGCTTGATGCTAACGTACAAGGGAAATTGCAGATATATGCTTGTGGTTAGCATACATTGGTATAACTTCTGCTTCAGAATAGAATTTCAACTTTCATCACAGAAACATATCACAGTTGGTCTTTGTAAAAATACTGAAAACTCATTATGTCAAAATACTTTCAGGCAAATGAAAGAAAAGTTACGTGCAGGCTCATGGTCGGCGTCATAACTACGGCAAGGTTCCAAACAACTTAGAATAATGCCATAACCACTTTGAGACACTAGATGGCCTACTTCAGTCAATAACATATTACAAAACAGAACATCAACAACAGAAAATGAGTAAGTTTTACATCCAGATCCAGTGAACAATTCCATATTTGTTCACGTATAAACCAATTAGATTTTGTTGACCCAGAAAACCCGTAAAGCCACTTTTTGTACAGGAAAGATTCACAGGAGGGAGAGATAAGGGAATCAATAATGAATTGGATCAATAAGCAGAATTGATAAGGGCTCTAATATCAATAAAATCTTATCAATGCCCATCCCTAGTCTGAGCTTAAATGAGTTACATCAGATACAACGTACTCACTTTTAACAAGTCACAAGAATTTTCACAGGAGCTTGTGACTCATATCCCAAAAAATTGTCTACACCAGAGAAGGCGCAACTATGCCTAGCCTCTATCAGCGCACAGTGCCGTCGGGGCGCAGAGATGTGTCCTCATCAATATTCCTCTTTTTTGAATTAGCCATCTTTTTCCATAAAAGTATCCAATAACAGCATCTTATTAATTTGATGTATTAGTTGCACCTCACTATAAGTTGCAGGACCAGCCAAAAAATGAAAAAAGTGTGATAGTCCAGAAAATATGGCAATTCTCCTTCAGACTCCAGGACGCATATTTCAAAAATCTCCAAGTTCCAGATTTGATTACATTTTTAATATCCTGTGCTTGTGCCAGGACTTCAGTCCAAGCAACTTCAGAGGTAACACTTTGTGATTACCATCATCTATAAACTGTAATTAGATAGTTAATTAACCATTGGTTAATAGTTATTTACTGTTATAAACATCATCTGAAACTTTATAATAACCATACAGATGATGTAGATCAGATGATAGATGCTTTATGATATGATTGCAAACCTTGAACTAATATCTGGTTCATATGTCTCTGTTATGTTAAAGATGTGTTGTAAACTATCTCAAAGGTTTATAAATCATTTGGTCATCTTATCTGCAAACTTTTAACAGAACATCAATTATAGCATCGCAATACATGAAACATTAATACCTATAATTTAGTAGATTGTCACAGTGAATAACTTTTACCTAATGGTTCATTAACAATCTATCAACCCTTTATAGATGCTAGTTACTAAAACGTGTCACCTTTGGATAACTTAGAAACTTTTTGATCTTATTTGATTAATTTCTCAGATTTTACCGCCCTGTCTTCTCTGAATGACATTCGTCAGAGTCGCTCTTAACTTTTCCACTTTGTAGAACATCAGCATTTTCTTTTGACCCTCTATACCAATGGGTCAAAGATCAGACTCACATGGTAATGATCCCTAACACATGGAGCTGTGAGGTCACACAAGACTGTTTTCAGCAGAAAAAAGTGAAGAGGGATGTAAAGAAGAAAGTACAAAAAAGATCACATCAATCCATCATGCATGTATCTGGCTGGAGCAGCATCACACCCGGCTGTCAGGGTGAACTAAGTAGCCTCCACATTCACCTCAGAACAGGTGCAGGCTCAGACACACTCCCTCTAGTGGTCACACCTTGAATGACTCAGCTTCAGCAGAAACAGCTCCCCAGGAGGAGGTTAATCCACTCATAGCATTTTAATGACATCTACACCAGCGCACCATACTAATCACATTTGCCTCCACATTTCACGACTCAGTGCTGGCAGCCGGCGTGCAGCTCAGAGAAGCCGGCTGCTGCTGCTGCTGCAGAGCTCAGGCTGACTGCAAGATGTGCTGCTGGAGCTCCCGAGAGCAAAACTCACACATCCAAGGGAGGAATATGTCACCACAAATAGGCAGCAAAATCTATCACTCTGAGGCTAAAAACGTCACAACTCCAGTAGTGCCATTTATCACAACAGAGGCCGGAGCAGCCTGATGCATCACAGAGGGATGTGGATCTGTCTTTAAACAGGTTTCAGCTCTGAGCAGCTCATATCCGCCGCGTTAGAGCCCAGTTATCATTCATTTAGAGGAGGACCGCTCCGCTCCCTCATCATCCGCCGGCCGGCCCGCCTCCTCTCAGGTGCGGTGCTGAGAGCACGCATGAACTTCATGACGTAAAGTGTGACATTTTCAACATACAAGCAGAGCAAGCTTAGAAAGACACAGAAAGAGTGCTGTTTAAAGGAAAGGAAGCAGAGTTTAAAGTTGAGCCGGAGGAGGAGAGAGATTCTGCACTTCGACTCACCTTGAGCGGCCGTTCCTCGGGTGCTGAATACACTTGCTATCAAAGTGGCCACATACCAAATCATAGTACTATTGCCGACCAGAAATAAACCTCATCATATCTCAAAGTGCCCCTTTCGGTGAATCTCTCATCCGGACAAACTGCGGCGGGCCGGTATCCTGTTCTCTCGTTAACCGAGCCCTGGACACTTTTCCATCGGCGCTTTCCCCTCTCTCTTCCCCTCTCCTCCGCTCTCCTCGCGCATCCTGAGACGGATCACCTGCGCCAATGGGACGAGAGCAGACGACGCAATGAAACCAAGCACGAGCCCATTTAGATAAGGCCGGCCCCGCCTCCGCACTTGTTCCATTGATGGGCGTGTGAGAAAGTCGGCTCTTGATTGGTTACCTGGGCTGTCGGTTTGCTCATCTGGAATGTTGCGTTTAGGGAAAACTCGAACGTTTCTAAATACTTATACGGAGGAATCTCTGCGTGTGGGCTTTCTACATACGCTTGATGTGTTTTTTAATGTTGACTAAAACTAACTTACCTTCAAACTGAAACATCATTGTTTTCTTTTAAATGAAACAATAAGCTAAAATCAATTGAGATGTGAAAATCAAAACTTTAAACTTTTAACTTTTAAGAACGCAAAATCTGAAAAACACATGATGTCTTTATTATTGTTATTATTATTATTATTATTATTATTATTATTATTATTATTATTATTATTATTATTATCATTATTATTATTATTATTGTTATTATATTTTTTATTTCTTTTTCTGTATGCCCTGGCTGACAGTTGTGTGGTGGGAGGTAATGATATCACAGCAAACTATGCCATTAATGAAGATAAATAACATTGTAGGTTATTAAATCAGGCGATGTGATGGAGCTTATTTTCATTGGTAAAAGTATAAATAGGATTTAGTGTAAATTCGGATAACCTATCTTGCAGTTAATTTTTACCGTGTGACAACCAAAGACAGTTAGAGCCAACAGGAAACATACACGCTGCTTATAAGAGCCTACTGGTTTATCTGTTTAAGCTAAATAAATAAATTGATAAATAAAAACATAGATAAATAAATGAACAGTGACAGAAAGGTAGGATAAAAAATTTAGAATGTATAACAAAACTTAAATTCGGAAATAGCTGAATATGTGAAATTTAAAATGTAAACAGCCTTCTGAAAACTGAAGTCAAAATAAAAGTATTAGATGTGAAGTATGGCGGATATTTCAGTTCAAAGATATTTTAACAACCTCTTCTCTTCTGTGTATGTTTCTTCATCACATCACTTTCAGTGTGACTGAGATTCGAGATTCATGAATCAGTTTCAACACCTGTGCCGTGAGTATTTCATTTTCCGTTTTAACGGAGGACCTGAACGCAGCACTGGAGGGAACCGTTTCAAGGTGGGTTGGAGTGTGAAGCCGGAGCTGCGGTATCATCCTGCGCAACAAGACGAAGGGGAACCTCCGGCACGAGCATCCTCACATCACTGTCATCCATAAATCCTTTTGAAACGGGAGGAGGAGGAAGAGGAGGAGGGGGGAGGGAGGAGGAGGTCTGACTGTGAGCGTAACAGCAGCCTGACGTTAAAAAGGAGAACATAGCTTCATAGAGAACACTGACAGGTTGAACAACTACTTGTATGAGTTGAGCGTGATTCACTTTCATTGATAGTGATTCACTGAGAGCACTTTAACTCAACTGAGTCAGAGTGCTAGCACAGCGTCCCATCCGGCTCTTCAGGTCCAAACACCTCCACAGCTTCTGAGAGGGAGGAGGAAACATAAGATCCTGACAGCTCTTTCTTAATTAACATTTTTTAATTATTTATTTTGTCTTCTGTCATACTCACTTTTCTCAAGTTCTAAATCGTGTTTCATCAATTTCAGAGAAACCCTTTAACACCTGGGCTTCAAAATGTAGACTGGACTTTTTTTGTGAATATTAAGGCTATTGCTGATTTTATGATGTCTTTTTTTATTATTTATTTATTTATTTTGTTGTAACGTAATAACCACATTTTGGCTGAAAAAGCAATGCCTGAGCTTTGACAAACTGTTGTAATTTTTCAATTTTGCAAACGATTTAGAAATGACAGTTGTTCAAAGTGGGCTTGGGCAAATGTTTGTTTGTTTCCTTTGTTTTATTAGTATTTGGCTTCCTTAATTTCCATTGATACATTATGTTGTGCAAACAACAACAAAAAAATCTTTTAAATATATATATATATATATATATATATATATATATATATATATATATATATATATATATATATATATATATATATGATTGATGAAACGTCTGCTGTTAAACAAATGAAAAATATAAAATAGATATAAAAATAATTTAATGTTGCCATCCAGATTCTTCTCATCTGCCCCATGTAGACCACAGATTGTACATTATATGAATGACGTTTCCCTTATGTTTCTGATTAAGAGTTATGAAGTCCATCAAAGATGGGGGCCACATTAGAAATGCTGAACACACCCTACCTTAGTCTGGGTTAGGACGAAGTAAAGAGGCAGGGCTTTAGGCCCTGTCCACACATAGCCACCATTTGTTTTCAAAAACACTTCCATCCACACGCACCAGGCAAATCCATATGTGGCTTGAAGCATGCCAAACCCATACGTGGCAGTGTTTTTCTAGATGTATAACCCAGGCCTAACCTGACACGCCAGACGGGCAGTTTCATATATCCGCAACGGAAATATTTCACTAGTCCATTTGGGTAGCAGCTCTTTGGATTTGTTTTCAGAGGCGAGACTTTCAAAAAATCAGCAGCTGGGGATTGGACGATTGTTCTGATTGACACACTCACCATGGACCAATCCACATCAAGCCACGGTATGACGTAGCTTATGTGCGCCGCTGCTGACAAACAATAGACAAACAACTACCGGAACACAAGAAACAGCTGTGATCATGGCGTTAGACGACTGCTGCCGTTTCTGTAAAGCTAACATTAGAATCAAAGGAACGCTGACAAGTACGAAAGTCTGCTGACGTCACGTCTTCTCGTCACTTCCACAGCTCCCGCCTCTCTTCCCAGATTGGGCCGGTTAGAATTTAGCCGAGTGAAATCGTTGGTCATTGGAGCCTGACAAGATGGATCTGCAGGATTTCAGAAACTGAATCAGGCAGGTCCATCTGCTCTACAAGGTTAACCCAGGCCATCCAATCAGAGTAAATCCCTGTCATTCAGCTGTGACATCTGACAACTAAAACCACAGTTTCCTGCCACAAAACCCTTAAACCGGATGTTTTCCAAAATCATCACTTTGGCCTTTTCTAGAAAACATCATTTTTAGTGACGCGAAACTGCGGTTTCATGTGGATGACAGGCCTAAAAACACCCCCTGATAAGATCACATGGCTCACAAAGTACCCAGAAGCTCACGTCCAGTCTAGATAGGCAGCAAGGGTGTTCCATGTCCTAAAAGCCAGTTTCCACAACTGGCAGTCAGGCTGCTAAGGCATCCGCTTTTGATCACTGCCCAAGGACGCACTGGACCCCTATGGCTCCCCCTGCAGGTCGTCCGTCCACAGGGAAACGGACCCATGTCACCCATTCAGGCTTGGCTCCATGGGTAAAGGCCAAGCCACCAGGCCCTTGCTTGCATATTGCTGTTTTTGTACATAATATGAGGTCTTTGGCCCCACTTTGTCTGGCCCCTCATCTAGGACTAGTTTGCTTTGGAAGACCCTACCAGGGGCAGTTACCCCCTGACAACATGGCTCCTTGGATCATCAGGGCACTCAAACCCCTCCACCCAATAAGGTGGTGGACATGAAGGAGCCATGACACTTTTAAAAGAAATTAATGGGAAGATGAAGATATTTGGAAAGTAAAAAAAATGGCAAAATAATAATTTTAAAAATCAATAACAGAAAAGGAAACAATAAATCATTGGGGGACTTCACTGTTTTTGAAGTAAAAAACCTTCTGATCAAACTTAGAGATCAAACTTAAAGTTATTTTTGTGGCTTTTTGCCGTGTTTAAACAGTCAACTGCACGTCTAACGCTTGAAAAAAAAATCACAGTAAAGACTCTGCTCTCTGTATGTGAGGCTCCTGCTCCTCCACAAAGCTAAACCTGAACTCCACACTTCTTTCATATTCAAACAGAAACATTTTGAGGCAAACATCAGGTACAAAACATTTCCTCCTCTCACTCTGCAGTCTTTCCTGGAGCTGCTTTGATCTCCAGCCCTCCTCTCGCTCAAAGTGCCTGTGAGGCCTCAGTTTCTGGTGCTGGCTCTCCTATGTGGAGCAGTCAGTCGAGTGTGGCATGTCTAACTTCAGCATGTCAGCCTCCCTGACAGAGACATCACTGGCTACAGATGCAGCTGGAGGCCTTTTTTTTTCGTCCTGATGCTCAACAGCTAACCGCTGCCACTGCGGTCCAGGGAGTGCAGCCGTGCCTCTCAGCCGACTGTCACAGCGAGCGCCGGGCTCTAACAGAGCTGTGTGAAGTGCTAATGGTGTATTCAGATCCAGCTTTCATGATGTGCTGTGATCTGCTCCAGCACAATCTGCTCCCTATCAGGCTTTGTTCTTCACAGGTGAGGTGCAGACCAGGTGTGACTCATTAACTGAGGGTCAGGGCCACTGGCTGTACGCTGTGTGAGAATATCACATCTGAACTGATATCTTAATACTTCAGCCTGGTTTATTCCTCTGCTCCATAGCTTAGCCTTGTTCCTATAGACAAAGACACACGCATCCTCAAAATGAAGCTACCGTTAAAACCTTCACACATAGATAAGTTAGAAAAAGAGAGAGCGCCTGTATAAAGTTATTTTTTAGTTTGCTTTCCAGCAGTTTGGCTCTGTGTCAATGTGCTGCTGCAGTCATGCCTCTTCTTCCTTCTACATGTGTGTCTCTGCTCCACCTTCTATCACTGAGGAAGCTTTTCAGCCTTAGCCATCAGGAGGTCATGACGGTAGCCAGGTTTACATGCAGACTTTTTTTTTTCATTCTGATTGAAGATCTCAGGTCAACGGTTTGCATGTAATGTGATCAATTTAAGTTTGGTGTTTACATGTGCCACAACATTTAATCAGAAAAGACGTTTTACAGTAATTGTGATTGTTTTCACACTGCCACCAAGCTGTGGATGAAGGTCTGCAGCCAGTGATGCCAACTCCTCGGCAAAAAAAAATCATTTGGCTGTCCCAGAAGTTGAAAGTTGCTAAATGATGACCAGTCATTTGCATGCAATTGTCACAGACTTTGTAGGAGAGAGAAACGACATTGTGACATATTTGTTTTTATTTTAAAATCAAATCAATCCCCGCCCAAAGTGACCCAAAAACGACCCGCATCATGCGCGAGCTGGGAGAGACCGCTGTGAGCAAGGATTCCCTGCCTCTGAATGTTTTGGGATGGTGGGGCTCAGCGTGCATTGCTCGTTGAAGAGAGATCAATAGTGCTGTAACATCAGAGTCTCCAAACTCCAAAAGTTGCTAGATTTGTCACTAGTCACTTTTTGACAAACATAAACAAAAAAAATCAACAAATGAAAAGTTTCTGGAGGAGTCCGAAAAGTCAATAATTTACCAGTGGGAAGGAGTTGTACTTGTATTGCTAATGTACGTCAAGAATAGAATAGAATAGAATAGAATAGAATAGAATAGAATAGAATAGAATAGAATAGAAAATACTTTATTTATCCCCGAGGGGAAATTCAGGAGTCACAGCAGCAATCAAGAAAACAAAAGTAAGAAAGTGTATAGAAAGTGCAAAAAGGTCCAGAAAATAGATGATGACATCCAGTCCACCACTCTCCAGCCCAGCCAGTCTCCACCTCCACAGGGTCCAGGACTGAGCCTCCCCAGCAGTCTGTTCAGTCTCTGTCTCCTGGATCCTGTCTGCCCACAGCAGGTGAAGCTCCTCCAATGTGTCCTCCTCTCTCAGAAAATGTTAACACATCAACTTTTAACTAAGTGACTGACATGTTTAGACTACTTTCAGTAAAAGACAAAAAAAAGAGAATTTAAAAGGGCTGTTAGGAGTTTCTAAATGATCTTGAAAAAGTCTCCCTTCTAGATATATACCTGGTCATAATCCACACTTTCGAATTAGATTATCAGCTCCAGTTTTACAGGTTATTTTAAATTGCTACTTCGTAGGCCCCCGATTGGGTCGAGCAGGACTAGATTGATCCACGGCACATCTCATATAGTAGTGTGAACAGATAAAACACAGATATCTGTTGAAAACAATTTCTCTGATTAATTTTTGTAGTGATGGTGGACACTGGAGTTCAACTCTCAGACAGAAAAGGACAGAAGAGCAGACGAAAGATAAACAGGAGAAAGATAGAGCATGAGCTAAAGGCTAACACAGGAGCCAAACTGTTTGTGCTAATGTTCATTTCAACCCACAGTCAGCAGTTATTCTGCAGTGGTCTGTTCAAACTTGAGAGTCTATCAATAAAATGAAGAGTGAGGTTACGTTAGCTCTGCTCGGTAGATGACTGGCAGGACATAACCAGGATTCATTAATGTTAAACATTACAGACACGTCTTAGAGCACCAGCAAATTATGAACGGCTTGTTGTCACGTGACACTACAGATGCGTCAGAGCACCGGCATAACATATAGCCGTCTGCTACAACATTTACTTGATAACACATTTCAAACTGATTCTATCTCCATTTTATTCCAAAACACACCTAGGGCTGTGTATTGATAAGGTTTTAATGATTCCAATGCCTTATCAATCCCTGCTAATCGATCCAATTCCTTATCAATTCTCTTATCAATTCTCACCACGGAAAAATAAGAAATATGTGATTACAGATATAGTAAAAAAGGTCCCTTTATTTTTTTTTCTTTTGCTTCAATGATATTATTATTATTATTATTATCATTTATTTATGTTAATTATGTTAATTAGTTAAAGTTGTATCCTTTCAATCCTGTATTTTTAATACATACATAGCGAGTGCCCTGGTCGGGGCACCCCATTCTAAAATATGTGGACACACCCCTGCATGTCAGTGCAAATCTCTCTGCAGGTACGTTATGTTGCTTCGCTCATCAAAAGATAGATTTATGCTGAACAGAGGGTTCAACTCGTGGATTAGAGGGAGTTACAATGCAAAATGGGACTTTACTTTCCCCAGGTAAGAGTCAAACAACTCCCCAAGCATGCAACGCATCTCTGTCTCTCTCTCCAGTTAAATTGATGTGGATCGCCCATTTGCGTCCCGTCTGCTTCTCCGCAGTCACAAACAGGATGAGCGCAGACGTTTGCCACAAAATATTCAAAGGGCGCGTAAAAATAATAAAAGCCATTATAGTAAGTTGTGCTCTACAAAGCCAGCAGTGTGCCTGGACACATCGTTGGCTTCTAATCCCTCCAAGACCGACATGTCAGTTCAAGACCCATCGAGAACGGGAGACCCCAAGACCAAGACAAGACCAAGACCAAAGACTGTCGAGGCCTTGATAAGACCAAGACCACGAAAAAGTGGTCTCGAGACCAAGACCGGTCTCGAGAACTACAAGCCTAATTCTTGCAGCGTCTTTTTTGGTGAAATATAGCCACACCTTGGACCGTTTAGCGCGAGCCGGCGACATCTCTGCAACTGAGAGGTCTAGCAGCAACAACAAAAAGCACATGGAACGACGTCACCGTGCATTGCTTGTGGGGTGCGTTCATTTGCTGTGTTAGCACACCCCAGGAGGAATCGATAGGGGAACCGAAATGGAGTTTTACTAGCAATTCCAAGGAATTGGTTAACTGCGGACCTGGTTCCAAATTAAAACCGGTTATCGGTGCGCAGCCCTACACACACCTCACTTAAAGTAATTTGCGACAGTGTGCGGAGACTCCGGGCCAGAAGGTGGCGAGGGAGTGCAATCAAAACAGATCCTCCTCATTGCGTCTTTAACAATAAAAACTGTGAATTGACTGAATGTATTAAATAATCAGGAAATTGATGAATAGTCACCCCTATTATACATTTGATATTGAATCTTGATTTAAATACTTAATTTTAAAATTCAAAATATCACAATGTAAGTTTCAAAATGTCACATTTTGGATGTTAATTCAATCGCTGGGTGTGGTAAATGCAGCGTCTTTAATCAAAATGCAAACTGAATGAAGACATGAAAAAGCTACTTCTCCTCATGACTTTATACATTTTATGATCAAGTGAGGCACACACAGCCTCACTGTTTAACCAGACTTATTTATTTGTTCTCAAAAATATCCAGCAGTTGTTTTAATATGTGTTGTTAGTGTTTTGGATACCTGTTGGGATCTCCCACACAGCACCCAGGAGCACCCGCTGATCTTTGGTCACCTCATGAAGACTCCCAGTGAGGGGTCAGGGGAGTGGACTGTGTCTGAAGCTGGTGACGCAGATGTCGAGGTCTGTGGGGCCTCCTCCTGAGGAACCAAACTGATGACCTTATATGGATGACTTGAGGTGTTGCATTCTAAATTTCTAACACACAGACAGTGGAGAGAAGAAAATGGGCTGTTGTGCACGTGTCATGAATCCTGCGGTGATTTTGCATTAACACTGAACTTGTGCAAAGAGTAAGAACATTTTTACGCATTTCTTAGTGAATGAGGCCTGATGAATCCACATTTTTACACATATTTTGTCTTTTAAAGGCTGTGGTCTTAAACTTTTGATCAGGTTTTGTTCAGACTGTTTTTACTTTAACTGCTATTTTCACTCACTCCCATTTCTTCTTTTCTGCATTTGGAAACTCTACTCAGAACCTTTTTAAGATCCAAAAGTGCAAAATGTTAATCCATGCATTTTTCTGACTGGTCTTAAACTTTAAATCAGGTGTTTATTAAAAATGTTGGTCCATGCATTCACATGGAGTGATTTGATCAGGTCTGGTTTTTAAACCTCTGTTTAAGAACAGCTGTGCGACTGTGTGACTCTTATTTCAGAAACAGACATCAATCAAGCCTCTGACCCACTGAATGCAACCAGGAGGAGACAAGCTGGTGGCAGCTCCTGTGGTGCAGCTTGCTGGCAGCTTGCTGTGGGTGAAGACTGTAGGTGTGCACAGAGAGAAGATGGATGGAGTACTGATACTGCAGACCAGGATCACTTCCTGGTCCTGTTGTTGTTGTTTGGGGGTTTCTATAAACTGGGCTCTCCACACGTCTGTGCGTCCTGCTGGGGGAGTTAGCTGATGTGGAAACTGGTTTATGGTGCCTTGGAGCGATCGGCCTGGACTTGGGAGGGGATCAATGACCCCCCTCACAGCAGTTGGTCGATACAGCTCCAAATTTGAACAAATCAGCACAGTGAGAACTCCTGTTTTTAATGCTCTGGTTTTGCCCCAGTGGATCTCTGATCTGACTGTTGTTCGGTCAGAGCGCTGACTTTAAAGCCTCATGATGGTAACTGTGTTTGTAGGGTGTGAACTCTTTGTCTGTTAGGAGAAGTTTGAGATCAAATAAAGAACTGATAGAGTCCTAATGGGGATTTGATCTTTGCAGCCAGAGGTGGTTTGAATCCAAGGGCAGGCCGTACTATTACTTTAGGGCCTCTAAAATGCCCTCTTTATATTTTGTCCCCAAATTGTTTCCATAAAATCTCATAAGATCATAGTGGGATGACAATTTGATTAATTACTCATGTTTTGCAGGGCTCCAGACTGATCCTGAATGGTCACATTTTGCCCTTAAATTAGAATAGAATAGAATAGAATAGAATAGAATAGAATAGAATAGAATAGAAAAGAAAATACTTTATTTATCCCTAAGGGGTAATTCAGGAGTCACAGCAGTAATCAATAAAACAGAAGTAAGAAAGTGTATAGAAAGTGCAAAAAGGTCCATAAGAAAATAGATGCTGACAGCTTGTCCATCATTCTCCAGTTCAGCCAGCCCCCACCTCCACAGGGTCCAGGACTGAGCTTCTTCAGCAGTCTGTTCAGTCTCTGTCTCCTGGATCCTGTCTGCTCACAGCAGGTGAAGCTCTTTCAGTGTGGTGTTGGTGTCTGGTGTTAGCTCCAGTAGCCATGTCTGTAAAAGCATGATGCTACTTTGCCTTCTGGTATTCCCTCTGTTGCTGGGTTAGCACAGCTAGCTTGTCCATCTTATCAGAGATGGATCTTATGTTCCCAATAACAATGGATGGAAGGACAGGTCCATGTCGTCACTTCTTAGCTCACACCTCAGCACCAGCACACCGTCCTCACCTCCTTCTCCTCACCTTGTGGGAAGACATCAGGCCTTGCACCAGTTAGCGTCAACATGCTACAGGCTGCTAACAGCTGATCTCATATGTAAACGATGAGGCCATGGTTACATGTAGGATCTCCAGATAAACACAGGACCATGACCAACATTGAACCATACAAAGTGATGATCCACTCCAAATACAAAGATGACAAAAAAGAGATGAAAAACTTTACAAGAAACGGACAAAGAAGAGAGAGCTGCTGCAACAGGCAGCCACAACCAACAGGGTGGCGCCAAGCGCCCTAAAGACCGTACAAGTACATTTTTTGTCTACCCAAGGATGTGGGACCAGTACATTTCTATTATTATGTGTTTTTTGTATCTGACAAACTTCTGTTCCACACTTCAGCCCAGTCATTGGTGATAACACACACACACACACACACACACACACACACACACACACACACACACACACACACACACACACACACACACACACACACACACACACACACACACACACACACACACACACACACACACACACACAAGCTGGTTTGCCAACCATCATTAACTCCAAAAGAAGAAGAAATGAGACTAGGCTTGCAGCTTGCTATGGTCTTGGTCTCAAGACCACTTTTAAATGGTCTCAGTCTTGTCATGGTCTTGGGTGTCTTGGTCTTGATGGGTCTTGGACTGTCATAGCTCTTTTGAAGGGACTCGCAGCCTACCATATCCAGGCAAGCTGCTGGCTATATGAATCACAGCATTTGATAATCCAGCTCTCATCCTGTTTGTGAATACTGACTGTGGAGAGTCACTGATAGGTGATCCACATCAGCTTTACATGGACACAAATATGTGGGACAACACCCAAATGAAAAGCATTTATTTTATTTATTTGAATGTTTTAAAAATACTGGAATAACAGTAACAGATATAAGATACAAAAGACTGGCAGATGCAGGGGGCCCCAAATGACTAAAGCCATGTCCACCAAGCAGTCTGGTTTGGATCAGTACTGTTTCATAAGGGTTGGCTTGGTTACACCTGATTTTGTTTGTGTTTCCACAGCCAACTATGCCTCTTCACGGTAGGTGACGTCCTGCTAATAGATGAAACAAGAAGAAAATCATGACAGGGTAAATAAAGAGCAATTGATTGATTGATTGATTGATTGATTGATTGATTTCGATCACGTAAACAACAATGTACAAAAATAAAATTAAAAAAAAGATAAAGTACAGATGTATGCATACATACATACATACATACAGAGTACCTATATAATCATAAGGAAATAAGTGCACAATAAAAAAATGTTTACATGAGCGAAAGGGAGTAGGAAGAAGTATAAAACTTATCTAATCCTACCCCTTTAATCTTAACCATTAATTTTTTCTAATTAATTCAATTACACAAAACAAAAGGAATATTTATTTCATTGCTTCATTACACTATGTGTCATTTCCTGCCACATTTTAATTCAATTAGCAAACGAAGATCTTGTGTAAGTTATTTAATGTACCTCTGGAGAATCGTTTCTTTATGTCTCTTTTTAAACAGAATTATACTTGAAATTTTTTTGATTTCAGTGCTCAATTTATTCCACAGTTTTACTCCACAAATGGTGATACAGAAACTTTTCTTTGTTGTGCGAGCTCTGCCAACCTTTAGATTTGATTTCTCTCTTAAATCATAGCCTTGCTCTCTTTCATGAAACATTCTCTGTATATTTATTGGTAGCAGATAGTTACTTGCTTTATATAAAACTTGGGCTGTTTTATGCTCAACCAAATCAAACAGTTTTAAAGTTTTTGACTTCCAGAATAAGTCATTTGTGTGTGCCCCATAATCAACCCTGTGAATAATTCTCATTGCTCTTTTTTGTAGTATGAAAAGTGGCTGAAGTGCAGTTTTGTATGTGTTCCCCCATGTCTCTATACAGTATTCTAAATACGGAAGAATCAGTGAATTGTACAGCATATAGAGTGATTTATGATCTAGGACATGCTTTGCTTTAACCAGAACTGAAATGCTGCGAGACAGTTTAGATTTAATATGTTTGATGTGAGGTTTCCAGCAAATTTTGTCATCTATTATCACTCCCAGGAATTTATTTTGATGTACTCTTTCAATGTTTACACCATCTATTTGTACCTTTGATCGTGTATTTTACAATTTCCAAATAACATGATTTTTGTTTTGTTCAGATTTGATGGAAGATATCCATCAATTTGCCTTCTTTGTGACTAGCATGTGGCTCTTTGTTATCACCATCAATCAAGTTTTGTTTCAGAGAAGGCTGTGTGCTACTAGGAGAAATACAGCTGCTGTCACAGGGTAAGTGACCATTCTTTCGACCAATCATCAGACTGCAGTGTTGTAACTCCACATTCTGGGATCAATCAGTTTGGTCTGGCACCCCAAGGCTCCCAAAAAGTGTGACGACTCTTCTTGGTTATTTGGGGATCTGTCCCAGTATAAGTCAGAGGAAATGCCATAAAATGTGTGCCGTACTGAGACAAACCAAAGTGAGCCGCTTGGTGGAAACGGGGTCTTAAGTTCACCAATGTTTAGATCACTGATGAAACTCCTTAAAGTGATACTCCGGGATGGAACAAGTTAGGTTCTATCACAAGGTTTAGGGCAGGAATTACCCCTATAGCAGTGTTTTTGTGCAGCAGAAGCCCAGAGCGCACGCACCAAACACCCCCTCCCTGCTCGTCAGTCTGTTTCCTCTGCACTCAGACGGGGCCATATTTTACTTGACCAAAAACACAAATAAACGGACTCCCACCAAAAAAAATCTGATATTGGTCTGCATTCACGCTTTATTTAGAGAATTTTCAGCACATTACTTTCACACAAAAACACTGCTAAATAAGGCTCTAGTTCTCATCGTGTCTCTTCGTCCTGGCAGACTACCTGCGTTTGTTTATATCTGGCACGCCGCGCGTGCAGACTGATACACTAAGCGGCGAGCGCCTCGTAGCCACAATCAACAATATCAATACTGTTGTGTGTGTGTGTGTGTGTGTGTGTGTGTGTGTGTGTGTGCATAGCCTGACTCCATCCCCCGCCCCCCTCATATTAAAAACATTTGGCTCATAGTAAAAAATCTGTGTGGACAAGGCCACTCAAGAGACATGGTTACCAGGAACTCGTGGCTTACTAGAATGGTGCAGGAGACTTTCTGGAGCTCTCCATTTTGATTTGTGATGAGCAAATCAGAGGCCAGTGTGTCCAAAAGCAATGACAGAAAAATAATCGTGCCCAGCACTTTTGCCGTGACCCGGATTCGAACCGGGGTTGCTGCGGCCACAACGCAGAGTACTAACCACTATACGATCACGGCTGCTTGCCTGTGCTATTTTCCTCCTTGCCTGTGCCATTGGCCTCCTTCTACCAGAGACAAGTTGAAGCCCTGGACAGGAGTCTGCTTGCCTTTGGTTTCCTTGGGTGTTTTAGTGTTCTTTTTAAAGACAAAAAGGAATTTTTTACCTTAAAATGTTTTGACGTACACGCTGCCGTCTTCTTCAGAAGCTGTCATCCAGACAGCTGTGTGGTGTCTTTTTGTCAGCTGTTTCCAGTAGTAGCTGGCGGGACAGATTGATCATGTGGTCTGTCCCGAACAATTAAGCTTTCAAAGAAGACAAGATGAATCTAATCAGTAGCCTCGTAGCCAGCTGTGGCTCTGCAGCGGAGGTAGCACCGTTTTACGACACGATGAGAACTAAAGCCTTATTTAGCGGTGTTTTTGTGTGAAAGTAACGCACTGAAAATTCTCTAAATAAAGCGTGAATGCAGACCCATATCAGATTTTTTCGGTGGGAGTCCGTTTATTTGTGTTTTTGGTCAAGTAAAATATGGCCCCGTCTGAGTGCAGAGGAAACCGGCAGAGGAGCAGGGAGGGGGTGTTTGGTGCGAGCGCTCTGGGCTTCTGCTGCACAAAATCACTGCTGTAGGGGTAATTTCTGCCCTAAACCTTGTGATAGGACCCAACTTGCTCCATCCCGGAGTATCACTTTAAGTCTAGACTGGTTTCTGCCTCCTCTGTATGTCATGAACTGTTTTCTGATCTAAAGGGGGAAGCCTAGTGACTGTAACTTTCTCTCATTCCCTTTTCTCACTGTTCATGTGAGTGTATTCCTGTGCTTTCTGTCAGGTTTTGCAGACTGTGTTTTTGTCTTCAGTGTTGCATGAAGGTCTGGGACAGTACCTGTGGGGTGGCAGACCAGGATGACTGTTCCCACCAAGGGGGAAACTGAATCTTTGCTCCAACTCAGGGTGTCAGAGTACTCCACCTCCAGAGAAAAGCTTTCTCTATGGTATCAAAAAATAACTCCAGCCAGTCATTGAGCCTGTAGCTCAGCCTTAGAGACGGGCTCTGTCCTCAGTTAGCCGCCATCCTGGTACTTGACATTTCTTTGACTTGTGATGAATAATAAATTAAAGTCTGACTTTGTAATCTTTTGTCACAGCGGTTTGGGAAACTGTTCAGTAGTGTAGTCAGGCTGCTGCTGTGAATCTGCAGAAGTCAGATCTTACAGCAAAAGCAAGGAGTCCTCATTCACATGTTAAATAACCCTTTTATTTCAGCCTCGGGTGTAGAGCACCGTATGTCGTTATGTTTAAACGCTGATGAAAAATCCACCAAGTTTCACTCCTGCAGCAGCACAATGAATCAAATCTTTGTATTTTCAAAACAAGAGCAGATTGAAATGCTTCTGACCTCCAATTTAATCCCAGATTGCAACAGCAGGGTTTTAAAATATGCGAATGCTCGTGTTGGAGTCCATCCAGACCAGTCTTCAGTGAGGGCCTGACAGCAGGTGGTAGGATGGTGTGCTGAGGCTGATTCACAGAGCTGATGTGGGTCTGCTCATGAGCAGTGATGATGAAACTGGTCCAGGAGGGAGGCATGACTTTGCCCCAAACTGCTCAACGCAGCCTTTTCATCCACACATAAACACCCAACTGCTGTTGTTTTTTTGACACCAGACTTTCAAAACCAGCCCTGAAAAGTTTGGTCTCAGAGGAGAGTTCCTGTCAGCCGAGCGACACAACAGCTTTGTAAAGGAGAGCAGCTGCAGGTCCAACCTGGAGACACTCATTTCCACCTGTCTGATGGCACTGACATGACGGACAGGGACACCAACAGCCTACAGCTTTCTGGTGTTTTAAGATGTTTGCACCTCAGAGCTCCTTTGATGGATTATAAAACATCAGATTAACGATGAGCTGTGCTTCAGAACTACAGCTACCTATACATTTATTTGGTTTTATTCCTCAACTGCTCAACACTTTAAAGGTGGACGTTTCACATCTTACTTCACCACAAGTATCTGGAAGCTTAGGTTACTGCCTGTCTATCAGGTTATGAAAAATTTTAGATTTCACACAGAGTTAAATATTTCATGTATTTAATTCTTGTAATCAAGATAAATATGGCTTCCTACCAATTTAAAGAAATACATTTGAATATAGCGAAAAAGTTGAACATTATAAATAGGGATAGGTATGGGTAGCCGAGTACTCATTGGTCTAGTTTGTTTTTATCAGTTTCATTATTGTTAGCCCTCCAGCCTGTTGATCCTGTATCTGTTACACAAATAAGCAAAAATAAATGATATTGGAGTGTGGGCTCACACAACCACCACCTGGTCGGGCTTGTCAGTGCGTACCTCGCCTACTTGATGTTGCTTCTCATCAACGGGTGGATTTAAACTAAACGGACAGAGGGTTTAGGTTGTGGGATAACCTGAGTTACAGTATAAGACAGAACTCAACTTCCCCTAGTAAATTGCCTTCTCAAGCATTTATGGCCATGTGTATTACACACGAGTCGTGATAAAAGGCGACTATTAGCATACGTGACTCCTGTCACTCCCTGAAATGCAAGTAAAAAATAAATCTTTTTGTAATGAGGATGTGTGGTTTGGAAATAGTTACGTGTTAGATTTTGGGGGTTTTGTTGGGTTTTGGTTTTCTTGTGTTACTTTGTGGTTCAGTGTTTGTCCTGTGTTTCTGTGTCACCTGTGTTAATCTTTGGTTTAGGTTTAGTTCTTGTTATATGTGTCTTTGTGGTTGTCTTTGGTGTTTCAGTGTCTTTTATGTATTTGGTATCTGCCTGAGTTTCCCTGTGTTTGGTTGGTTTGGTTCTCCTGGGGTGCATCCGAATAGTCCTTTTTTGATAAGGAACCTTCCTAACTGAAGAAATGACCCAGAAGCTTTTAAGCATCGGCCATGATAAATGCTGTTCAAATTCTCCAAAAGTTAAGGAAAGGAGGGTCGTCGCTTCCTTTAATATCCCCTTTAGCTTAGTAAACACCGGACCATCCTTTTCAAAAGGAAAGGAGAAGAAAACGCCCCATAATGCCTTGCGGCACGTGACGTGTATAAATACGTCTCCTGTCGAAAGTTTATGGAAACTTACGATGGAGAAGGGACAGAAATTATGTGCGAGACTGTTGCTTTTCTAACATTTACCATCATGTGTCTGCCTGAATGTGTTTGTTGTGTTCACAATGTATGAATGTCAAAAAGATTTATAACCCGAAACGTTTGGTTGCAATTCCGAACTGAAACAATGAATCACTAGTGATAGAAGTAATAATGTTTATTAACATCAATAAAAGAAGGACAAATGAGGACTTTTACAATACTCCAAATATAATAAATTCAAACAATGTTCGTAATGATATATGTGAATGAAACAGGGGGTGTAGTGTTTCTGACAGTCTGCTGTATTATCCAAGACAGTCCTCTTGTGTTATCAGGCTTCAGACTGTCAACATTTATAGATGCTCTCATGAAGCTCACAGCTGTGAGCAGGAAACACACACTGCATGACCAAAGACAAAACACCATCACAGGTAAATCCTCTGATCATGGATTGTTAATGTTAACCGGTGAAGACACGAAACAACCATGTGAGATAAGGCAGCGGACAAATGTGCTTCTTGTAGTTCATTTTCAAACATTGTAGGTCGTCGTGGCTTACCTACGTCACAAGTAATTGTTGTCACATAAATATGACATCAAAGTGAAAGTGCAGTCGAATTCCTCTTTGGCTGCAGTTCTCCTTTCCTCTCATCTTTTCCCCTCCTTCCCTTGACCCTGTGACGTTTTTTTTCGGGGTTAAGGTAAAGTGGATAGGAAAGGACTTAGGAAGGACTATTCGGATCCACCCCTGGTGTTTCCCTTGTGGTTGATTGCTCCTCATGTGTTTCACCTGTGTCTTGTTCCGCACATGTGGTTGATTACCCTTCAGTGTTTAAAGTCTCTGATCATGTCCACACATGTAGCCGGGTATTTTCAAAAACGAATATCCCCCCCTCGTTTGTTTTTAAACATACTTCTGTCCATACATAGCGGGTAAATCCGCCGGTGAGTGCCGCTCGAGACTTGCCAAACCCATAATGGGCAGTGTTTTCCAGACGTAAAACCCGTGTCAGCCAACCAGAATGAGGCCCTGTCATTCAGCTGTGACGTTTCAGAACTTAATACTCTGTTTACTGGCGTCTACACAAAATTATGAAACCAGATTTTTCCAAAATCTCCACTTTGGCCGGAGTTTTTAGAAAACGTCGTTTTCAGTCACGTAAAACTGCTGTTTCGTATGGACGACTGACGTAAACACATAAAAATATCTACATTTGGGTCCTCCTCGCTTTTTTTTCCTGGGGAATTCATGACAGTTACATCAAAAAGGGGGACTTGTTATTGGAACATGAAAGTCTTTATGAATTCTCAGATTAGACTTTCAGTAATCTGAAAACAACGGTTTAACCTCTCCTTTTCTTTTAACAACTAATAGCCCAACCGTAAATTTTTTTAAACAAAAAAAAAAAAAACCCTTTCTTTCAATGATGTGCTCTCTAATGTCCGAGACAGCAGACGTCTCAATAATACAATTAAAAAAAAAAACAACACAAAATACTGTTCAAAACTGTGACTGTATAAATTTGAAATTACCCCCACAAAACCCTCTAACGAAAACCGCAATTCTCCTGAAAAAAGTCTGTTAAAGATTTTTTTTTTTTTTTTTCAAAACAAAAGAAAAGTCCTTCCTCGCCTCTGCGCACTTCATGCCCCGAAAGTTCAACAAAACTCCACAAAACAGGAAAAATAGTCCAAAAAAAGAATGATCAATCAAAAATAATACTCTGGTATACCAGGTAAATGCTTCAGGTGGAGAAAAAATAATCTCACTCTTGGTCTGGGAACATCCTCCAGCCACGTGGCTCCTCTGTATGTTCCACTGATGGGACAGGGGAGAGGAAACAGCTTCCAAAGGTTAGCCACAGCTTAACTTCTTTTCTCTTGGTTTAAGTGCATTTAACATCCTTTTCGTGGCTGTTGGATACTTTTTTTTAGCACAACGTTAGTCCAAGGCTTCTGACCTATATCCTTGGCACCCTTTTTCTTCCCGGTCCTCCACACACACACACCCCTTCCCCCACGCAACATCCTCCCTTTTATCACCTTTGTTTTCCAATGATATTATTTTTATTGCACCCATTACATACCTTAAATACAGGGACTTAAATCAAAGCCATAGAGAACCAAGCCTAACATCATTTTTGTTACTCAGTTCCCTTTTTATTGTTTACTTTTCATTTCCCATCATTTTTTAGGAAGTTGACCCCGTCACAATGTCACAGCAAGAGGAAGTCACTGCAGTTACGCCCACTGGGTGGTAGAATGAGAGAGATGAGTGGCAGCATTGGCTCAATACGGTCAAAAACTCTTAAACAAAATCAGAAAATGGGGAAGGGCGATCTTTTGACAGACTACTGAAAGACAAAGAGAAGAGAAACTGATGGATAACTGCAGTTTTCAGAAACAATCCAGGCAACAATAGCTGGATTCGCAGTTCCCATTTTGTGTCAGTTACGTCAGTTTAAATCATACCTCGAATGACAAAATTTCTAAATGTTAGCATTTTACATTCATTATATTTTTCACAAATGAAACATTTTTGTTTTTGTGTGATAATGAATGTTGTGCTCGACATGATTTGTAAACATAAACAGAGGCTAACCCAGTTTTCCTAATAAATGGAAACTCAGGCACAAGCAGCTTTAGCTGAGCTGTGAAGAATTTGATTCTAACTTTACTTGAATACCATTGGGAGACTATATGTCTGTTAATAATACAGTCTATGTTAAATACCAAAAGTAAAGATAGATAATACGTGTATTCACTTGGGTAAATACACTTTATACTATAAATGGAATCCTATAGAGCCTTTCATAGCTTTCAGGCTTTACATTCTGTGTTTTCCAGGTGCTGAAATCAGGTACAAATAAATGTCAGGATATGATTTCTGGCCACATGAGGATGTTCGTGGACCCCTGGTTCTCTGGTAGCTATAACAAATCAACAATCAATCAATTTTCCTGGTCTCTGTGTTTACTGCTGCTCTTCGCAATGCAATTTGGGGTTTGTTTTGCCACTCAGTCCGACTGAAGTGGGCGTGTCCTTGAGGCAAAGTGACGTAAACGCATACCCTATATACTGATATGGGACAACGGTAGGAAAGAGGAGTACAACACGGTAGATTTCCGGCAGGAACAGGAAACTTGACAGTTCCGCTCTTGAGAAGCCACTGGATTGATCCTGAATCTCTTGATGATGCTGTGTCTCTTTCTAATCTGGAGGCCTGAGCGTTTCTTTGAACCAGTGCATTTGTCAATGTGAGCGTTCCACTCTAGATAAATGGAGTAACCATACAGGCAGGGTGAGCCCACTGAGGCTCAGAAGTAGCAACAGAAAAAAAAAAAAAAAAAAAGAAGAGGATTGGGCGTTGGGGAGTCTTGACAGTGTTTGTGGTGCTGGCGGATGTTTTTGTGCTCCCCTGAGGATGCACTGAGTGCTCACCCATGAGATGTGTGATGGGGAAAATGTGGAGAGTTGGTGCTTCACAACGGCAAAAGAGCAGCATGATTATCTCTGAATCAAGGATGAAGCACATGGAGAGTGGCAAACTTTCACTGCCTATTCTGGAGTCAGTGAATATCTGTATGACTGAGTGCAGATAGCTATATGGAGACTTTCTCTTGATGACATAAGAAACTGGTCTCAGTGCAACTTTTTGACTGCCAGCACTGAATGAAGCCCAACGATGGCAGGCTGCATTTCAGAAACACTGAGTGGACAAATCTTTCAGTCAGCCTAAACTTCAAAACAGATAAAGTCAGATAAAGTCTGATTTCAAGCCGTGATTCATTTTTAATAATGACAAACGTGTGCAGACCCTAACAGGTGTGCAAACTGACTGTGAGCTGATCCACTGAGGCTGTCATCACCTGTGCACCTATCAGATAACCTCTGAACAACTTGCCCATAGACGTCGCTTCACGCAAGAACATCTCTCACCTTCTCTTCCTCTCTTCATTTACTCTCCTCCTCCTCGCTTCATGGATTTCTGGTAGGCGGACTAAAGAACAAGTGAGTGACACAAGTTACGGTCACATGGGTGGTCCATAAGGGTGGTGGGACGTACCCCATTGTTAAACGTCAAACACTCAGATAATACTGGTTTGGTTCAATCCGCTCTGAACATCCATTTCAGTCAAAACTCAGGCTTCGTACGATTGGTTTTATGCATGTTACCATCATATTCTCTGTTCTCTCAGTCTGCCAAAGACATGAGTGAGACTGGGCTCAAACTGGGGTGGGTGGATCAATGAGGCCTGTCTGTCTGCCGGCTGCCCCCACTCACTTTCCCTCTCATTCACACACTCTGTCGCTTCCTCACCCAACCTTTCCCAAAACCCAGGAGAGCTGAAAGTCCAGCTGGCATGCAGCCCAGGCTGTGCCTCCTCCCCCTCAGACCACAACCAAAGAGAGTGAACCAAAAACCACAAACATGATATCCAGGTCACCACACAACTGTGACAAGAAATGAAAGAAGCACTCAAGCACAAAAGGAAGATGTAATCCCATAATTGGATATTTAACATTGTCAACGGCTTTCTGTTTAATTTCTGCTCGTGAAAAAGAGAAAAGCAGAAGGAGCTGGCATGGTTAGGGTTACAGGCACTCTTTATTTAATCTGAGTTAAAAACATGTTGGATTAAAACTTCAAGGTGCAGATGGAAAGAAACAGTGAGGAAAAGTGGAGGACTCAAGACTGATCCTTAGGGAACCTCCTGAGTCCTTTATGCATCAAAAACAACACTAAAGAAACCCAACACTGTGACTGAGATGGGCAAATCTCTTTAGCCCTGTTTCCACCAAGTGGTTCAGTTCGGTTTGTCTGGCAACACATTTTATGGCGTTTCCTTTGACTGAAACTGGGACAGGTTCCCGAATTACTAACCCCACTGTTTGGCACTCTTCTGTTGAGGTGCCAGACATACCCATTCCACCCCAGAAAGTGGAGCTGGAAACACTGCAGTCCCTTGATTGGTCGAAAGAATCATCACTTCCTGTGTATTCGGTTGCTGTATTTTGCATGGTGGCATACAGGCTTCTCTGAACTAAAGCCTGATTGTGCTTTGTAACAAGCCCAATCAGGGGTTTAACATGCCAATCACAAAGAAGACGAATTTCTGAATGTCTTCCATTGTTGCTCTTAGTTGACTGTGTTGAGTTTTTCTCCGTCATTGGATTTATTTAGAGGAGTACACTGTGCCTCGCTGCTATAGTGTCATGCTAATACGTAGCTGATGCTCCGGCTTTCACACCACCTACCAAGAAGGACACGGTTGGCTGTGGAGCCGTTAACAGGATCAGGCTTATACTGACTCGTACCAAACTGTACTGATCCATACCGGACCACTTGGTGGAAGCGGAGCTTAGCAGCCAAACTCTTCAATACTAGTGATGGGAAAAAAAGTTCTTTTCTGTGTAACGAATCATTAGAATTAGTTCAGTAGAATGATGAACTCTAAAGATTTGTTCACCGAATCAGTCAGTTCTTCTGCAGCTTTGCATGTGAATCAGTATTCAACAAGCTGAAACATGGACAAACGTTCAGTTCTGTTCGTGATCAGACTGAAAGCTGAGAATTTAGAGGTAGAAAGCTACAGTTTGCAAACTGAAAGCTGCTAAAACACATTTACTTTCCTTGTCGGTTCTGTTTACTATGTTCAACGCACAGATCGCTCAGTCACAGTCTGAGTGAGCGATCAGATACAGAGCTCGTGTTCAGTATGTGCGGTCAGTGAATGACCGAAGTTGACAGTGTGAGACTGCACCAGCCTCAGTTCATTCAGTTCGTTTAATTGGTGAACAAAATAAACGGAAGCCCCTCTCTTTCTCCCAGTCACTCAGTGAGTGACTCGTGTCGGAGATTGTTCAGTTTGTTTACTGAACTGACTGACTGAACATGGGAGTCCTCAGCTTCAGCCCCACACTGTGCTGACTGAAACACAATCATTTGAGATAGTCGTTAGTGGATGTTAAAACGGTCAGCTGAGTGAGATTAAGTTGGATTTATGAGCTATTTGCAAACTGAAAGCAGCTATGAAAAGCAAATACATCTCGAGACACCTAATGTTTAACATGATATTTGCCATTTCCTTAGATTTG
The DNA here is from genome assembly GCF_033239565.1 of Halichoeres trimaculatus. Lineage (NCBI taxonomy): Eukaryota > Metazoa > Chordata > Actinopteri > Labriformes > Labridae > Halichoeres > Halichoeres trimaculatus. Next base: position 34,797,928 of record NW_027437184.1, read on the forward strand.
GAGACATAAGAGCAGGCAGGGGCTTGAATGACAAGGCTCCCAACCAACTGTGATCACATGAAAGGGAGAGGGAGGCGGGCTTGGGCGACTCTGAGGATAAAGAGAGCATGACAGAAAACAGGAGAGAGAAGAGCACAGCTGAAGTTGAAAAATGAACAAATCTTTTCACAAAGTGATTCAGTTCAGTGTGTTCACCCAGATGATTCGTTCGTTTTCAACAAAACGTTAACAAACAATTCATCACTACCAAACGGCACATTTTAAAAACAAACAATACGAACATATCTTCTTTCCAGCATTCATAGTCAAACCTTTTTTAATCCCTCTGAGGGGGAAGTTGTGACACTGTACCAGAAAGAGGACCAGTCCTTATCAGTGGGTTATGGGGTTATGGACCTATTGTGAAGCACTCACCAGGCATTGCTCTTTTCAATTTTTCAACACACAATACTTATAGCTGGAGGAGAATGCCAAAAGTGATTATTTGGTTCCTTGTTTTTACCGTTCAGATCCTCTCACCCCCAAACCCACTGATCCTTGTTGTGCTTCTAACACAAACAAAAAAGGACTTATTTGCAGGATTATTGCAGAATTTTTTTTGCTGGTTCTTGTTTTTTTTTTTTTTTAATTGATGAAAGGTTGTGACATAGTCAGAAGTGGCAGCCTCCAACAGCTTCATTGTTGTCATTTCTATGAGCATCTCATGACACTTGAGGTGTTCTTTCAGACGCTGTCTGCAGCCTGCAGCACACGCTTTCTCTTTACACGAAATAAATGGAGCGATATTATTCTATGTGAGATCTGTTATGAAACACTGAGGTCTGTTTCAGGGAGGAGGTTCAACAGTCTCTGAGTTTCCCCCTGAACTCTGAGCTGATTCACCTTCAGATAGAAACGCGCTCTCAGTTTCAGAAAAGCTGATCGGAGTTCACTCAGTCAGCTCTGAGTAGGTTCACCCGAAGTTCAGTTCATGCACCGTGACTATAAAAAGACAAGATGAATAGAGCACAGATAGCATGATCCACCATGGCACAAATGATGTCTACTTCACTCCTGTGAGTTAAATATTCTCATGCACACTCAGAGAGTCTGAACATATTTTCAGAAGGAAAAGGAAAACTGTGAAAAGACAGAGGAGCAGAGTGGGAGAAAGTGCTGCTTGAGTCAGTGTATGACTTTGAGCGTAGGCAGAGATATTAATATTTAATCACTCTGGAAATACAACAGGTGAAGACTGGTGGATGTCATCCAGGTGGAGAGAAACAAACTTTGAAGCAGATTTAAATTAAATCAAGAAGAAACTGGGGAATGAAATATGATCTGTGAGAAAACAAGGCAGACGTAACAACAAGAAACTTCAGAAAATGACAAACTCTGAGGCAGCCAATAACTGAAGTAACCTTACACATGATAACAGGGCAGAGGTGGAAACAGTGAGGGTGGGGACATTAATCACAAAGGCGTAAACATGTATCAGTAATGATTTGGTCTTTGGTTTGCTTTGTGTCTATTTCAGGGTTCGGGTCTTCTTGTGGATCTGTCTGGAGTTTCTTTGTCATTAGTCTTGTGTTTCTTGTCTTGTCTTCTTGTGTCCCGTTTCAGTTTGGAGTTCTTGCTCCTTGTGGTTCTGGTTTGGTTCTGTCATGTGTAGGCTTTTTTGTTATGTTCATTTTTAGGCTCCGTTTACACGACAACGCAGAAACACAGTGGGAAAAAAAATCTGCGTTTTCATGGAAGAGGATCTAAAAACACTGTAGCAAGCGTACCAGGCCTGTGGTTGGCAATCGTAGTTACATTGTAACAACAATCTACTGGACTCATCTTGGATTTATCTTGTCTCTGGCTTTAGTGTGTTAATCTTAGTTTTCTTGTTGTGTGTTATCTTGGTGTTTCTTGTTGGCCTTGTACTTGATCCCTGTGTTTGGTTAAGTTCCACCCTCCTGTAGATTGCCCCTCATGTGTTTCACCAGTGTCTTGTTTCACACCTTTGTTGATTAGCCCCTTTGTCTATATTGCCTCTGGCTGTTTTCCAAAGTGCCTCCTACACTAGTAGTTCCTACTATGTTGGCCAAAATGTAGTATTTTGTAGGCAGTATGCAAAAACCTGCAAAATCTGCAGTATGCCAAAAATCCCTGGATGTCCTACTGATCCAGGAAAATTTCTCAGTATGCAACAGACCAGTCAACCTGGGGCCTGTACTACGAAGCTGGTTTAAGTCATCCAGCATAACTCTGCGACAACTCGCTGAACTTCACCAGATCTCCGTTATCCAGATCTGCTGTACTACGAGGCTCGTCATCAACTCCATAAGTGAACCCGGCTGGGATCTGTGTGCGCACACATAAAATGGGCGTGGTTAGCGGCCCTGGAGCATTTTCCACAAGGGAGATGTGAGCAGCCTACCTTACAGTGGAGGAGCGGCAAATAATCCTGTAAAAAATACGAGGAGTACTGCAGTATTATCCAGGCCACGAGCACGACTGCGGCCTCGAGAAGCCGGAGGGATTGCTGGCAAAAAATCACCAACTCTGTGAATGCATAAATTTCCAAAATGCTGATATTAATAGACCTATCTCATCATGTGACGACACGGGCAGTTAGGTCCTTATTCATTCATGTTGTTTGTCAGTGTGTGTATGATCAGCATCATATCTGACCTCATAATTAGAAAGAGTCCACTTTCCTACAAATCCCAAGGAAAACGCTCATTATAGGCAGTTTGTATTGCAGATGCAATAGCAGTGGGGAAAAAAGGATGTGGGAGTGAATAAAAAAATAAATACAAAAGCATCCTTCAAAGTGGTCTGTATAAACGATTCCATTTGCACACATTTCTACTTTTCCCTGAAAATGTCTCAGTTATGATGATTATTACGATATTGTTTGTTCACAGCCCATGAGAAAAAATTTTGGTCCAAAAAGACAGGGGGCGGTCCTGCACCGTAGGACTTCACTCCAGCTGAGCAAGTTGGTGACTGTGCGGTCTTTTATGCCTGCTCGAGGGAACTGATTGCTCAGCGGCTGGTCTGTCACACTCCGTGAGCTCTTATCCTGGAACTTAACCTGCTCCGGACCAGGTTTGGCGTTCAGCATCAGTTACCGGGGCAACGTGTCTGGATAAAAAGGGATCCACATTCATAGTGCGGAACTTATCCAGGAAGCTATCTTTCTAAGAGCTAATCCAGCTTCGTAGTGCAGGCCCCTGGCCTACTGTTTCCCACAATGCACGACGCTGACGCTGTTTGTCAATGGGGGTGGCAGTTTTTGGTAAATTGCCACCATCTAGTGGAATGAGTCGGTATTATAAATACAATACAACATTAACGTTAGATGGTGTGTGAGATAGAGGTGAAGTGATGCATAGAAACACAGTTAAATCTTGTTACTTCCAGTTATAAAAAAGGCATTTACTTTTACAAATTCATGGAAGTCCATATAAACCATTTTCTTTTTTAAACCATTCATGGATTCCATCAGCTGTAAAAATATAAACCCTTTCCAGATTTATTTTCAGTAAACAATATAACTTTTGGTGATATAAATTCTGTGTGATATGACTAACAAAATAGCTAAAATGCCAAGATATACCCAAAGTTTTTATAATTAAGGCAAAAAAAAAATCCATCACCTGTAGCTTCGTTTTCTGAAACTGAAAACTAGAGTAGCATACTACAAAACAGACCCAACAGAACCGTCAAAGTACATACCACATGCAAAGGCAGTAGGTAGTATACAGCGCATACTACACACTACATTCTCATGTGGTATGTAGTTGGCAGTTTGGAGAAGAGCCTTTGTGCTGAATTCATTTCTTGGTCGTTTCATTGTCGCTTGTCACGTGAGATGCAGGTCTTCATCTTTAGTGTTACCTGGTGTACGTTTTCTTGAGGTTTTTTTTTTTTTTTTTAATGTATGGTCCTTTTTCTGTTTTTGAATTCTTGGGTTTAGTTACTTAAAAAAAGAGTTATATCTGCAATTGAGTCCTTTCCTCTCGTGTTTCCTGCCATCACATGACAATCAGGTGGTGCTATTAAATTCTTCTCATTTTCATTGATATAAAATACAACAGGATGGGAAAAAACAAAAGACAAGACTGGATTAGAAAGTGAGAGGAAAACACTGGAGCTCTCTTTTTCACAGGGTTAAATTCCTTCACACTCTGTAACTAAAAACCAGACTGGGCCACATTTCAGGGTTAACAAACTTGAGGCCTGTATTCTCCTATCGAGACAACTTCAGGCTTCACTCTAGATTTTCTGTCCTATGATGCTAGTTCACTTTTTACTAGGATAAATCATTGGTAACACACGCTGAATGGCTAATCTGCTCCAGAGCAGCTTAAGATCTGGATCAGAGACCAGGGAGTGTAAAAGCACCACCTCCTGAGAATCAGCCCTCTTGGAAAATGACCTGTCCATATTTTGAAGATCCTGTCAGAGTTGGTGAGCGGATTGTGAGTGGAGCACTGAGGAGGGAGAATCTTTCTGATGTCCCTGATGACATCCTGTCCCAAAGAGACAGGTTTTTATCAGATGGACTGAGCTACATTTGTAAATTGATGGAGCCATATGTTAGAAATGTAACACATCGCAGTCAGGCACATCTGAAGTAATGAGGTTAGCAATAACGGTCACACATGTCAGAACTGCAGAAACATTGATTTATGGAACGCACAACTACTTGAGAGTTAATGTTCAACACAAAACGCGTTCACAGGGGGCCGAATGAGTTTTCACAGACCCAGAAAGATTACTGTAGATTGAATCAGTTTGGGGTTAAATTAGATCACTTGGTGTTATTTTGCTGAGTCAGTGACCTCCTCTCAAAAGAGACATACGAGGAGAAGATTCATGTAGATAATGTGACTCTTCTGACATGGAAAGGTGTTCACATCAACAGAATCAGTAGTAGGTTGTTTGGGATCCTTTCTGTCTTATGACATTAAATCAAAGGTGGTTACAGGGGAAGAAATGATCTTTGTGTTTTGTTTTGTTTTGTTTTTAATGAAAAAATAATAATCTGTCACTCCTTTTTTTCACTTTGAGCAGATTCACTCTTCATTCTTCAGGAAGGACTGGAGTTTGAGATTTTATATTGTCTAAAGTAAGAAAGGATAAGAACGACTGAGAGGCAGCCTCCACACATTAAATAAGGGGGTGATGATTCCCAGTTGAACCCTCAGAGATTATTCAACAGATAAATACGAGCTCTGAGTGAAAGAGGATGAGGTGGAAAAGATCCACTTACTCACAAATAAATGAAGCATCAATGTTTGGACGCCTCTCATCAGGGACGTATTAAAGCAGCTTAGGTTTATAGTTTGATTTCCTGTTGTGTGTTTTTGTACTGATGCTGGAATTATAATTATTATGTTTCCTAAAGCAGCCTCTCATTTAAATGAATTCCTGAAGGAATCGTGTTGTCTCCAGACGTCACTTTGGTTTTTCTGCTGCCAACACCAGCTCTTATTTTGGTCCATGCTGTGTTTTGGTGCTGCGTGTGGCTAATGTTCTTTTCATTGAGGAGGATTGTGGGAGAGGGAAATCGTTCCAAATGTCAGAGCATAACTCAGCTCCTCCAAACAGCTCGATTTAACTCCTGTTTACCTCCTGAAGAAGGCGTTGTGTTTTCACACACTTCTGACTCAAACTGACGCCACGGATCAACATGAACGGCCTGTGAGCCTCAAAGCACCTGTTTGCAGCTTCTGTCAGAGAAGACTGAGGACTACTGAAGACCACTAAAGATTTAAATGGGATCGTTTCACAGGCAGATGGACAGACAGATGGACAGACTAACAGCTGCCTCTCAATTTAAACATATAGGGAATGGGGACCAAGATGTTCTTAACCCTTTAAGCTCTGCCGTAGAAAGGCTGTTGGTATTTTTGCTGTGAGATGTCATTCTGGCTGAAAACTGTCCTTAACTGTGCAAATTAAGGTTTGAATCACTCAAAATTAATTGAAGAAGCAAATTAGAAAAGTGGGCAAAGAAAACTGGGACTAGTTCGGGATTAGGTTCAAACTAGACTTCTGGATCAGGTCTTGATTAAGTTTGAACTGGACGTGTGGATCAGGTCTGGATAAGGTGCTGTTTAGGTTTTAACCAGACTCTCAGATTGATCAGGATTAGGTTTGAAATGTAGTTTGGAAAAGGCTTAGTTTGGGGCTGGAAATTCAAATGAGTTCTGGATTAGGTTCGAACAGACATCTGGATCAGGTCAGAGTTAGATTTGAGACGGACATTTGAATTAGGTCCAGATAAAGTTAGAGCAAGATGATCAGATTAGGTCCAGATTAGGTTTGAGCCAGATGTTTGGATCAGGTCTGGATTAGGTTTGAGCTTGATTTTTGGATTAGGCCTGGATAATGTTTGAATTGGATGCCTGGATCAGGTCCGGATTAAATTTCAAGTTGGATGTCCAGATCAGGTTCAAGCCAGACGTTCAAATTATATCCAAATTAGATTAAGCTGGACGTCCAGATCAGGTCTGAATTAGGTCCAAATGGGAAGTCTGGATCAGGTCCGGATTAGGTTTTAAGCAGGACATTTGGATTAAGTCAGGAAAAGGTTCTGGAAAAGGATGTCTGGATTGGGTGCTGAACATCCATTTATGCTGTCTACAGTACTTCAGTATGATAGCTACCCACTGCGCAAAGAGATGCGCAAAACCTTTGTCCATGCTGGGCATTGAACCAGCAACCTTACAGTTACAGAACCAAGTCTCTATCACCTGAGCTATTGTCACTGCTGATGCTATTGAGGTCATTTTAGTCAGTCCTATTACTTTCATACCACCTCCAGTTTCTGTGTACAACTGTAGTCCAGTTTCAGAAGGCAGTAAACTGTGTTGAAGTCATCGTCCTAAAGCTTCGTTTGATTTTCTCAGCAGCAGATGGTAACTGTAAATCAAACAAAGATGTGACATTTCCACTTCAAACCTGCTGCTGAGCCAAATGAAGCTACAGGAAAATTCATTGCTACAAGTTAACAAGTCAGCATTTCAGAATGGGAAACAGGAAATGTAAACAAACAAAATATTTATTTTATTTCAAAACATTTTGAAATTTAGATGTCCAAAATAACCCTAAAAGAATGCGCTTTGAATGTCTGTTTGCACTGTGGGGAGGTACCGTGAACTTTTCTGCCCAACATCAGAAATTGTGCAGAAAAAAGGTTTAATCTGTGGTATTACTAACATTGACTTACTAAACCCAAATAAACACGAGCTACAAGGAGAAGCCAGGTGCAGCGGTTCCATGAACATATTTAAGAAAAAGAAAAAAAAAATTGTCAAAATGACCTTTAACGGATATGAAAATGATAATAGCTAAGTGTGTATCATCCAAAATTGTCAAGACTGAAGAATGCTGAAATGTAAATATGTGGGTTTGTTTGGTCTGTAAGACAGCAGGAAGGACAAAATGTTCCAAAACAATGATAGTAAATGAAGTGATGTTGTAAGAAAAGTGATTGACATTAACGATCAAATATGGACACTAAAAGACAATCAAGAATTATGTCATACATCTATAAATGGAATCAAAATTCATAATAATCTGATGATATGTGAAAAAGAGGAGACTAAATATTGAGGAAATCGGGACCAGACTAGATAAGCTCTGCTTCTCCCGTCTTCCCTTTCGGACATGTACAATGTGATCTATTGAAAATGTGTGATATTGTATAAGTGTGCTGACATGACCGAAATAAATCAAATCATCATCATCATCATCATTGTAAATGGACGTTTAGTAGGCACTGGGCTCACTCACTCACTCACTCAGATGTGATACAGACTTGATCTACACATTGGTCAGTTGTCTAATGTTTAATAAATTGATTTGAACAGTTGATTATAAGAGAGTTACACTAAAATTGTGGTCTAAAACTGCTGTTTGTGCCAAAACTATAAGTGCTATTAACAAAACGGATTGGACCAGAGCATCCCGCGACGCTGGAGAAGCTGTCGATGTTAATTTTATGTTTGGAGAGCCAGAACTGTGGCCAGGGACAGCAAGAAAATAAAAAAGAATGATCCTTCGCTTAACATTGAGAAAGTCTGCCACGTTTTAGCATGGGACTCAGTTGGAGGTGTTGCTTTGGTTCACCTGACAGTTGGCCCTTTTCTGACGTGGCGTGTGTACCTTCACTTCAGAAACCACTTTGACAGAAGCAGATCAAGATTACCACGGTGTTGATGTCTTATTTGTGTTAGTGGAGTGAAATGTGTGTCTGTGGTGTCAGTTTTTCCAAGCTTACCCACTCTGTAGTTTAACCCTCCTGTTGTCCCCATATATTCTGTACACACCCTGAGTCCTCTGGGTCAAAATGAGCTGACTTCACCATAAAGCTGTTTAATTGAATGTTAAAAAACAAATCTATTTTTCCTAAAGAAACAACCTGTCATTTACCATAAACAGTGTAAATATTCAAGTTTTTCTTCTTTACGTGGCTGAAAGGCTGCATTTATTGAGGAGACACCACTTGTTTCTATGACACTGTGCATTGTATCAATATTTATTGTATAGGTGATAAGCAACATTTGTATAAAGACATTAGAAGAAACGTGAAAAAAGAAGTTTGATTTCTTTTTTTTTTTAATCCTCTTGTTCCTCTTTCAAGGCATCCAGGTAGGGTTGATCTCTCCCTATATCACAAAGGTATTGTCAGAGGAAACATAGTAGTGTTGTATAAGATGACCAGGGGCCTTCCTTCTGCAGCTGTGCGTTCCAGTTACCTTGTCGAGGTTGTCCACACCTCCTTAGTTGTAGTTGTAGTCTAGGATGATGGCTGGCTTCCTGCCCTTGTGGTAACTAATGTCAGCCTCCGTGTGCAGTGTGCTCAAAAGGACCACATTCTTGTTTTTCTTTGGGGTGTAGGAAACTGGAGTGGTGGTAGGCGTCAAGGAAAGCTTTGATTAGGAGACCTCTCTCTCCTTTGATGCAAGCAGTGCAGGTGGGAGCTCAGGCTTGTTCTTTTGAACTGTGCCAACCATGGTGATCTTCCTTTTAAGGAGCTGCTGTCCCAGTTTATAAGTAGTGAAGCTGTTGTAGCATATGACATTGTGATCCTTCTGTCCCCCTGTCAAATCAATTGCAACCTCATCCCCTGGTTCTTCTCTGGGCCTCCACTGGTCGGCTCCCCGGAGTAGACTTGCATTTTTCCAAGTGTAGCTAGATTTAGCATCATAGGCCACCCATGACTTGATGTCATATTTTGCTGGCTTGCAGGGTGGAAAGGACAATGACCTTTGGACAGAAGAGATTAGCATTAGTAATGAGTATCATTGTCACAGAAAACAGTCATGGAACTCAATAGTGAAAACCATTTTTATGACAGTATGATAACAAACCACATCTGAATGGATGTAATGTGTCATGTGTTGTAAAAGGTATGGCAGGCACTCCACCAATGTGTGCCAGACCCCTCTGAACGCTGCCAGATTGTCTGTCACACCCCTGCAGGTCTTGACTCACGGTTATCAAATCGTAGCAGTCTTGAGTAAGTGTGAAAGCGTTTGAATGGCATCATGATGCAAAAAAATTGCCCTTCCTCTCTCTGCATCCCATAGACTAGCTGAAGCCTCACCTCGGACCTGTATACACCTGCTAAGATGAGTATGAGCTTCTCCAGGGTTATTTTTTCTATTGCTGGTGTAATGAACAGGTAGAATGTTGAGGCATCAGCTCTGCTCACAAACATGTCTCACAGCATCTGGCTGCCAATAGTGCTAAACATGGACGGCTATTAAACTTCTGTAGAACTTGACAGTGTTTGTTCATCATCTTAGCCTACAGTTACATTGAAATGCTGAGCTGTCAGCAGCGTTACATATACCAGGCTACTAATCTACTGTACAAACTTATGTTTGCTTCTTGTCACATTGCAAAATGTAGCACCACGTAACTGTACAGACAAATACCTTGTATTTAAAGTTGTCTTGAACAAAGAAGATTTGTGTGTAAGACTCTGGGGCAAGAGGTGGGGAGGCAGTCCAATTAAAGCAGATTCTCCTCACAGCATCTTTAAGAATGAGCATGGTAACTGGTGACATCAACCATTGTTGGCTGACAGTCACCACTCGGACTCCGTGGTCTGTGTGTTTGTCTTTGGTTTTGGAAGGTTTCTGGCTTAGTGACACAAGTTTAAAGTATGTCCTGGTAATTCACTGAGCATGTCCAGGGATAATTTAAGCCCTATTCCCAACGTACAGTTTAGTTCCGTTTGTCTCGGTACAGCTTGCATTTTGTGGCATTTCCACTGATTAATCCTGGTACACATCCCCAAATAACCAAGACGAGCCGTCACAGTTTTTGGGACTCTTCCATTGAGGTGCCAGACTGAACCGATGTGATCCCAGAAGGTGGAGCTACAACGCTGCAGACCATTGATTGGATGAAAGAATCATCACTGTGCGACAGAGGCTGTATATCTCCTGGCAGCACACACTCTTCTCTGACAAAAAACTTGGTTAATGTTTGTAACAAAGAGCCACATGCCAATCACAAAGAAGACTAACTGCTGGATGTCTTTCACTGATGCCCTTTGTTTATACTGGGTTGCATTTTTTACAGTGTCGCACTGCTATGGCTATCACATAACTCACATGTCTATCATAGGGTGACCATATTTTGATTTCCAAAAAAGAGGACAACGGCACTGGCCTCGAGGCACAAATTCAGACAGGCTTCTTATATTCTTAATATTTTCACTGCCCCGTGGTTACTCCCGTCTGTGGAAACACCACAGTACTGGATTTTTTTGAGTGCTTCATGAGTGACTTCAACAGAATGGGGGGCTTTTACACCTAGAGATGGGTACCGAATCAGGTACTTCAAAAGGTACTGACCGAATTCTGTCAAAAGTACAGAGTACCGATTCATGTAAAATCAAAAGGTACCACGTTTGGGTACCTGAACACATCCTTGTGACTGTGAGGAAGTGAAAGAATAGTCGATTTTCCATGATGGACATGAACACAGCATTGCAAGGGTATATACTGAAGGATATATATGTTAAATTGAAAAATATATATATAATTTTGTTAAAGAAATTGATATTTTTTACCACAAAACTACAAAAAAGTACCGAAGATTTGTACCGTTGAGCACTGGTACCGATTGCCAGGTACCGGGCATTGGTGCCAGCACTCCTAAACTTTTTAGCAACGTCAGAGTCAGGAAATGTCTTTTTAGCAAGGCACTGGCACAATCCATGGACCTGTAGCTGTTGTGGTGTTTTACAGTATGAAATGCCATTGTCATGTCATGTTTTTCGGTGTCCATGTGAGCTTTGAGATCTCCAGCACCTTTGTTGGACACTGAGACATATGTGCCAGCTTTGCACACGGTTCACTCCGCCTCCCACTTGTCCCGATCGGGACGGTATGTCGGAATTTTTTTTTGCAGTTCATCTGTGAAGCTGCACTTACGCTTAGGCATCTTCCGTGTAATACAGCTCCGCTGTCTAAACAGCCCCGTCTTCTCCGCTCTCCGTCTATGTCTCTCTCTCTCGCCTTCTCTCTGATCCTCTCACTCTCTATGTGTGTGTGCACGCGCAGAGCAGACCTGCCCACAAGGCAGCCTCTCGGTAAGTGATGCGCATCATAGTATTGTTTGCAAGCGCCGGTCAATTTACGGACGTGCGTAATGGTCCTATGAAAATCAGTGAACACCGGACATTTTCGTGAATTTATTAAACCCGCCCGGACACCCCGGACAGGACGTAAAAAGTGGACATGTCCGGGCAAAAGAGGACGCTTGGTCACCCTAGTCTATCAGCAACCGATAGTGATAAACACTGCCTACCATGAGGGGGCAGGGTTGGCTGCAGCAACGCAAACAGGATCAGGCTAACCTGAACTAAACTGTACTGATACAAACCAAACTGCTTGGTGGAAACGGGGCGTTAGACATAAGCACTGAGTTACTTGTGTGTTGAAACCCCTCTCTGGTTTACATGCTGAATTTCTCGACCAAAAACGTCTGTCCACCTAATGTTTCTCCACTTTCTGGTGTCCTCCATCCACTCACTGATTTCTTGTCAAGCTGGGGGTTGTCAACCACCCGTCAAAGTGTTATCTAAGTTAAAGTTGTTTTTTGATGATTATCCCTGTCACGTACTTTTATAAACCTTTACACTCTGCTATACTTCAGCTGTGCAAATACTCACAGCTGTAACTGTGAAAACACAGTGAAGGGGTCCACAGTTAATGGATGGTGGTCTTTCACAGATTAAAAATACAAATGCCACAGCCAAGCCAAAAACAGCCTGATTGGTACTGACTGGAGTTTGTCGTGTGCAGTTTGTCTTCTGACTTTTCCATCTCTGCTAGAAATCCACTCTTATCAGCCTTAACTGAATCGGTGAGACACACCTGAAAGGTCTCCTGAGCCCTGATGTTCCAGTTTGGTCTTTGAAGAAATATCAAGTATGTAAAGTTCAGCATTAAACTCTGAGTTCACTTTGAGCTCAGGAAGATCAGAGAAGAAATCTCAGCCTTCACGTAGCATTAAATCCCAGAGTTTGGTTCAGGTTTTTCCCCTGAAAGTGTGGCGCCTTCCTGACAGCCTTTTTATGTTTCATAAGGTTCATGTATTCATCAGGATGACAGTGTTAAACATTCAGCCCCTTTAAAGCTTCTTTTGAAAGCTTAAGTAGTGGAGAACAACCATCATCCATATCCTTCAGACTGCTCTTTATTTGACATGTCAATTATTTATTGACTGTCACAGTCCATATCAGTGCTGCGGAGGAACAAAGGAAGTTAAGACCACTTCGAGAAACAGTCTGAAATGGAAACTTTACACCAGAATTCATAAATAATATGCAGAACTATTAATGCTTTATAGAAGCTGAGAGACAACACTGCTCCATCCTCTTCATGGCTGTCATTACTTCAGCTTATTCTACATTAATTTGATTGTTAAAAACAATTGTTTCTATTTTGTTGTCTTGAAGAAAAAAAAGTGGTTTTAAAGGTTTTGAAAGGTCTGTGTTTCCTGGATGACTAAGAAAAACAAATTGTAACAGCATTAACGATCCGTAACATCTTCTAAGTCAAAATTGAATGGATAAAACAAGCAGAGGCAAAAAGAAGTAAGAAGCAATAGGCACTGAAGAAAAATGTGAAAGCAATAATTTTGTTTTTTGCTTCTATTCTTCACGAACTAAACTCAAAGATTAAAGGATTTTTTTATGAACAAAAAAGGCTGATTTCTCTGAAATACTTTTTACTATTTTGTCTAAATTTGTGTTAGTCAACACTTCTCCTTTGCCGAGATAATCCACACACCTCACATGGGGGTGGATTATTATACAGGTGTACCTCAGGCTAACCACAAGAAAAAGACACTCGAAGGCCACATCCAAACCAGGGATGCACTGACCCCCATTCTGGTATTGGTACCAGCTGGAGGGTATTAGTAGGAAAAGGCTGATCCGTGGTGCCAATCCAGTCAATCAGGTCTGTGCCCTTTTTTGTTTTTTTATTTAACTGCACTCAGCTAGATTTGGACATTTTTTGGGTAGTTCTTCCTCCAGCTCTTTTTTAAACTAAATTTTTAAAATTAAATTTCATTTTGAAGTAGAACTTTTGTTATCACTTATAGTGCTATACAGTTCGGCTAAAGTGTGATTTAATCAATGAAGGCTGTTTGCACTGTTTTCTCACAAGTTGGTCACTTTGTTTACAGTGTATGGTCACTAACACTTGTTTAATACGTTTTTTTTTACTGGAACATTACCCCCAATGCACTTTCTTTGTTATTTGCTACATTACTCTACAGGGTATAAAAATTCAATAGTAATAGTAACAAAAGTTAAATAATAATTTATGCAAGTTCCGAAGCTTTGGTTTTACCAAACTGCTGCATTTAAATATATTATAGTTTAAATAAACACAGACTTTAGCCATTCTTTATACACTGTAAAAATTGTTACGCTCAATAAGTTATCATAACTTATTTTCATCATTTACTTCTAATTGACATGGTGAGTTTTGAAATTTCAACTTAATTTAATGACTTTTTGCTATGCCAACTCAAGGTTTTAAGCCAGGTCAGTGAAACGGATATTTCAATGTGTCAACACAACTTAAAAGTGTAAGTTTTCAGTGTTTACTGGGTCGCTCTCAGACTGATCACGTCACACATGAATTCTTTCGCTGTAAAAAATAGTGCCTGTTTGTCTTTAATGTGTAAGGGGCAAACAATCATAATAATATTAATAATATCTATTTAAACTTGAGCAGGTGCTCAACCTGGTCGCGATTTCCTAATAACAGAAAAAGAGATACTATGATAAGCAGTTTGAGTACAGCGAAAGCGAAATGGCGGATGACTACTGTCAGCTTGCAAGGTCGTGATCAGGTCTGGCGGCAGCAAAGCGCGTCATTTGGACTTGGAAGAGGAGAGGTGAGCTAACGGACGGGCGGGAAGTAGGATAAAACAAGGTAAGTTATTGCATTGATTTTAAAGAAATTAATGTATAACTTTAACAGTTTTTGAATACAAGAAAGCCGAGCCCAACATTAGTTCCAGTTTTCAGGCTTAAATGTCAAACTTCACTGGCTTCACACAGGAGCATGTTGGTGACTTAAGTCAGATAGATTAGCTGCTAAAAGGCTAGCCACTTAGCGCTACCATCAAAGGAACACACTCTAGCACAACCAGATAGTTTTCTTTTCTTTTAATTTAGTGCTGGGTGGGAAATCGGTATTCGCTCATCTCTCAGCGCGCTCTTGTAGCGCCGTCTGTTACACAGTAATGTGGTGGGGTTCCCCATCAACTGTCCTTTTTTCACTGGTCATTAAAATATAGCGTTTTATATGTTCGCGCAGCAGCGTTTGACTCGTGGTTCCGTGCACGCGCGCTCCGTGTGTCAGTGCAGCGTCTGCACACTGAGCAGAGCGGGTCTGCATGATTCACGTTGTTCCTGCACAGACGTGAACGTTTAAACGCGGTAGTTTTCTGCTCTCTGTCAGAACAGCAGGCTCCACAGCTAAGAGCTGATTGTCACTCACAAACAGTTAAATCTTAAACTTAAAGGCTACTCGTGTGAACTGAGTCACTCCTTATACAGAGTGACACACTGATAGCTTGAGAGGAGAGCTCTGAACATCTTTATAGGTCTAATATGAATACAGTTTTTTATGATAATAAATTAAATTAAACCCAGAAAGATTTGGTATGGCTAATAATGGGGAGAGGTGATAGGATTTATGTTTATTAATATGAATTCTGATAATTAGTTTCAATGTTTTTAAGGAACATGAGAAATGCCAGGTTGTTTTCAGACTTCGCTTATCCCATGTGAATGAGCCACACCAAAAACTGTTGTCAGGTGGTATTTTAACACATACTGTTAACTGATATACTGTGATATTATTATTGTTGTTGTTGTTGTTGTTGTTGTTGTTATTATTAATAATAATAAAAATAATTATTATTTTGCCCTATTGTAAAGCACTATCATGACATACTGGGGGAGAGCACAATTATGTACTGTCACTAATACAATAAGTGGCTATTAGAACCTCATACAACCCCACTCAAAAAAACTATCCCTGTCATGTTTTTGCTGATCTTGTAGATCTTGTAGCCTTTTTACCATGTTTTGATCATGTTGTTGTGTGTTTTAGGTGCTGTTGATTCAATTTTTGAAGTTTGACGCCAACTGTGGATCAAGTGGAGCTGTAAGTTTTGCAGTTTTGTCACTTATAGTTTAAGAACCATAGTCAGTCATTACAAAGGTGGACATGGACGTGGACGACAGGGCTTCAGCTGCATTTACCCCAACTGCCTGACTGTGCTCCAATCTCATGTGGATTTTGCAAAACATATCAAGGAGCATAAAAAAGGTTCAAATCCAGTTGCTAAACTACGCTGTGAACTTTGTACTTTTTCTGCACCAACCAACGTAAAGCAATATTTTCTTCATTTAAAGAGACATTTGAGATCACGAGAGACTGTGAATTGTCCATTTGAGGGGTGCTCTTTTAAGTCGTGTGTATTTTCAACTTTTACTGCACACAGGAGTCGATATCATCATGAGGCTAAGTTAGATGATTTAAAATCTGACCTTGTCATAAAATATCACAGTCAAGCCTTTGTAAGTGATGAAGAGGAAGACTTGAACAATTCAGTGTCATCAGATTTATTGTCTGAATCTGAATTTCAGCCTGTGCAGAACTCCATTCAGCGGAGGATTGCACTCCTTTTTCTTCGCCTACAAGCAGTTCTTCACGTGTCACAGAGAGCAATTCAGGATATTGTTGATGACTTATTTGATGTTGGTGAATATGCAGGACAAATAACTGGACAGAAAGTTGAAAATATTTTGAAGGAGCACAATTGCACATCTGAGGATTTAACAGCATCATTGACCGAAGCATTACAGAGTGCCAACCCACTTTTTTTACTTTCAAGAGAGGGGTCTCTAGGCACAGAATTTAAAAGGCAGGCATTTTATAGAAACAACTTCACTGTCATTGAGCCTGTTGAATATGTTTTGAGTCAACAAAAAAGGTCTCATACTGTTGTTTATGTCCCTATTCTAAAATTACTTTCAGAACTTCTAAAAAGAGAGGAGGTATTGCATGAGTTGAAAGTGAACAGACCAGTTGAAAAATCTGGACATTACACATCATGTCTGGATGGTGAGTACTTCAAAAAAAATCAAATCCTCTCACATGAAGATATTAGTTTATGTATAACTTTGTACATTGACGATTTCGAAATCTGTAATCCCTTGGGCACCTCAAGAAAGAAACACAAAGTTTGTGGTGTGTATTGGGTACTTGCTAATTTGCCAAGAAGATACAAGTCATCGTTGTCATCTATTTACCTAGCTTTACTGTGCAAGACAGAACATATCAAAATTTATGGGTATAATAGTGTTTTGGAGCCACTGATAAAAGACATTAAATATCTAGAAACTGTTGGTGTGTTTGTTGAGAAACTTGCTTGTTATGTAAAAGGGACCATTTTATATGTGGCGGCTGACAACTTGGCTGCACACTCCTTAGGTGGGTTCCAGGAGTCTTTTAATGTTGACAAATTTTGCAGGTTTTGTTTAGTAGATCGTGAAAAAATACAGACTTGTGATGTTAGAAGTGGTACTTTTGTTTTACGAACACCAGAGTTGTATGATGAAGCTGTAAATGTGTTGAAACTGAGTGAACATGGGTCTGTTGATGGTGTCAAACAAGACTGTCCTCTTAACAGATTGACAGGTTTTCATGCATGCCAAGGCTTTCCACCGGACTTTTTACATGATGTGCTGGAAGGCATCGTTCCCAGAGAACTAAGTCTGTGTCTCGCAGATTTAATTTCTAAGAACTATTTCACTTTGGACCAACTTAATAGTGAAATACAAGACTTTCCTTTTAAATTTACAGACAAGACAAACCGCCCTCAGAAAATTCCAGCAGCTTTCCATCGGAATAAGACTCTTGGCGGTAATGGACATGAAAATTGGAGCCTTGTGCGTTTCCTTCCCCTCATCATTGGTCACTGTGTTCCCGAAGGTGAGCAAACATGGGAACTAGTTCTTGAGCTCAAAGACTTGGTGGAGTTATTGTGCACCCCATATTTCACTCCGGACTCACTTTGTTATTTACAAGCAAAAATATCAGAGCACAGGCAGTTGCTGCAGACAGTTTTCCCTGAAAAAAAGTTGATTCCCAAACACCACTTTATTGAACATTATCCACATCTTATTAAGAAGTTTGGTCCTCCAACTGAATGTTGGACAATCAGGTTCGAGGCAAAACATTCTTTCTTTAAAAGAGTTGTGCGGGATGTCAACAACTTTAAAAATATTCTGCTTACCCTTGCATCAAGACATCAGCTCATGTTGGCACACTATCTTGAAATGCCAAGCATTTTCAAGCCAGAGATCGAGACTGCAAAGGTGTCTGATACGTGCCTTGAAGTCTTAAGACGCGGCTGTCAGACAAGCCATATTTAATAGATTTGGTGATGTTGACACCGTAGGACTGACCCCTCATATCTTCCTAAATGGAACAAAGTACTCAAAGGGAATGATTCTTTCTGCTGGCAGCACAAGCGGACTACCAGACTTTGGGAGGATTTTGGAACTGTGCATTGTGTTGGCTGGTCAAGTTTGCTTCATCATCGAACCTTTTACAGCATACTATGTGGAGCATCTGCGGAGTTACCATCTTGTGAAGAAAAATCCTACTGTGTGTCTGTTGGTGAAACCAGAGGATCTCAACGACTACGTGCCCCTGTCGTCGTACTCCATTAGAGGCTGCCTCCTTGTCACTCCTAAGACCTTCTTATTGAAATAAACCTGTTGTAAGTAATCACTCACATTAAGGCTAACCAACATTAAAAATGTCTAATTGTGAGTTTTTTGACTGCCACTGCAAGGAATATGATTTGCAATGGATGGGATATTAATTTAATGCTTTTCATTTTTATTCCATTTTCAGGTAAAAGTTGTCTACAATGCTTCTGCGGGTCATAGTGTCGGAAAGTGAAATCAGACGTCTTCCAGTTGAAGGCAGTCTTTCAAGTGTCGAGGAGCTGTATCAGGTGTTACGAACCAGCCTTGGTCTTAGGGGAAGATTTATTCTACAGTTCGAGGATCCTGATTTTAATAATCAGTTGTGCAACTTAACAGACATCAAAGACCTTCCTGTGGAACGGGCAACTTTAAAAGTCTTGTTCACAGCTGATGACTCCTCAGATTCTACACTGGACACATGCAGCCTTCTTTCCGTCAGTAGCGGGGATTCTGTCAAATGGCCTGACCCTTTCCCAATCCCACAGTTCTCACACGATGTGGAGCTGCAACTTAAAGAAGCGAACTGTAGATACATCAAGGATGGATCTGTGATGGTGATTCCCAAAGGTTTAAAGACTGATATCCTCGACATACTTGCAGACAGTATGTCAAAGATTACTGCTTATCCGGAAAGGGACCACTACGAGGGTGTAGCCAAAGCACTGGTGGAGAAGCATCCCTGTCTGCGAGAGCCTGGGTCTGAAAAGGGATGGTATTCGTGGTTTCACAGCCTGAAATTTAAGCTTGGGAACTACCGGCAAAAATTGAGTGCAGCAGGATGCCCTGAAGTGGTCATAAACAAACGAAAAGGAGGATGCTCAAAGGGAAAATGTGTCAAGAAGTCCAAGAAGGGTGAGGTGAATTACTGTCCTGATCCACCTGAAGGAGAATGTCCAGAAAACATGGAGGAGAAACGCCAGATAATGGAGGCTGAAATGCAAAAACGAGACCCTGATCTCCAGTTGTTGGAGAATCTGATGGTTGCCACATTTTCTCAGCGCAGAAGAGAGATCGTTGGAGATCAGCCACCCATCGCAGAAATAATTTCCAGATGGCCAGCTCTGTTCCATGAGAGACAGGTATTCAAATGGCTGCACTTGTACTCAACAAAGCATTTTAACCTTCCCTCCCTTACTTCTTTCTTCCTCTTTTCTTCCCTCGCTAATTTTCTCTCTCCCTAACTTACTCATTTCCTCTCTTCCCTTTCTCCTCCTCCTCCCTTATTTCCTCTAATCTTCTTCCTTTCTCACCTTTCTTTCTCCTCCCTTCTTTCATACTCCCTTTCTCTCTCTTTCCTTTTTTCTTCTCTGTGGATGTGAAGTCCTGAAGTGTTAATCATGTTATGTTGGACACTGAACTCTCCTACTGAGAAAAAAAGGTCTTTTTTTTTTTTTTTTTTTTTTTGTCTGTCTCCTCAGATTATGGCAGAATTCAAGAGGATTGTCACTGTAGACCTCCTGGAATCTTTTCTCAAAGGACTTGATGATCTGGTCCCAAGAATTCTGGAATTGTACAAAACAGCAACTAAGTCTGGAAAAAAGCAGTCACTAAAAGAAATTTTGGACTGTCTTGGCAGAGATGTAAGTGGACTCGAAAACTAGGCACCATCTTTATTTGTTATAACATTTTCATCTTACTTCATGTTTCTTTTTTCAAAGGACACAAATGAGAAAAGAAGGGCTGCTTTTCTGCTCGGTCTGCCATACTACATATCAGGCGAGGATCCATCAAATGTCATCAGGATGTGTGATGTAAGAATAGTCTTTTTAAATTTGAAAATATTAAAATGCAGTATTCACTTGAACGGACAATACTTTTTTTTTATTAATGAATGGGCTAGAGTACACACTTGAGCATAATTTTAATCTGTAAAATTGCAGGAATTTCTTTTTTGATCTTGAAAAAGGTTCTAAGTCAAGCTTCAAAATGCAGAAAGAAGAAATGGGAGTGAGACAAAAAATAAGTTTTCAATAAATTGTTCAGGTTTTTTTTTTTTTGTATCACTCCTATTTCTTCTTTTTGCATCTTGAGACTTTAATTACAGCCTTTCAAAGATCCAACAGTAACAGTGTAAAATGTAAATTTTTCCAACTTCAACTGGTCTCAAAATTTTTATCAAATGTGTATTTACTGTTGTTAGCCTCATCCTCAACAGTTTAGTGATCTGCTTCTGTTCCGTTACTATGCCCTGCTTCACCTTTAATGTTGATATAATGTTGTAAAGCTGAGGTACTTGTGGATAAAAAGGGCTAAACTTTATTTCTGTCCTTCTAGGCCCATGCTGAGAACCTGGATGAAGCCATGAGGGGGATGCAGCTTGGAATCCTGATAGGCTACGAAGGCGAACGAGGGGCTATTCCAGCTGAGATCTTCAGTGTGGCAGTGGTGGTTGAGGAGACCATCGTGCTTCACAACATTAAAGGTGTGGCACAGGGCTTTGCCATGCTAATGGGCATCATCTACTGTGTGAATCTCGAGTATCCAGTTGCCATGAAGTATTCCTTTGAGTTCATCCAGAGAGTGGTAATGAAGGTCAAACCAGATCAAGCCTCTGCCAGAGTACACGGACTGAGAAACAAAATCTTGAGGTACAAACTGTAACTTCAGTCCTCTGTTTCGACAGCAGTTTCTCATGTGAAAACAAAACCTCCAGAATTGAGCTGCACCTCTGAACTGTGAGAAAAACGTTCCATTTTGATGTTCTGACTGAGATGAGGGTCTCAGATGAGCTCTGCTCTAACTCTTTGAAACTGTATATGTAATTTTATTTAGCACAAAACATGTTTTATGAATGTTAAATGCAGTTGGTAAAGTTTTAGCATCCTTAGAATTTAAAGCGCTGTTGATAATCCACTTGACGGTTGTGATGGTTCTGTGCTTTTGTACTGTGAAAAATCATTTCTTCATTATGTTTTTCTTCATGAGATGAGGGTCTCAGATGTGCTTTGTTCTTTGATTTATGCTATAGTATTTAGCACAAAAAATGTTCTATGAATGTTAAATGCACTTGGTAAAATTTTAGCTACTTCATCACTGTTTAAAAAGAACTATTAACAACCAACTTGATGGTATTGATGATTCTGTGCTCTTGCAGTTGTATTTTATTTAATTTTTTAATTAATAGTATAACACTTCAACGTGAAATGCCATCTAATTTTCTTTAACCCTTCTGTTAGGAAGAATGGAAAGGATGGTAGAAGGAAGGAAGGAAGTTTTAGGTTTGTAATATGCCAAAGTTGTATTTGTTAGAAAACAAAACTAAGTTGAAGTAATTCAAATAAATGTGTTTGAAGTCGAGTTGTAAGTGTATTAAGTGTAAATGTTTAGGAAACTGTGAACTTGCCATTATTAGTCAATATAGGATATATAAATTGAAAGCATTAGTCTACTTGATTTGCAGTTTTAAGTTCAATTGCTGCCTTAAAAACACGAGTTAATATAACTTGAAAAGGAATTTGGTATGACTATACTCAGTTAGTTACACTTAAAACAGTATGTTGAAACTGTGTGTAGCTGTATGTTCATATAACAAGAAAAAGCAAATTTTGTCAAATGGATAATCTAATATAATTGGTCGTTTTAACTCAGAGGATCAAGTTCAAACACTAAAAATGTATGAGTTAACAACTAGTATAACTGAAATTCCTGAGTTGAAATGAAGCTTAGCGAAAGTTCAGTCAGGAAGACTGGGGGCACACTCACACACACTTCTGTTCACTCATTCTTTCCCGCTTTGTCTATCAGCTGACTGGGAGGCGCGTCAATTTTTTCTCTGTCCAATCACATCGTTTCCGCTTCAATCGTTAGCCAATCATTTCATAGCTGTCAAAGTTTAAATGCCATCTCTTCTGCTTGTCAGCTGTCTTTCAGGCTCGCGTCTCGACCCTCCTCCTCCCCAGACACCCCCAGTCTTTATGGCTCAGTCCTCTTTCTTCAGCCCAGCAGTCGTCCGCCTTGCAGCTGCAGATTGCAGTTCGCAGCCTCGCAGTCACAGCCCAGCAGTTCTCAGCCCAGCAGTCCGCAGCCCGAGTCCGAAGTCCGCAGCCCGCAGTTCTCAATGAATCACAGATCAAGCCTCTTAGGACTATCACCACCACCAGTGTCTAGACTCCATCGGGGGATATCATAATTCTCAATGTCATTGCACCCCCTTTCATTTATTAATTGCTCAATGATTGATGGGGTCTAACCGCCAAACTATCTTTGCATGCATTTGTTCATTAAATTGGTTCATAACTCTTTATGGTGTTTAAGTCTCTCCTGATTGAAATAACTTCATACTGTAGGTTTCTTTAACAGGAGAAAGTAAGTTTTTGGTAATATATTATGTTAAGTAGTGAGTTATTTAGACTCAGAGTATCAAGTTCAAACAGTAAATGATTATGAATTAAGCAACTTTTTTAACTCACCTATCTGAGTTGAAATGAAGCTTTTCTCAAAGTTGAATTTACTTATCTTTTTAAGGCAGCAATTGAACTTAATATCTTAAGTTTAACCAGCCTAATAATTTTTACAGTGTACTTGTTTTGATATTCAACCAAAACATCTGTCTTATCCCACAGTCGTGCATTTAGTCGCAGTTTATTATTTAGCACTGGTGTTAGATTGGTATTAGTATCGGTTGATACTCAAAGCCCAGACATCAGTATTGTTATTTGGACCAGAAAAGTTGGATTTGTGCATCCTTACTGTGCGTTCACACCAAAAGAGGCAAAAGCGGCAAGCACACCCGAGTAAGCGGACAGTGGCCAAAGCGGCTAAATATTTTAGCCGCCTTAGCTGCTCGTCACGTGACTGACAATCGCGCTTGTCATTTAAAGGAGCTGCACAGTGGACTTCTTCACGGCGGCAGCTGCTTGCTGTTGTTCAACTTCAGTTTAAAGCATGAACATAAAGTAAAATCACCATCTTTTTACAGTCTATGATAACCATCTAATCAGTCACGAGCAGATTGACAGGCAGGAAGCAGTTTACAAAGGAGATAATATTGATTTATCCATGACATCAAACTTTTACAGTTTTGAAATATACTAAAATTCTGTGGTGTGTGTGTGTGTGTGTGTGTGTGTGTGTGTGTGTGTGTGTGTGTGTGTGTGTGTGTGTGTGTGTGTGTGTGTGTGTGTGAATGTGTGTGTGCTCTATAATCCTAAAGAAAAATACCCAGGAGCTGGATTCAATGTTAATCTTTTAATCAATAAATAAAACCCCTGCCCAGCCCGTGCGTATTACCCGTTCCACAATAAATCACAACCAAAATAAAACAATAATCTCTTATAATCTAATAAGTTCCCAACTAACGAAAAAATACAAGCTGTTCTTCTTCACACTTTTTTAAACAGTCCTTTAATCCTGTTTTTCTGGTCCTCTTAAGTCCGTAACACAAAACGACGTTGATCCACAAGAAACAAAAGATAAATCCTCAAGGAAGAAAAAAAGGTAGCTCAAAACAGGCAAGTGAAAACCAGGCTACCAGCGTCCGTTCAGATCCTGGCGTGCAGTCCGGTACGAAGCCATCCAAGGAAGGATCCAGCCGGAGACTGTTTGGTAATAAAAGTAACCTGCACCCCCGGCGTAAACCTCAGATCGTTACTGAAAAAAGTTAGTCTGGAGCCCTGGTGTCATCTCATTCAGATAAAGCAGCTAGGCTACATCTTTGCCTCAAACTACACTACACTTTGCTATTTTCTGCTATTACTGCACATTTTTTTTAACTCACCAGAACAATCTACCACCTCCCAGACACAATTTTTTGTTGTTGATGGTGGCAGTAGCTAAAAAGGCGCACATTAAAAAGAATAGGATGAGCCCGAACACAGTTTATGAGATTTTCTGTATCCAAGACGGAACTAGGAGCCAAAGTTACATGCGTTGTTCTTTAGGGCCCGCTTAGTCGAAGGACATCTTTACTCTGATTGGTTGCCACCGTTTGCCGCTGAACTGTGTCATAGCTAATTACCATAAAGTTGACCGAGGCTCAACTTCTCATCTGGTGCCTCTTTTGACGCTTTAGCCTCTC
This sequence comes from Halichoeres trimaculatus, assembly GCF_033239565.1. Lineage (NCBI taxonomy): Eukaryota > Metazoa > Chordata > Actinopteri > Labriformes > Labridae > Halichoeres > Halichoeres trimaculatus. The sequence continues at coordinate 34,822,260 of NW_027437184.1, forward strand.
AGGACGCTTTGGCCGCTCAGGACACTGGGCTCCCATTAAAAATGGATGAACTTCCGGTGTGCTTGCCGCTTTTGTCTCTTTTGTCTCTTTTGCCTCTTTTGGTGTGAACACACAGCTAGTCCACATGTAGCCGTGTATCTGGGAAACCGCTTTTATTTTTTATATGTTTTGTATGTTTTATGACCTATCATATACTAAACCTCTGTTTTACATCACTAAAAACAATGTTTACTTAAAAATCCAGCTTCAGTGAAGATTTTAGAAAACTCTTGTTTCATGTACACATCGGGAAAAGTGTGGGAACCCCTCGGTCTCGCAACTCCAGCTGTCGGACTGAGCACGCAGCTGGTGTGAGTTGACAATTGCAGTCAATACACAATGGAGCAGATTTATTTGTATTTAAGGTATAACAGCCTGCACGTTGACGTTGACGTTGACGTTGACGTTGACGTTGACGTTGAATGGACGTCCTTTGAACATCTTTTTGTGCAGTGGGCTCACTCACTCACTCCTGCTTATAGTTCCAATTTACATCCACAAAGCCAACATTCAAGTGTTGAACCCCATATTGACATAAAAACAAATATTGATATAGACTTGATGTACACAACCATCAGACGTCTAATGTTTGGTGGGTACATTTTCACTACAACAGTACATCGTAATGTAGTTGAGAAAAACAGTCACTGTGTGTTGTCACAAACTTTTGACTCTTTTTCTATAATGTTTATTTTATTCCTTAATGGTGCCTTCTACAGGATGCTTTATTGAGCTTCCACCCTCAGAGAAAATGTTTCTTCTTCTTTTTTCTTTTTTTTTTTCTGTTTACAGGCACCATGCTCATATAAGGTTGTTTCAGGACACCAGGCACAAATTTCCCCTGAGTGCTCTGACAATCACACGTTCGCCCAAACCTTATCAGCATGACTGACGAAGAAAAAGATGGGTAAATGTACCTGACCCCACTCGGGAGCATCAGATGGCAATGAGATGATTAAATTTTAAGAGCTGTTAAGTGGAGTCAAACTGTGTGCAGAGCAGATATCATTGAATATTATCTCTTCAGACAATACCCACAGGACTGTGTGCGTGTGTGTGTGTGTGTGTGTGTGTGTGTGTGTGTGTGTGTGTGTGTGTGTGTGTGTGTGTGTTTTCTTTACTGTGGAAAAGTCAGCAGTAGAAATCTTTTACCTCTGCTTTAAAAAAGGCCTCCACAACCCCAAGGAGCTTGAGCTGCCCAGCGTGTACTGGGAATAAACGTACCATGTTCACCTGTTAGTCAGGTCTGAGTCCGAACTAACATGAATGTGTCAAAGAGTAAATCTGATTGCTTGGCTGATGAAAAAGAAAATGACATATTAATTTAAGAAATAAACATCACAAGTCTCAGCAACTCTACGAGTCACAAAACCTGGTCCTGTGTGCCAGCAGTGTTCATTACTTTAAAGAGTCCACCAGAGACACGTGTGCAGCATGTTGTCGATTTTATTTTTTCATTTTTTTTGCAGTGGTGTGAAAGCTGATGTTGACCTCTTGTGGTGTTTTGTTGTTTAGCAAAAATCAGAATATGACGAGGAATCTGACTGTATCCTTCTGTGCTTATGTCGATGTCTTTGGTGTGTTATTTTGTGGTGATGTCTTTAGATTTGTTTCACAGTTGTCATTTACAGTGGCCCTTGGAGCTCACAGCGCTGCAACTTAAGAAGACACATGCAAAAAAATACAAAACACAAGCAAATTAAGAAAACATCTAACATAAATTGGATATTGCATTAAAATGCCAGCGGTTTGCATACATCAATGAAACTTTGTTTTTCCAGCCAAATATCAACTTTCATCTCTGAGCACATGATCAAATGTACATAACTTCCTTGCAACAGATTAATTTCCAGTCCATTCAACGTGTTATATCTCTCCTACACCACACAGCAGTGGTGTAGGCTGAAAGAGCTGTCAACCCGTCTTTAGAAGGACGCTTATGTACTATCACATCTAATCTCCTTCAGCGCTTAAGAATTAAAAACATGAACATAACTATTAAGATTATCCACACAGCAACAATGAAAATGCACCATTTTGGATGATTTGACGACATCATTAAGATGGGACTGAAAATCTGCTTCAACAACAAGCATGTTGGTACATCACTTTTAAGTGTCCTCTTATGGTGCAAGGAAGCTGTCAAAAAGACGTATGGGTAATTAATGATTTGTATTTTTAATTTAAAAATATTCAGTGTCAATAAAGTTATTTCACACAAAAATCTGCTGTCATATACGAAAGTCTGTGAAACTGGGTTCAGGTTACAGTTGTTTTTATACGAGTGCAAAGTCTCATGAATACAACTCAACTTTCTACGACTACGAATTCGTCCCTACGAATACGAATCAAAAACAACTATAACCTGAACCCAGTTTCACAGACTTCTGTATATGACAGCAGATTTTTGTGTGAAATAACTTTATTGACACAGATTTTTTTTTTTATTAAAAAATACAAATCATTAATTACGCATACGTCTTTTGGACAGCTTTTCTGATGTGCTGTGTTGTGTTGTGGTGTTTGCAGTGTGCTTTCTAAATGCTGTGCATGTGTTGAAAAATTGCTAAAGATGTTGATTGTGTTTTGTCTTTCTACTTGTGTTTTCTTAAGTTGCAGCGCTGTGAGCTTTCAGGGCCACCGTAGTTATTTCAATCAGGAGAGACTTAAACACCATAAAGAGTTATGAACCAATTTAATGAACAAATGCATGCAAAGATAGTTTGGCGGTTAGACCCCATCAATCATTGAGCAATTAATAAATGAAAGGGGGTGCAATGACATTGAGAATTATGATATCCCCCGATGGAGTCTAGACACTGGTGGTGGTGATAGTCCTAAGAGGCTTGATCTGTGATTCATTGAGAACTGTGGGCTGCGGACTTCGGACTCGGGCTGCGGACTGCTGGGCTGAGAACTGCTGGGCTGCGACTGCGAGGCTGCGAACTGCAATCTGCAGCTGCAGGGCGGACGACTGCTGGGCTGAAGAAAGAGGACTGAGCCATAAAGACCGGGGGTGTCTGGGGAGGAGGAGGGTTGAGACGCGAGCCTGAAAGACAGCTGACAAGCAGAAGAGATGGCATTTAAACTTTGACAGCTATGAAATGATTGGCTAACGATTGAAGCGGAAACGATGTGATTGGACAGAGAAAAAATTGACGCGCCTCCCAGTCAGCTGATAGACAAAGCGGGAAAGAATGAGTGAACAGAAGTGTGTGTGAGTGTGCCCCCAGTCTTCCTGACTGAACTTTCGCTAAGCTTCATTAGAAGTTACATTGTGATCCTTCATTGGGTTTCATTGGTCTTTCGTGGTCACAGCCCTTTTCTTTTACTCCTTTCAAAGGAAGTTGTGTTTTTACTTTCTGTAAGATTTTTTTATATCATAAAGATTTTTTTAATGATCATTATATATATATTAAATATTCATGTTATTGTGTGTGAAAATAAAGCACCTGTGGTACCGTGATTTACTATCAATACCATAAATATGAGTTCATTATTTGAGTGGGTATCTCAGACCTTGAATTTCTTTATTTGGGGCTATTGTCTTGACTTGAGACAGTAGACCCAAAATGACCTCTGACCTTGTTAGGGTGACCTTTAGAACCCTCAAAGGTAACTCCAGTCTCAAGTTGATTTAAGGGCATGAATTTGGGCTGCCTTCAAAGTGAGTAAAGTGTCCCAGATTTACCTTTTCTCTTTGACAGCATTCTGTGTTGAAGAGTTGAGTTTAAGGTACTTTTGAAGGCAGCCAAAAATGAAAAGGTATATTTGGGCTTCTTTCAAAAGTTTACATACATAAAGAGGCAAATTTGGACTGCTTGGAAAAAAAAAGCCCAAGATGAAAAGGAAGTTTTAGACAACTCTCACAATTAGCCCAAATAGAGGAAGTTCATTTAGGCAACTTTAAAAAATAGCCCAAATAGAAAAGTAAACTAATGCTACTCTCCAAATGAACCCAAAATCAAGAGGTATAATTTGACCACTCTAAAAAATGGAAAGGTAAAATGGCCTCTTTCAAAAGAAGCCAATAAATGATGAGGTCAGTATTTGTTATTGTAAAAAGTATTCCAAGATGGAGATATAAATTTTGGCTACTTTTAAGAGTGGCTCAAAATAAGAGGGTTAAATAGGGCTTCTCTCAAAATTAGCCCAAGTGTAGAAGTTAATTTGGGCTTCTTAAAAACATGTCTTCATCCCATTTCTCCTTTTGTATTTTGAAATTTTACTTAAAAACTCTTTCAGATCCAACCATGAAAAATGTAAATTGTGCAATTTGTCAACTGGTCTTCAAACCTTGATCAGATGTTCAGAGGGATGCAGAGCATGAGAATCATTCAGTGACACAACATGAGCGTAGGGCATGAGAATGACTTCCAGGTGAAAGATACTGAAGACGCTCTGCGTGCCAAGGAGCTTTCCCCTGCGTGTGTGAGCGGGGCCCCCTGTGTGCAGACTGGGTGGTCCTGACATGACATGTAATGCTTATTTCCATCTGCTGCTGAAATCCAAGAGATGGCACGCCGAGTGCTTCCTGCACGTCCTGGGAATCCTGAAGCTCCCTCATGTATGATGTATGTGAGCTTATAAGGCTGCAGCTAACATGCAAACTTTTCTGTCCTCTGTGGTTTCTCACGCAGGAAGGAGTAACACCTCAGGATGAGCTGATATGGTGGAGAACATTTTTAAACATATGAATTTTTCTTTTCTGTCTACTGCTCAGGAAAGGTGGGACAGCCATAGAAGTAAAGTGACTCATAATTCAGGTCAGAACTGGCCTTGGTTCACTCAGTATGTGCACACAGACACAGTTTAGGAAGAAGATTCACGAGGTAACGTGGTGACATTTCTCCCAAAGAGACCCACGATGTTTATTTATAGAGAGAACATGATGGATCACTGTGGAAATATGAAAAAGGTTGTATGTATAGGAAATGGGCCACTGACATCGTCTCCAGCCCCAGACCTTGAGAAACTTTTGGAAATGTCCCGTCTTGGGCGAATAAATGAATAATGCTTGATGAGTGCAGCTTTAAAACCCAAGGTAGTCAACATGGGACTTCTTTAATCCAGCACTGTAATGGACTGTAATGGCCAAAGCAAAGCTTGAACCCTGGACAAGATTTGACAGCTCCCTCATTTCTGCACATTCTCTGTATATTCAACATCTGTTACACCAAGATGTGATATTTTTAGAGAATCCAAAACGCTCTCCTCAAGCAGATTTCTCTTGTTGCGTTCTGGATGGCAGCGCTCCTTTGTCACTGCATCCTCTTATCCCACCTCTCCATCTGAAAGCACAACTTTGCATATCAACGAGAGAACAGAATACTGCACAGTCATGCTGTGAGAGAGAGGAGGAGGAGCCCAATGATGCATTAATGAAGTGGAGAGGTGAGTGAAGGAAGGAGGGGGGGTGAGATGTTAAAAGTAAAAGTGAAGGGAGTCATGTTCATTGATTCTGAAGCTCTGAGATTGGAGAGTGACACCCACATAGGTGTCAGGAAAACTGAGGGGCAGGGATGTCAGTGGGTGTTGGTGAAAGTGATGGAGACAAAAGTCTGGTATTATAACACTCAGACAGGGAGCAGCAGGATTAAACCTGCACTCACAGGTAAGACACTGGAAAACTCAATAGCCCGTTTCCACCAAGAAGTCCAGTTTAGATCAGTTTGGTATGGGTTGGGTCGGTTAAGCCTGGTCCTGTTTCCGGTGTAAGCTGGGTGATGATAGACGTGTCATCTACGCGATAGCATGACACCATAGCAGCAACACAGCGTACCTGTACCATTTTTCGTTGCTAGGCGCTGCCCAAGTAGCTGCCTGTTGCAGCAGCTCTCTCTTCTTCGTCCGTTTCTTGTAATTTTTTTCGTCTCTTTTTCGTCATCTTTGTATTTGGAGTGGATCATCACTTTGTATGGTTCATTGTTGGTCATGGACACCAAACTTTTTGTGGCTTCGGCAATATTTTTTACTCCTTTTCTCCTGTGTTTTTCTGGAGATCCTACATGTAACCATGGCTGCATTGTTTACATGTGAAATTAGCTGTTAGCAGCCCATAGCATGTCAATGCTAACTAGTGTAAGGCTTAATGATTTCCCTCGAGGTGAGGAGGAGGAGGTGAGGAGGAGGAGGTGAGGACGACGTGCTGGATCTCACTTGTGAGCTGGGAGGTGACGACGTGGACCTGTCCTTCCATCCATCGTTGTTGGGAATGTGGGATCTATCTCCAGTGGGATGGACGAGCTAGCCGTGCTAGCCCAGCGGCAGAGGGGCTGCCGGAGGGCAAAGTGGCATCGTGCTGTTCACAGACGTGGCTGACGGAGCTGACATTGGACGCCGGCGCCACATTGGAGGAGCTTCGCCTGCTGTGAGCAGACAGGATCCAGGAGACAGAGACTGAACAGACTGCTGGGGAGGCTCAGTCCTGGACCCTGTGGAGGTGGAGACTGGCTGGGCTGGAGAGTGGTGGACGGGCTGTCGTCATCTATTTTCTTGTGGACTTTTTTGCACTTTCTATACACTTTCTTACTTTTGTTTCCTTAATTGCTGCTGTGACTCCTGAGTTTCCCCTCGGGGATAAATAAAGTATTTTCTATTTCTATTTCTTCCCCAATATTAATTCCAATAAAGAAGAAAAACGTGACACAGTAAACAAAGAGCAACATTGGAGGACATCCAGCAATTCATCTTCTTTGTGATTTCCATGTGGCTCTTTGTTACATAACACAATCAACCTTTGTTTGAGAGAAGGCTGTGTTCCGCCAGGTGAAATGCAGCAGCTGCTGTGGGACGGATTCTTTTGACCAGTCAGTGGTCTACAGTGTTGTAGCTCCACCTTCTGGGATCATATCAGTTTAGTTTGGCACCCCAATGGAAAGGTCCCAAGGAGTGGGTCAGTTTGTCTCGGTTATTTGGAGATCTGTCGCAGGATTAGTCCATGGGAACGACATAAAATGCATGCTGTGCCTAAACAAACTGTATTGAACTGCTTGGTGGAAACGGGACTCATGTCCTTGTCCTGGCTTTTTTCTTTCTTTTCTCTGTCTACATCCATTTCTCTCTGCTTCATCGCTTTCTTCTCTGTTTCTAGACCACTTAATCCATTGTCCATCTTGCTAATATGATGAAAAATGTGCGTACCCACGATCTTCACTTTAGAACAATTTTAAAAAAGTTTTGTTTTTTGTTTGTTTAATCAAAGACAAGTTGTATATTGTAAGATGAACAGTAGATGGAGCCAAAAAATATATAGGGGAGAGCGGGGTAAACTGAGCCACTTTTTACATTGTTCGACCAGTAGGCAACACATGTACATTAATTTCATGATGTCTCACGTCAATGGAAATAATTAGAACACATCCATAATGATTGGTCATGGAAATATAACCTGTCAAAAAAAAAGGTCTTTTTTTTTACCCCAGCTAAGGGGTAAATTGCTCCACCTCAAAGGGTAAATTGAACCACACGGGGGTAAGTTGACCTTTTGACTTTTTTGGTAGCGTTCCTTGAAGTTGATGAACCGATCTCGACCTAAAAGAATAGGCACAGTATTAAGAATCTGTTTAGCTACAAGACCAACTGTTTACCTGAGTTGAATTGTGATCTCCTCTACACTACCTGCTGAATGGTTAGCTTTCCAGCTCTCGGGGACAGGGATATTTTTTTTCTCTGCCATTTCGTAGGCTAGATCACGGGAATTCTTTGCTGTGAGGCCATGGAACTGGTCTGCCAGTTTTTTCACATGCTTTGTAAGGTCTTCCTCCATCTCCTCTGTGAAGACCCTCTTTGTGTTTGCTGTCCCTGTGTAGCCTGCCACTGTCACTTCCCCTCCCTCTTTCTTTTTTAGGAATCTTCGAAAGGTTGACCTGTCAATATTTCTCTCTGAAGCCACTTTTCTTAGGGATTTTCCACCCTGGACTTGGGTTGCTGCTCTCTGCATCTCCTCAGGGGGTGTTGACCCCCAGTTTGTCTTCCTGCTGTTTTCCTCGGCATACTAACTTGTCTACAATGTTACACATATTTAAAAAACAAAACAAAAAACAAATCATTATGTATTACTCCACTTAAACATGTTTTACCTCTGACACTTTAGTGCCTCATTGTGGGGTAAGTTAAATCACTGGGTCAGTTCACCCCAAGCAGTTTGGCTCACTTTACCCCACAGCCACCACTTTGTTAAAAACAACCTAGCCTAGCAATTCAGGCTAATACCTAGCTACACGATTCACATGGTTTTATACATTGATAGTTCAGCAACACATTTGATGTATGTTTTTAAACATAGTTAAAATTATTTTGAGTTTATAGTCATTATTCGTGATATGTTGAACATTTACTTCTACATGCAAAAAATGATTTTTTTGGAGAATAAAAGTTACTTAACACTTCAACTTGTGTTTCTGTTCACCAGAGAGCTTGAAATGAGGTGGGCTGACTAAATCCAGTCATGTGACCACTGATCCGTACCGTTTCCCAGAGACAGGGGGTGGGTCAATTTACCCACAGGCTCAACTTACCCCGTTCTCCCCTAACATTTAAAACAGTGTTTGCATGGATATGAATACATAATAATGTAGCTATGAGGTAAAAAACGATATTGGATGACAGTTGTTTTCTAAGTGAAATAGAAAAACTTTGACCCTAAAACACAATGGGCTCTAATTTTGTGGCGCAGCGCAGGGGGCGCAAGCCTGGCGCAGCCTGCGCAGTGCTAATTTCGTACGGCGCACCACCGTGTGCTGCCAGTTTGACAATTTGGTAGACTGTCTGCTCAGCGATGTGTGTGACGGGACAGTTGACGGCGCACCAGGGGGAGGTGTCAGCAGATTCATGTTGGTGCAGTGACAATTTAGTGCCAAAAAAGTGCGCTGAAAGCTCTCCAGCTCCAACCTGGTCTATCCTCGGCGCAAGGCGGAGCACACCCTCCGCAGCTGTAATTTGGTGACAGGCGCACATGTGCGCACATGTCATCAAAGCCTCAGAGGCAGGTTTCCAGAGTGTCAGGCACATTTTAATGCAATAAACAATCACAGCAATCACTATTTAATGTAACAGTCTGAACCAGCATATACATTTATATCTATATTAACTATCCCGTCACATCTGATGTCAGATTAAAGCCGTTTGTCATAATGGAAAGTTAACCTGACGGCAGCTGGAAGTTTGATGCACATCTTACAATTAAACAATAAACAGCCTTAACACCTGATACCGAGTATATATCTGGCTTCTCTCATTTCATTTAATTCAAAGAAAAGAGGGAGAGAAAAGAGGAAGAAAAAAAGAGACAAAATAAATGTATGTCACTCAGGATTTACCCGTGATTTCCCATATTTCTCTGTTTTAGTCTTTATTTTTTACATGATCTAAAAAGATGGAGTACATTATTGTAAGGAGGATGAGGTGGAGACACCGGGACATCGGCTGTGTTAAACCCACTCACGGCTTTTCTCCTCACTCTCTGCCATTTGCGCGGAGGGAGGCGTGGACGCGCAGCTCTGCGCTCCTCTACGCCTTGACTGCGCCTCTCTTGGCACTGCAGGAAACTTGCAAAGTGTGCTGGTCACGCCCTGTGCGCATGGCGAAGGGCAAGTGTGCCTGCGCCTGGTCTACGAAATTAGAGCCCTAAGACTTGACACTAAAAACACTGGCAGCTTACTAACGCATAACAAGCATTAATAAATCTGCCAAGGGTCTGTTTTACGCTTAAGTTCCTACGCTGGATCATACCTCTGTGTCATTTGGTTAAAATCAGTGGATTAAAACTTTTGACATGTCGCTTCAAACTCATTTATTTAGTCTGGCTCACGTTTAATCTGTTCTGTATTGTTGCTTTCCTGTGCTGGCAGAAACATCCAGCAGTGAACTTTCAGTGTGTTTGTTCACACCTCAAAAAGAAGAGCTGAACCATAAAGACTGGTGTGTCTCGAGTGTATTCTGTTCTGTTGTCCAGTGGGTTTAGGAGTTAAAGCTAGCATACACAAAGCAGTCTATTCTCTCAGATAGAGAGCCCAAGGCTTGGTGCTGGAAGACGGAGACAGAGCTTTTAAAAAGAGTGATAAAACTGTGCAGCAGCAGGTTTGAGATGCAGCAGAAGTAACCATGGCGATGTGTAAAAAGTTTCTTCACTTACTATGACTCCAGCTTCCTCCCACTGACCTCTGGGCTTAGCAACTGCAGAAAATATCAATACTCTTGTAGCTCCGTAATTTATGCTCAGTTGTAAATGGATGTGTGAGAATCTTGTCTCCTTGGACACAAAGTTTTCATCCGTATGAGATTTTTTTTTTTTTTTTTTTTTTTTAATATTTATAAAAAGTTATTTCCTGTTTTCAAGTGACTGCTGGAGCACAGGAATAACTTCTGTACAAGCTGTGGCTCAGCGCTGATCCTCTGAGCTGAAGACATCTCAAAGGTCTCCTGCTGTTCCTGTACTCTCTGTTTCCGAGGACAGTCTGCTCAGGGCAGATTAGCACAAGCCACAAAGTTTCCCTCTAATGAGGGCTTCTTTATGAAACCAAGGAGCTCTAAGAAGTTATTCTTCCTCATCCAATACAAACGTTTGTAACCTGGCTGTGTGAAATGCTTGACTCTGATTGGTCAACAGCCTGTGTGACGTCAAATACAACCTGATCCCACAGGTTATAGCAAACCTATTTGGCTAGCACATATTTCAGGCTCCTCTAGAGAGCAGGCAAATGATGACAGTAACATTGGACTGGCACACATTACAGGATTCTTCAAACCTTCACACATTTGGAGCGCACACACTTGATGATCACAAAAAACAGATCGCACAAGATCTCTCTCTTCTGATCTTATAGTGTGTGGTGTGCATTCCAGAGCAAACCACACACTAACAGATTCTTCAGCAGAATTTCAGCTTCTTCATGCTCAATATTACGTTGATATTTTAGAGACGGTAGGACTTAGTATGCTGTCATCAGCAGAAGCACTCTGTTGACAAAAAGTTGTGTTTTTGTACAATAATATATTGTTGATTGTATAGAAATAACCACTCATAAATGCAAAAAATTAGAAAATATCTTTTTATTTTGTTAATTGCTATTGAGGGCCCATCATGTCCCAGGTGATACGCAACCATCCTATTTTTGACTGACGCTGAGCTGTGAGGGAAGATTGAGCGGGACAGGAAGTAGAGCACGGAAACTACCTTTACACACCCAGTGACTTTCAAAATAAAAAAGACTGTGTCAAAAATGAATTCATATTTAGCTTGACTACAAAAACAAATGGACATATGGGCAAAGCCAGACCAGGAGTCAACAGGTTTGAGGTTTTACAGCCCAACGTGAATAAAGAGAGACTTATCAATGGAGTGGGAAGAATGGGATCTCCTCAGTCTGTGACTCCAGCTGTCTGTCAGTCATGCAGCTGTAGTAACTTTTTCTGTTGCTTTGGGCCTCCTGCAAGCAATGCAATTTCTCTGCCTAAACACTTCATAACTAAATTTCTAATACCTTTGTCTTAGATTATTGAGGAAGAAGATGCAGAGTCCAATCAGCCAAGGAGTTCAGTCAGCCTGCATTCAAAAACTTTAATCAAAACAAGCCATCCTGAACAAAGTGAGGTCCTTAGGTCCTCAAAGAACCTCTACAGACCCAAAACAAACCTCTTAAACCTTCTACAGACCTCAAGAAAAAAAACCCAAAGACCTCCTGAGAAACTGGAGCAGCTTTTATATCCTGGCGTTGGGCTTTCCAGATGATCTGCAAGACATTTCTTTCCTCTGTAGAATGTGTTGACTGGCTGTTCTTTTCTGAGCAACAAAAGCTGTCCTTCTTGGGTCCACATTTGGAAGGTGTGCATCGGTGGTCAGTTTGGAGTTCATAATTGAAACTCCTGTTGCACCTGAATTGGAGCAGGCTCAGGTTCAGTGTCCTCAGATGATTCCATGCTATGTTGATGATATCTAAAGATATCTAAACATGTTACACTTCTAGCTCCTTTCATTGCATGCATTACAGGGACATGGTGTCAACATATTCACTTTTCAACCTGCCGTAAGTTCCTCTGCTGCTTTGACTCTGTCTGGTGTCATTTCTGTTTCACGTCATGCAGCCTAGAAATACGAGGAACTTACGTGATGATATCTTTATTTAGAATAGAATAGAATAGAATAGAATAGAATAGAATAGAATAGAACTTTATTGTCATTGTAACAAGTTCAACGAAACTGACGTCACAGCAGCAATCAAGAAAACAAAAGTAAGAAAGTGAATAGAAAGTGCAAAAAGGTCCATAAGAAAACAGATGCTGACAGCTTGTCCATCATTGTCCAGTTCAGCCAGTCTCCACCTCCACAGGGTCCAGGACTGAGCTTCTTCAGCAGTCTGTTCAGTGTCTGTCTCCTGGATTCTGTCTGCTCACAGCAGGTGAAGCTCTCCTAATGTGGCGTTGGTGTCTGATGTTAGCTCCATCAGCCATGTCTGTGAATAGCATGATGCTATGGTATTCCTTCCATTGCTGGGTTAGCACAGCTAGCTCGTCCATCTTATTGGAGATAGATCTTACGTTCCCAATAACGATGGATGGAAGGACAGGTCCATGTCTTCACTTCTTAGCTCACACCTGAGAACCAGCACATCGTCCTAACCTCCTTCTCCTCACCATATGGGAAGACATCAGGCCTCGCACCAGTTAGCATTGACATGCTACAGGCAAAACGGACGAAGAAGAGAGAGCTGCTGCAAAAGGCAGCCATAGCCAACAGGGCGGCGCCTAGCCTTTGGTTATTGAGTCCAACCAAAATTTGTCGGTCAAAAAGAGGAAATCTTTAAATGTGAGAATGTTACTCAGAATCCAGAGATCCTTTAAGGTCTTATTGATCTAAACAGCAACATTACAACATTCAGCAAGCTCTTCCTTTGGGCAGTGTCCAGCTTCATCCCCTGTTCTCCTGAAGACATTGAAAGCAATGTTTGTCACCTGTCATTCCATTATTTACGATTCTGTTAACTCCTACCCCAAAGCTGAGGGGGCAGGAGGGACCACTGGCAGCTACGTTTAAACTGATAGACATTCCTTAGTTTTAGCCAGCTGACTGCTTTAAGTAAGATGCTTTTCAATTCTTGAGATTTTTGCATTGTCCTTTAAAAAAATAATATAACACAGCTTGTTGGACTGAACACGCAGCTGGTGAGAGTTGACAAATGCAAACAAGACATCGCACAATAGAGTCACACTGCAGACGTGTCGGTGTATTTGAGGTGTAAGACTCCTTGTTTTGTCCTTCTGTTTTTATGCCACCTAGTAAAAAAAAAATCTGTGAGCAGGCAGCGTTATTTTTAAGACAATGTGACATGAACAGAGGGTATTGAGTCTAATCTGTTTATAGAAATGTTTAACTGATTTTTGTAAAGCTGTAAGGCTCTTCTCTGTCTCTGCTTGAGTTTCTGTAAACTGTTATAATGACAAGATCACTGAATTGAGACAATTATACCGTAAAAACAAGTGCAAATCCAATTACGGGGAAGCGATTGGGATTAGTGTCTAAGCCAGTGCCTCTATAATACACTGATGACAAATAAACTTGTTTGCTCTGAGATGTATTAGACAGAGCCAGCGCATCAGCACATTAATATGCTCCCAGCAGCTCAGAGACGGGGCGCGCTTTACTCTGAAGCCAGATGGCAACCAGTGGTTAATTGCTAAATAATCTTCCCAAACACTGGATTGTGTTTTTTAGGTGTACGCCAGTGTTTCCTGACTGCATGCTGGGAGATCAGCCTGTAAGTCTCATCTGCAGGGGAAATTTCACAGAGGGGTCTCTTTTCCTTTAAAGCAGATTAAAGCTGTGACACTCTGACAGTGTGCTGCTTTTTTAGGCCACACATTCACCCATGCTTTCACTTATCCCAGAGTAATGTGCATGAAGGAGTGGAGGATAAGTGTATTAACTCACTGACGTTTCCCTTCAACTTAAAAATATCTGGTCTACTTATAAAATGTTAAACCAGATATTTTAGACACATTTTCGCTGCAGCACCGAGTTTCCACAAACTGAATACCAACAGAACAAATGCTCGTTCTTCTTGTGCTGCGCAACTTACAGGAGAGTGAGAGTGATATTAATCAATCCAGGCTGAATACGCCCACAGAGTCCTGAGAAAAGGTCAGACCAGGCCGCAGAAGTGAAAGTTCCCTGCAGGGGGGTTCGTGGGTGTCCAGAAGCTTTCAAACACTCAGCAGTTTGAGAGATTTGCATTGAAGTGCAAAGATAATTGACTATCTGCTAGATTCAGGGTAATCATCACATGCAATGACGCAAATATGTAAACCATAACATTTTTGTGGTTCAGTGATTCTGAGCAGTGGTGGTGTGTGCAAAAAGCTAACTGCTTCATGCTAATAATTTTGCACTGAACATCTCAACATGTTGATGTTTTAAAAGTGAAAAATTTGACTAGAATATCAAACTTCACTTTATTTTTTTCTGCTCTTGAGGTCACACAGATTCCCAGTCATGCTGATTAACATATACATATGGAACTGTATTAGATTCAGGTGACAATGATGAAAGAGTCTGTAACTTTACTGATGAAATGCTGATCAGTGGTAAATTTGCTACCAGGGTTGCCAATCATCCTGTAAAATGCAGACTTGTCCCGTTGTTTAGACTCAAAGATGCTGTGAGGAGGATCTGTTTTAATTGGACTGCCTCGCCACCTTCTGGCCAGGAGTGTGCTTGTTTTTTAGAACAAGTTTTCTTTGCTCAAGACAACATTTTACTGGATACAATGCCCTTAGGTAAGGTATTTATCAGTACAGTTACATAGCACTACAGTTTGGAACATAACAATAAGCAAATTTTGTAAGTTTGTAGCTGGTCATATGTAGCACTACTAGCAGCCGATGCTAAGATGTATCTGTATGTAACCTACTGGTTATCAAGGCAACCCCACGACAGTAGGCGGCACTGTGGTTTCCTGTTTGTTTCAGGGGAGGGGGATAAATTTGCCTGCTTAGCTCCTCTCTTTGGCTGTGTCCGAAATGGCATACTAACATACTACATACTACATGGTCGTTGTGTATATACTGTATACTACATACTATAAGTATGATTAGAGTGCCAACCGTTTACACTGTAGTATACTACTCGGTTTCCCATGATGCATTTCAAAACCTCCGACGACAAAAATTGGAAGCACACATAAGTCTATGGGAGCACACCAGGCTATCAAATATCTCAGATGATTCGCCATATTCGAAAGTTTTAAGAACATTTTAGGCGAGAAAGTCATCACGTAGAATACCAAAATGTGGTCATTTGGGCCACAAAATGCACGGATACAAATTTAATTTTGACATTTCGGACATTCTGGTAAGAGCGCCAATATGCTATCGAAGAAACTTGCGGTCCGCTCCAAAACAAGAGCCTAATTTACAAAAGCGTTAAAGAACTTAAAGGAGATAAACGGGTGCTTTTATTTTGAAAACGGGAAGTTCGCTAGTGGATGATTTTTAGCTAACACCGGTCTCAAGACGAATTCATCTCTCCTCAAAAAATTAAAAAATGTTTACTGCTCGCAGACACCGAAGACGATCCGTCCGTCGCCTCAGGCACTTTATTTCTTTGTACTTACGTTTAGGTTTCCCTGTAGAGCTAAGTCCATTTTAGTCGCTTCTCATCTTGTCATCTCATTCTGTATTTACATTTATAAATACGGGGCTCGCAATGCATTATGGGGCGTGTCAGTGCGACTAGTATGCCCACCTCCCATACTTACAATTTTTACCGGTATAGTATACATCCGGGTATTTCTCAAGCACACAACCTTTTCATACTATTTAATGTGAACGCACTACATACTATTTTTGACGTCACACTTAGTATGAGTCGTACGTTAGTATGCCATTTCAGACACAGCCTTTCTCTCTCTCTATGCTTCCACAGTCGGAGCAGGTAAGAGCTGTGCTGCTGATCACCTTGTGGCAGCTAAAGTTTTGCTTATTAACTAAAGAAAAAATGTTTTAATCCCAGGACTTTGTTTGTGTGTGTGTGGCTGTGCGGTTAGGCACATGTAAAGTTACGGTGATGACGATGTCGATTGATGACCGGCGGAGTGTCGTGCTGTGATTGCGGACAGCCGAGGTAAATCAATGATTGAATGTAGCATCCAGCACAATGTGCTAAACTGATGTTGTCAGCAGTGGCTAATATGTTTGTTTGTGTTACAGTTTGCCACTGTTGCCTTGTCTTTTGCTTTGTTTGTTTTGCCTTATTTCTTCCTCTGTCCCTTTTCTTGTGTTTTGTTATTCTTGGTTGAGATCATTCACTTTAAGTTACCTTTGTCAAGCTTATGTACGCTGTGGGTTTAGTAGAGTTCTGCTTTGTCTAAGTTGCTTTAGTGTTCCTTTTTGGCTTTCTGTTTTGGGTTAAGTGTCTAACTTTTCTTTTCCCTCAGTTTGCAGAAAGACGCCACTCAGTAACAGAGTGTAGAAAGACGCCACTCAGTAACAGAGTGTAGAAAGACGCCGCTCAGTAACAGAGTGTAGAAAGACGCCGCTCAGTAACAGAGTGTAGAAAGACGCCGCTCAGTAACAGTTTGAAGCCAGACACAGTTTTTTAGCTTGACTTGACAAGTCCCGCACCGTTCGGTGTCTCTGTCCTGGGGCGTACCTGGGTGTTGCTACAGTGCCATTTATTGTTGTTGTAATTTATTATAAATCTATATTTTTAGAATAACTATTTTTTCTATTGTGAAATAAAATAAAGTCTGTATTTATATTTTTCTAACAAATCTACTCGCCTTTGTATTCATTTGTGGAACTTACCTGTGTCCTAAAAGGGGAAACCCTCTGTTGGAGGGTTAGTAGAACAAAAAAAGGATATCTGTTGTTTCTCTTTGGATGAGAGTCCCAAGGTGGCGTTGTTGGGCAAAACCCCCCTAGCACCAGAATTCCCTCCCAGTCCTTACTTGGTTACATGTAGGCTAGCATGACAACAAGCAACCTGCCAGTTCATACCAAGCCACAACCTCAGACCTAAGAATATGAGACAATGCTGAAGTGCAAAAATCTGCTGTTTCTCAAGTCTCCGCTTAAGGCTGGCTCTAGAAGTAGGCCTACAGGAGGTCACACACACCAA
The DNA here is from genome assembly GCF_033239565.1 of Halichoeres trimaculatus. Taxonomy (NCBI): domain Eukaryota; kingdom Metazoa; phylum Chordata; class Actinopteri; order Labriformes; family Labridae; genus Halichoeres; species Halichoeres trimaculatus. Next base: position 34,839,412 of record NW_027437184.1, read on the forward strand.
GGAAAAAGAAGCTGTTTTCAAAGCAAAAATTAACCCATTTAGAGCCTGGTTCAAAAAATGTCTCTTGTTGGAATCGTTAATTTTGCTATAAGCACATACTGTACGGGGGAAATTTTTTTTCTAACTTGGCAGTTTAGAGGATATTAAGATCATAAGCTCACCCAATCAGAAGCACAGCTCAGCTCATGTGACTGACAGGCGCCCTATAGCTGTACTCAAGCCCCTGTCACTTCCAAAATGGCAGCAATAGCCGATTTGCTTCAAAAATCTGTTTCACAAACAGATGGGTGACGTTGGGGAGACTACATCCATTAATTATACAGTCTGTAGTTCCTACAGTGGTTTAGTAGCTGTTTACATTTAGCACAGCAGGCAGCCTGGTGCTCTAAGACATGTCTGTAATGTGTAACATTAGTGAATCCTGGTTATGTCCTGCCAGTCATCTACCAAGCAGAGCTAATGTAACCTCACTCTTCATTTTAGTGATAGACTCTCAGGTTTGAACAGACCACTGCAGAATAACTGCTGACTGTGGGTTAGAATCAACATTATCACAAACAGTTTAGCTCCTGTGTTAGCCTTTAGCTTGTGCGCTATCGCTGTCCTGTTTAGCTTTCTTCTACTCTTCTGTCCTTTGTCTATGACTCACTCTATCAATAAAATGAAGAGTGAGCTTACGTTAGCTCTGCTTGGTAGATGACTGGCAGGACATAACCAGGATTCACTAATGGTAAACTTTACAGACATGTCTTACAGACAAGTACAGCTAGCAGCAGTTGGTTGGGTTGGTTGATTTTAAGCATGGAATAAGTGCTTATTATTGACTTCTAAAATCTGTAGCTGAGTGCTTTCTGTGGTGCATGATGGTCGAACATGCAACAGCATGCTGCTTGAAAGCAATGTTACCAACATGAGGACTAACAAATACCAAACAGCACTCTCACAGTTCTTCATACCTGAAGCATCTACAGATACAGTAATCTTATCAATAATTAACAGTATATGATTAATCTGGAGAAGTTAATTTTGCTAGGCAAACATTATCTTAAAGCCACCATTGGGTTTCAATTAATATAATTTTGTATAATTCTACCAGTTTAAACACTGAGCAAGTATGTTTTCTCACAAGTCACACAGAATGTTAACATGCACCAAGAGGCTTTAATGCAGCAGTATCTGAGTATCAGGCCAAATTTCACGGTTTAACACTTGAAAAAACAAAGGTTTGTTTTCCCAAGATAACGGAAAAAATAAGTTGAGATTTGAGAAAACAGTGGAAATGAATTTGTTATCTCGAGAAAACAGAGAAAACATATTTTATGAAATCATGGCCTTTTAGGGCTTCCGTAGCAAGGATGAGGATGTTCAATCAACTAAATGATCGAACAAATGTGTGTGCGTGTGTGTGTGCATGAGTGTTCATCAAATAAAAGTAAGCTTCGGCCCTTAAGCATGTTTCGAAAGGCCAGTGTAACCGCAACCGTGCCATTATTGAGCACGATTCACTTTTATGGCATGGTTTACTTCATGCACAGGCACAAACACAAGCACAAGCACAAGCACAAGCACAAGCATGCAGATTGATGATTTTTGAAAAAATTTTTCATATTGACATGGAAACTGAATGGTTGACACTTCCACATTGGATCCCACTGACTCTTAATTTGGAGAGTGTAGCACGTGACCTGAAAGCTGAGCCTCTGTGTCTCACTGCAGCCCCCTCTGCTCTATCCACAAAGCCCCCATCTGTTATCTGTTATCTGTTATCTGTTACAGGGCAAAGGAGCTTGACCTACTTGCAGTGAGGTAGACATGCTATCAAGCAAGGGCACGTTCAGGCTTTTTTGAATGGAGTGGACTCTGGTCTTCTGGAGTAGTGCAGGAGTGGCTTGAAGAATGGGAGCACACCACACCATTACATAACATGTGTATCTATGATATCTTATATAAGAGTATTATACAGCGTTTTAACGTCATGTAAGTTGCATCTTTGTGAAACAATTTATGCATTATGCAACTGTTACCCCCATGTCCACCATTAATATAGGGCTACTACATAGAGTCTCACTTCATAATGCCATGCAGGATTAACCTAGGCTTATAAATTCACAAGTTATTGTCCTCATTGAAATACTTTTTGAAAATGTTTCAAAGTATTTTGTTGTAATTGAATTTATTGCATGTTTTGAAAGCAGCTACATTGTTAGTTAAAATCTAGTTTAGTCCCATGCATTAAATGGAAGATGGAACTTTTCAATAGCTAGTAAATATGATTCACTGATATTGCTTAAATGTTTTGGGGAATGAGCCTTTTAAAAGCAATAATTTGTCATGGAACCGGGGGGAAAAAACAAAAGAGGTGGGGGACCTAAATGCAGATGAACAAAAAACTGAATTGTAGCTAAATCCAAAAATCAAACTTAAAATCCAAAAACTTAAACAAAAGAAACAAAACTGAAAACACTAGAAAACTCACTAGAGGAAAATCCAAATGGGCACAGGAAACACATGAGACACAGGCGACAGCAAACAGTGGCAGCATACAATGAACCAACCGAAAGCACATGGAACACAGAGGGTGCATACGAATAGTCCTTTTTTGATAAGGAACCTTCCTAACTGAAGAAATGACCCGGAAGCATTTAAGCGTCGGCCATGATAAGTGCTGTTCGAATTCTCCAAAAGTTAAGGAAACGAGGGTTGTTGCTTCCTTTAATATCTCCTTTAGCTTAGGAAACACTGGACCATCCTTTTCAAAAGGAGAGATGAAGAAACGCCCCATAATGCCTTGCGGTACGTGACGTGTATAAATATGGCTCCTGTCAAAAGTTTACTGAAACTTATGATGGAGAAGGGACAGAAATTATTTGAGTACTGTTGCTTTTCTAACATTTACCATCATGTGTCTGCCTGAATGTGTTTGTTGTGTTCACAATGTATGAATGTCAAAAAGATTTATAACCCCAAACGTTTGGTTGCCATTACGAACTGAAACGATGAATCACTAGTGATAGAAGTAATAACGTTTATTAAAATCAATAAAAGAAGGATAAATGAGGACTTTTACAATATTCAAATATAATAAATGTTGATGTTAACCGGTCACGAAACGACCCTGTGAGATAAGGCAGGGGACAAATATGCTTCTTGTAGTTCATTTTCAGAACGTTGTAGTTCGTCGTGGCTTACCTACGTCACAAGTAATTGTCGTCACATAAATGTGACATCAAAGTGAAAGTGCAGTCGAATTCCTCTCTGGCCGCAGTTCTCCTTTCCTCTCATCTTTTCCCCTCCTTCCCTTGGCCCTGTGATGTTTTTTTTATCGAGGTTAAGGTAAAGTGGATAGGAAAGGACTTAGGAAGGACTATTCGGATCCACCCAGAGACTATATAGACCAGGGAGTGATTAGCACAGGTGTGAAACAAGACACAGGTGAAACACAGGAGGAGCAATCAGCAAGGAGGGAAACACAAGGAGAACCAAACCAAACACAGAGAAACTCAAGACAGATACTAAATACATAAAAGACACCGAAACACTAGAAATAATCACAAAAAGACATACACATGACAAAAACCAAATCAAAACCACAAGAAGCATGAATAAAGACAACAACAAGAGACACAGACATTCCACAAGAATAACTAAGATTAACACAGGTGACACAGAAACACAGGACAAGAACAGAACTACAAAGAAACACAAGAGGGCAGAAACATAAGAAAAGCCAGAAACACAGAAACAAAAAAACCCAAACCATGACATAATTTATTAGTTTAAAAGCACCTCCCATTAGCCTGTGTATTATCACTTTCAGTTGAATGCAGTGACTTTTTTTTATTTTAAAATTGTCATCTATGATATCAAATTCTACGCTTATTACTAAAATGCATTAAATGTATGTTTTCATTACACAGGCAGAGGGGAAGAGTAAGGTGTAGAGTCATTTTACCAAGGACTCCTCAGGTGTTGGATGCAACATCTGTGGCGCGAGGGTAGGCCAGGGCTCCAGCACCAGCAGAACAAAACACTACCAATTTGTGGCAACACATAAAACTGTACTACAAAGAAGCATTTGATGATGCACAGGCTAAATCGTCACAGGCGAAAGCACCAAAACCACAGCCAGCACAGAGCACGATTGCTCAAGCATTTGACAAAACCACAAAATGGGCATCGAATGACCAGAGGTCGAAGGACATGGACAAGCTCATCATGGAGATGATTGCAACAGATATCCTCCCTTATTCAGTTGTGGAGGGAGTTGGATTTAAAAGAATGCTGGAAAAAGCAGAGAAGAGATGCCAAATAGAAAGTGAAAAGTATTTCCATACTCAGCTCATGTCTGAAATGTGTGCACAAGTTGTAGGGAAGATCAAAGAACTTCTTTCAGAGGATAATGCTGGAAACTGCATTTCCTTTACAACTGACTGCTGGTCTGGGTCCACTGAAGCACTTCTGAGCTTGACGGCTCATTTCATTGACCAACACTGGAAGAGGGTCCAACTTGAACTCAATGTAAAGGCCATGTCAGAGTCCCACACAGGGGAATACATCAGCCAGATATTCCTAACAATGCTCCAAAAGTGGGGTATTGACACAGAGCGTGTCCACTTGGTCCTGAGGGACAGTGGTGCAAACATTGTGAAAGGCATGAGAATAGCACAGGTTCCTGATCTGAGCTGCACTGCCCACACACTACAACTATGCACCAACAATGGGCTCAGTGCACAGAGGATGGTAAAAGACATACTGGCCAAAATGAAAAAGATTGCCACACACTTCAACCACCCTATTGTTGCACAGCAGCGGCTCTCTGCCATCCAGGAGGAGGTTGGGGTCCCCCCAGCATTCAATACTCCAGGATGTATCAACCAGATGGAATTCCACATTGCACATGCTCAGCAGGATGTTGGAGCAAAAAAGAACCATCACCACCTACTCCAGTGACCGTGGGCATTTTGTGTGTCCAACAGCAGAGAAGTGGGATGTGGTAGCCAATCTGGTTGAGACCCTGACACCACTGAGGGAACTGAGCAAAGCAGATGCTTCTACCTCCTGAATTATACCAAACATCAGTGAGCTGAAGCAGCTGCTCGTGTCAGAGGCAGCCAACACTCGAGGAATTCGGACACTCTGAAAGACCATACTGGAGAGCCTGGAGAAGCGGTTTTCTAAGGTGATGGAATCCAAACAGGTGGTGCTTGCATGTCTGCTTGACCCACGGTATAAGAAGCACCCTTTGTCATCAGAGACTCTATGCCATGCCAAAGTATGGCTAACTGATGACGTAAGCATTCCTGCACAAAACACACCACAAGACCATGCCACCAGCGAGGATGAGGGAAGCCCAAAAAGAAGGCGAGTTGGTAGTTTGCTGGACAGTCTCTTTGATGAAATGCTCAGCCCAACTGGTCAGGAAGAAGCTCCAAAGGGTATCCTGGAGGAACAGAACACATACCTATAGAAGAACGGGGGACCCACTGAAGTGGTGGGATGAAAACTCCAAGTGCTTCCAAGGACTGTCTGTTCAGGCCAGGCGATACCCCTCATGCCCCCCTTCCTCTATGCCAAGCGAGAGAGTGCTCAGCACAATTGGCAACATTTATGATGATTAGAGGAGCTCCCTCAAAGGACAGAATGCAGAAAGACTGTGCTTTCTGCATTATAACTTGCCACTTTTGGATTACCAGCATTGAGTAAAAAAACTAAGAGAAGTGCACTAGTTTGTTGTTTGCCTTTTTTGATTTGTTCATGTTTACAGTTTGAAAACTTTATTTTTGAATATTTATTTTCCATGTATTCTTAAAATACAGTTTGCACTAGTTTGTTTGCACAAATCTGCCTTATTTATCATTGTGTGTTTACAGTTTACTTTTTCCAATTTATCATTGTGTGTTTACAGTTTGACTTTTTTTATTTATCATTGTGTGTTTACAGTTTGACTTTTTTTATTTATCATTGTGTGTTTACAGTTTGACTTTTTTTATTTTATTTATCATTGTGTTTAAAGTTTGACTTTTTTATTTATCATTGTGTGTTTACAGTTTGACTTTTTTTCTACCAACTGTGTTTAAAGTTTAACTTATTTATTTTAGGTGTTTACAGTTTGACTTCTTTATTTATTATTGTATTTACAGCTTGTTCTTATTTATCATTGGTTTAAACTACAGTTCTTAAGTTGACAGTTTTATAATTAAAGTTCCTTGTTTTAATTTTATCATGCTCTGTCTCTGTCTTGAATCATATGGGTATTTTAATAATTTGTGTTTATATACAGTATATATCCTGTGTATATCAATGAATTTATTATATATATCAACCGATATATCGGATATTGGCCGATATATTTTTCTTTGCAACATTTTGTTACTAGGCGCTGCCCAAGTAGCTGCCTGTTGCAGTAGCTCTCTCTTCTTTGTCCGTTTCTTGTAATTTTTTTCATCTCTTTTTCGTCATCTTTGTATTTGGAGTGGATCATTACTTTGTATGATTCAGTGTTGGTCACGGACACCAAACTTTTTGTGGCTTCAGTGATATTTTTACTACTTTTCTCCCGTGTTTGTCTGGAATCCTACATGTAACCATGGCTGCATTGTTTACATGTGTAATTAGCTGTTAGCAGCCTGTAGCATGTCAATGCTAACATTTGTAAGGCTTGATGATTTCCCTCGAGGTGAGGAGGAGAAGGTGAGGATGACGTGCTGGTTCTCAGGTGTGAGCTGGGAGGTGACAACGTGGACCTGCCCTTCCATCCATCGTTGTTGGTAACGTGGGATCTATCTCCGGTGGGATGGACGAGCCAGCAGTGCTAGCCCTAGGAGCTTCGCCTGCTGTGGGCAGACAGGATCCAGGAGACAGAGACTGAACAGACTGCTGGGGAGGCTCAGTCCTGGACCCTGTGGAGGTGGAGACTGGCTGGGCTGGAGAGTGGTGGACGGGATGTCGTCATCTATTTTCTTATGGACCTTTTTGCATTTTCTATACACTTTCTTACTTTTGTTTTCTTAAATTCTGCTGTGACTCCTGAATTTCCCCTCGGGATAAATAAAGTATTTTCTATTCTATTCTATATCAGATATCGGCCGATATATCGGATATCGGCCGATGTATCGGATATCAGCTTTTTTTTGCCCCCAGTATCGGTATCGGCATCAGCCCCATAAATCCCATATTGGTCGGGCTCTAATCTGCTGAATCTGCTGACTGTAATTCAACAAAATGAGCATCTGTTGCTCCACTTCTGCTCTTAGCATTCACCAATACACCAGATGACCGGCTCAACCCTACATCGATGGAGATCTACCAGAAGCTTCTTCTGAACAAGACAATTAAAACGCCAACTACAGGTCAGGCATGCGTACTACAGCGTTTTCAGGCCTTTAGCATTTCTCTGTAGACGCAGATGTCTTTCACTGTGTTTTTGTTTATTGGAGTGAAACATTGTGTAAATGGGGCCTACTACATGAGGTAAAGGGACAATGGTGGAAACAATGAGGAGCAGGTGTGTCAATCACCAGGGCGGGACATGATGTGACCTGAAATGAAAGGAGAGATGTGACTAGTGAATGGAAGTGAGGCAGGTGCAGAACATCCTGTGTCCAGGGAACTTCCTGGAAAACCCTGATCCAACAAATACAGAAACAGCATGTGAACTCAGTGTCTCCTGAATCTAAATTTACCATGCAGCGCCACATCATCATACTTTTCCAGAGGATTTATTCAAACCTTACATATTTGTTCTCTTTGCATATTTGAGTTGAACAGTAATGCATGCGCACAATGTCCGCCATCTTTAAAACAGCCAAACAGGTGGAGTGATCCTACCGTTAGCATCTGTAATGGTGGAGTCTACCTCCATTAGATTTAATGCCCTCCCAGTTTTAGTCAATGGAAACCCCATAAATGTGTGCTGTACCGAGACAAACCGAACTGAACTGCTTGGTGGAAGCTTCTGGTTCCTGCCGAGCATCCCATGATACAAAAAAACCCTCTGTGCTAAAGTCAATGCACCAAAGTTAAACTAAATATTTTTCCTTAAAAAAAATTAAATATTTGAAACAAAATTAGAATAAACACTGTTGGCATTTTTAAAACCACTACAGCATTTGTGGTCCAGACTGATATCTGACTTTTTTTTTTGAATGAAGGTTAGGGTCATGTTTGATAAATGAAGACCTCTGCAGGTTTGAAAGGCAGCCTCTGTTTGGCACTCTCCTCAGGTGAGGGCTCTGACTCTGCTGTACTGTATGTGACGATGAGGAGCATCTCAGGTGAGGGACAGTGACTGATGGACCGCCTCGGCTCCCACCCCCTGCATACAAATGATCCAGCTGGACTGGATGCTGAAGGGCACTGATGAGTAGCGAGCTGGGTTGGAGAAATACGTCAGGCTGACCCACTCCCACGAAGCGCTGTGACTCACTCCTGTGACTGTACTCCTCCCATCCATCCAGGCCGGCTTCTACATCTTGAATCTGAACCCAGGAGTAGCTCATTCAGGATGATGTGATCACCTGCTGGGAGTGAAGTGGTAATAACATGAGTGATAAACAGTGTGGGGGAGAGGTGGATTATGAAGCAGTTCTTGTTCTGCAGGACTACTTATAATCAGACGAGTCCCACAGCAGTCACAGTTTAATTCTCTCTGTGACTCACCATGAGTCACAGTGGATTCAGAAATACTGTACGCTCTCACATTACAGGAAGTGAATATTCAGGTGTTCATCATGGCACCAGAACATGGTTATAATATAAATACATGTGTTGTTTCCGCTCACAGGCAGGTGACAAACTAACACACAGAACTTTGTGAATGTTGTGAAGTAAAATGACTCCTCACCTTGTGCAGTCTGTCAGTGTGATCTCTACTATAAGAAAACATGACCAACGCTTGACTGAGAAATAATAAACATTCAGCTTATTATCACCGTAAGTTTCACTGTTCACCCAGTAATGCACACAGCACAGCTTTTAGTGTGACTCAGTCTTTAAAACACTCCACACTCGATGAAGCATTGGTTACAACATTGAGATTTGTGGGTTCATTAAGGCTCGTATCTCAGAAGTGTCTCAGCAGTGCAAAGCAGTCGTCAGATGAGTCACACCATGAATAAATTCACAGATTCCTCTGGTTCTTCTAACAGAATTTGGGACTCTAATTTTAGTAAAACACTAACATACATTTAAAACCCTTCCACACCCATTGAAACCCATCGGAGCACCGGCACTCCCATTTTTACAACTGCTGTTTAAAGGGACTGTGGGGGGTCTCTAAGTGATCTTTTTTGTTGTTTTGTTTTAGATTTTGTAGTGTTTTTGGTTGGTATTTTTGGACACTGGGTTTAGTTAAATTAAACCTTTTTCTCTCATCTCAACTGACATTTGACACTCCAGGTATTTCCGACTCTTCTAAGGCCAAAACTATCCAAAAATGTCCTGGTGGCCTGAATAATACATGGATAACAAAGAGTTAGAGTTTTTCTGATGCTTTATAAAATGCAACTATTCTTTGGCTTTTTTTCCTGCAGAATTATATGATGGTGATGTGTTATCATTCAGAGTCTTGTCACTGACAATGCTTTGGTTCTGCCAAAACATTAGTCATAAATGTGTTTTGCTGGTAAGACATTGCTCAAGAGTCTGATTGTGGTTTTGGGTTTGTCAAATTTACCATTAAGAGCTCCAGCAGCAAGAAAAACATCCCTCAACAGGAAGAAACCTCAGACAGAGCCTGGCTCTGGTGGAAGATGGTCTTTTTCTCTCTGCTGTCCCCCTTTAAAGGTCCTTATGAAGAAGTTTCTTTTCTTCAGAGTCACAACAAGCATCAGTTCTTTCTTCTCCTACAGTACTTAAACCCTCAATTCTCACATAAGGCATGAGCACCGCGCTGCACAGTGCGGTGTACTACACCTCGCACTACGCAGTACTAAGAAACCACTCTAGTCAATCATTGCAGTCACACAGCACACGCTACAGTCTGCTGGAGCATGCGATCACCAATGGCTGAGCACGGCTGTTTCACTGCAAGTCTATTTTTTGCTTAAGTGCACTGCAGAAACGCATCAATTTCAGCAGAGCAGATCATACCAAACAGAAAATCAGACACAAAAATGATCAGAGTATTGGGTCATTTCAAAACAAAGCCCCATGTTCTGGCTCCTGATCGTAAATCTCATCCTTGTTGGTCAAAATGACATCTCTAGCACATGGCCAGAAGTCATCAATAGGTCAGATCCAGATGAAATCTGAGCTTTTGGACAAGGAAAAGTTAAACTTGAAGGTGAAAAACTTCTATACAACACAACACATTCTTTCTATAAGGACACCAGCAGAAAGGAGAAGGCATGGACTGAAGGTGCAGAAGTTTATGGAGGACCAGGTAGGTTTAATATGCTTATCAATCACCATGCAAGTACATTGGCATAGGTTAGATTTCTGCAGGAACGTGTGATGCTCCTGTGACCTTGTGATATCGGGTATCCAGCCGCTTTGGGCACTGCCCTGCTCTGCGTGACGCATCCAGTGTGAATCTGCATGCGCCCCAAAACTGTGACGCTGTGCAGCACGGCGCTCACGCATGTGTGCATTGGGGGCAAGAGACTTGGTGTATGAGTATTTGACAAACCACTTATCTACTGGGATTTTTACCCACGACCATCTCCAGGGTTTACAGAAAATGGTCCCAAACAGAGCAAATATCCAGAGAGCAGCAGTTGGAGCACCCTGGGACTAAATGCCTTGTTGATACCAGAGGTCAGAAGAGAATGGACAGACTGGTTGGAGATGATAGACAGACAACAGGAACTCAAAGAACCACTGGTTACAACTGAGGTCTGCAGAAGATTGTCTCCCCACTAAACATTAGACATCTGATGGACGCGCAGATCAAGTCAGTCACAGACCAATTCTGGATGTCTACACAATGTTCAAATTAAGGGCGTATTCAGACCTGGGCTGTTTGGTCCTCTTTATATGGACCAGGGTTCGTTTCCCACGCTGCTGCGGACTTTTCATGCAGGTGTGAATAGACACAAACAAACCCTGGTGCGGACCAAACAACCGGTCCGAGACCCACTTTTTGAGGTGGTCTCGGTCCGCTTCCAAACAAACTCTGGTGCGGTTCGTGGTTCTCCGGTGCAGGTCTGAGTTCATTTGTTGATACGCCCTGTGTCTAACCATGACCTATCTTGGATGTCAATTTGCAGTTCAACATTTCAACATAAGCTTTTTGGACTGCTGTGCAAAGAGACATTAAAAGGATGCCTATCAACGTCATTTTTAGACGTGTAATTTTGGTCTCTTGAAGGTGCCAACTGTTACTCCAGACAACGTGTTTTTTTCTGACGCCTATGGAATGTCTAATTATGACGTCCAAGGTACGAAGGCAAACAGACATTCAAAGGACGACCTTTTCAACATCATCTTTTTTATGTCTAATTTGAAACATTAGTTTGGAATCAAAGTAATTTTGTTTGTGTCCATTTCCTGTTTTACATTCTAAAATGGTGACGTGTTATCCTTCAGAAGTTTATTTTCCTGTAGCTTCATTTGGCTCAGCAGCAGGTTCTGAGTGGAAATGTATAACGCCTTCGTTTGTATTTACAGTTTCCATCTGCTGCTGAGAAAATCAAATGAAGCTATAGGAAAATGAGCCACACAGTATGCCACCTTCAACAGTTGTAGCAGCAGCATCAGCACCTCATTTCATATGGAGTTGGCTTTGAAACTGGAAGGATCCTGGTTCTGGCATGGAAGAGGAAGTTTTTTGTTTTTTTTTGCAGCCTGCACCATAAGGAGACCAAAGTTAGACATCAAAAAATAATGTTGAAGGATGTCCTTTGAACATCTCTTCGCTCAGTGGGTCTGAGCATTGAACATGTCCACCCTTGAGGGCAGACAAGACCACATCGAGTTCAATAAGGTTACTATTATTAAGTTTACCAGCACGTTTTAACTCAAGGTGTGTATCTTTTTTGCAGGGGGCATAGTGAAACTATCAAAATAAGAATGCCGGCTCACGGTCACATGACCTGTAACTGTAGAGCAGTTTTCTCGGTGGAAGTACAGACATCATGTCAAAAAGCCAGGACGACTAGTCTTCAAGATAGGTGGGTACATACAGCCTCCATGATGACTCGTAGCCAGCGTGAAGGCTGACATGACTCAACAGCTGATATTTTCATGTGTGGGCTCTGACTGTGAATAATCATGACTAACATTAATGACCTTTCTGCTCCAGCCAGCTCCATGTCCTGAGCAGGCATTGTTGCTGCCTCTGACATCATCTGATCAGCAGCCGCCCACCAGCACCTGATGTAAGCGAGCGGCCTGTCACAGCATTGTCCTTCGAGCGTTGTCATCAATACGCTGCCTCCCATCAAACCTCGCTCACCGTGTCTGCCACGTGTGTGAGAAACAAAGGGGAACAAGAGTGAGTCAGCCACCTCCCTGCCTCCCTCATCTGCTCCTACATATTGGTTTTTTTTGACAGAGTGAGTGAAAGGAGCTGGGTTTTTTAGGGTGACTCACTAAAAGTCCAGGTTCAGACTCCCTGTGGGCCTCTGAGTGTGCAGGAGCACAGTCTGTCATCATCTGTGACTATGGAGCGAGGCTCATTTAAGGTCACGGGAGACTGCTTTCACACCAGAAAAGCTTCATTTTGACTCAATCCTCAGCCTTTCAAACTAAATATTTCATTGCCTGTGTGATGTGATATTAAAATTATACAAACATCAATAATCCATTGAAAACTCTCAGCTTCTTCACATCCTCGCCTTTTTCCCTCCATCAGCCCCCCAAAAACACATCCCCTTCTTATTGCACATAAAAGTAGATTTCTGCTTGCAGGCCGGTAATGTGCAGGAAGAATAATGCCTTCAGACACACTCTCTGCTGCCTGGTGTTGCTATGGTTCCCTTCCTTATTATATCACAGTCATTTTAAGGACTCCCCAAATTCTCTTTCCCTGCCTCTGTGTGTATTTCAGTGCTCTACACTCACCGCGACGATGGAGAGCCCTTCATCAGCTCACATCAACATGAACTGCAACAGCAGCAGATGGTACTTAAGGGTCTCGTTCAGCCTAGTGACCAGCTGAGATCACTTCCTGGTTCTGTTCAATGAGTTATGGTTGTCACTGTCTTTAAATTTCTCAATTCAGGGATGAATGATGTGGTTTTAAAAGCTGTCACTGGTAAATGTTACAATAGCTGCTCCTTTGGAAAAAAAAAAAACAGAAATATTTTGTGTTAAAAATGAGCTTATGGTTATATAATGAAACTAACTGGTATGAATAGACAGAAAAAAGACTCAATAACCATTGAGCTTTAGCAAGACACTAATGGCCTGATCTGTTATAGGTTTGCGTGTTCTTCTTCTTCTACTTCTTTTTCTTCTTCTTCTTCTTCTTCTTTTTCTTCTTCTTCTTCTTTTTCTTCTTCTTCTCTGGCTGTGTCTCAATTCAGGGGCTGCAGCTTTCCGAGGACCCGGCCTTCGTAGCCTGCGTCCACCGTAAAGGCTGAACTGAAATGAGACAGTCTGGTCAATTGAGCATTTCCTGTTTATCACCCTTGACGACACACAGCGCTGCCCTCACCTGTCAGGCTTACATTATTTTCAAACACACATAAACCAAAACCTCACATTGTGAACAGGATGTTTTTAACTTTTTTTTAACTTTGCTTAATAATAATAATAATAATAATAATAATAATAATAATAATAATTATTATTATTATTATTATTATTATTATTATTATTATTATGCAAGTGCTAGGGGGGATGATAGATAAAAAAGTAGAAAATACAAGCTGCTGAAAAGATTTATGTATTTTTTGAATTTACTGTAACATAGATAAAAAACATGGTGTAGTGGGCGTGTCCTGAAGTGACGTGATGACTACACGACACGCCCACTAGCTAAGACGGAAATCACGAAAACCATACGAGACTCTGTTAAAAGTTTATAAAAAGGACGAAGACGAAAAATAAGAATGATCCATGGTAAGATTATCACTATTATTATGTAAAGACTTGAAAAGACGTATTTCTGTGTCTACATTTAATAACTTTAATCTTCTTTTTGGACAGTGAATTGAAAATGATGGAAAAAAACCCTGGTACAGCACCTGTCGAAGGAGGCAGCATTCAAACTAAAAAGTTTCCAGCTGAAAATGGAAAGAGCCCTCTCTTCTGATGCTTTTCTCAGCCGTTTATAATATAAAATAAAGATTGGGAAGCTTTGAAACATGTTGCATTTTTATTATTTGCATAGCAATATTCAAGTTCTACATTTCACAGAGCCATCGCACTAATAAATGGGAACAATTGTTACAAGCTTCACTAAAAACATTGAGAGCCATCCCTCCATCCAGAAAATGCCTGGACGCATGCGCTCTCTTCCAGCTTCCTCCCACGATTCCACACAATAATAAACTCATTATCTCACAATAATCAACACATATTAGAATTATAAATAGACTACTTAATATCACAAGGACACATAATAGCCTATCAAAATGATAGTTCTGTGACGGGCCAGGAACAGCTCAAGCTCCTTGAACCCATTCTCATAATTATCTTATCCAGAGATAATGATTTTACACACACACACACACACACACACACGCACATGCACACACAGATATATAAATAAATAAATAAATAAATAAATAAATAAATAAATATATATATATATATATATATATATATATATATATATATATATATATATATATATATATATATATATATATATATATATATATTAGGGCTGTCATTTTAATGCGTTAATTAGATTAATTAATTACACCGCATATTTACGCGTTATAAAAATAAACGCAGATTAATCTGGATCCCAAACCCGTGGGGCGTTCAAAGACGCACTTATTTTTAAATGTCTGGTATTTACAAACCGTGTGTCACTTTTCTTTGATCCAAGACTTGAATTAAGTGTTTCGTACATAGTTCCTCACAGTTTTTAGCCTTTAGCCCTGGTTCTTTTGACCTCATAGAGGTATAGAAGTTCATATTGCAGTGAAAATTGAGTCCACATTGAGTAAAAGCAAAAACCGTCCTAAAAATCAAATCAGCTTATCTTAAGTGCAGGAATGCGTTGATTTTGTAAAGATAGAACCATACCACTTTTTTCATTTGTTCCTTATGCATCAGGGTACCTAAAAATGTGTTGTAAATATTCCCACCTTATTTTTAAAATGTTTTTTTTTTAATGTCTTTCAATGTTATTTTAATGTCCTGTAATTCAAAATCTTTATTTTGGGACCTTAAGCAGATATGAGATTAAAATGCGATTAATTAGATTAATTAATTACAAATCCTGTAATTAATTAGATTCATTTTTTTAATCGCCTGACAGCACTAATATATATATATATATATATATATATATATATATATATATATATATATATATATATATAAATATATATATATATATATATATATATATATATATATATATATATATATATATATATATATATATAGATATATATACATATAGATATATATAGATATATATACATAAGTATATATATATATATATATATATATATATATATATATATATATATATATACTTATATGTATGTACTTTAGCTCATTAATGCTTGTCCCAAGTTGTTTCTTTAATTATTATTATTATTTGTGGCAGAGTCAAAGAATATTAACATTTCAATGCTTTTAAATCAATTCATTATAAAGCAACAAGCAAAACGGTATTTAGTGTAGAAACAGAACAGATAGTAAGGGAAAGATCTGAAAATCTGGGAACTAAATCGTTACCAAGAAATTTCTTCACCAATGTGTTTCTAAAGGTGTCTAATATCATGTACTAAAAGTTTGAAATTCAACTCCTGAGGGAAACCTCTCAAAAAACTTCTCAAAGTTGGGGTACTGATAACCCATTTTCAAAAATTCTAAAGTGCTTAAATTGGACTTTAGTAACTTGTGAAGGCTCAAACAAGTGGTTTTTCATTATTCTGAGTTGATTGCTATCATTAATTTTCACCACAACCATTCCTTAGTGGAAAAAATGACACACCCACCTTTGCATTTACATATAAAGTTGCATTTATTTCAATTAGTTGCACAATAATTAGAGCAAATACGAATCCATGCTCTCAAATGCTTTAGATGTCAATGTCTGAGTCATCATCAAAACCATCATGAATGGCATTCTTGCAGATAATGCCTTTACAGACTCCGCAAGCTAAGATGCACTTGACGTCTTTTTGCAGCTGCATCACCGGTTACTGCAAGAAGAATTACAATTGCAGCTTGTAAACTGGAGTAGCTCTTCAGGAGCTATGGGGTCTAGAGTTGGAACTGGCCCATAACCATAAACACCTAGGGCTCTAATTTAGTATGGCCAGCACAGGGCAGGTGCACCTGCCCTGTGCTGGCCTTCGCTGTGTGGACAGGGTGTGACCGGCGCACTTTGCAAGTTTCACCAATCAAATAAGTGCCTCTCCTCACCTGTAAATGTGCTGTGGCCGAGGCGCAGCGTCTGATTGGTCTGACTGATCCTAGACACCGTGGAAAGTGTGCTGGAAAGACCCGGTAGCGGAGACGGTCAGAGCCGCTGTCCCTGCAGCAGGAGAATGAACAGCGGGGCACATCGGAGGACACGAAGCGTGTCACCGTGTGGGCTAGCTCCCGGGACAGATTTATCCGTTCCTTTGTCATTAATAGGAGTACAAAAATAAGAGACAGTTACACAGCTGGCTTCAAATCTGCAAATCTATAAAAGAAAGCACTTCAGGTTTGTTTCAGACCTTTAGTATACAAATATTTCATTATGATATGTTGTTATTATCCTTATTATTATCCTTATTATTATTAGTATTATTATTATTATTATTATTACCTGTCAAACAGAGTTGTTTTCCCATGGCCAGCGATAGCAGAAACTGTATCACACCCAGTGAAGGCATGAAAAAAGCTCAGCTAGCGTCTCTGTTTTTCAGAGAGAGTCTTCCCTAAAGCTTTGCTGACTCTTTCTCTGCCTTTGATGCTTTAGCTGACTTCTTCGTGACCTCGACAAGCTTGTTGTACAAATCATTTTGACACTTTTGTTAGGGATGTCCCGGTATTACATTTTCACTTCCGATACGATACCGATACAGCAGCATTGAGTATTGGCCTATACCGATATTAATCCGATACGATATCAGCATTAAACATGCATACTTTTATTACTTATTTTGTCGTATGTCTGTCATGTTAGAAAAGGCTTGATTAAGTGATATTATTCAAACAAAGAACAGTAGTCAGCAACAGTAGGTATGAGGAAAAACTGACCCATTTATTATTAACCAATGGGTAACAGAAGCTGCTTATATCGGAGTGCTTATATCGGAGATTTTAGATGCATTCCGATACGATACCGATATTTGTTTTTTTGCTGATATCGGAACGATATCCGATATCAATATCGGAAGACACCTCGACTTTTTGTGGTATCTAAGTCTTCCTTCTTGGTCATACCCCTACATACGCTCCAAAATCCTAGCTTTTCCAACTGCTTCTACATGTTTCAAAAAAGTAGAGTAGCCTTTTGGAGTTCCTTGTATAAGCCTCTCAGCTGGTGTATCTGGGCCTTCACAGATGAAACAATCAAGCAGAGCTGGAGTAACCTCTTCATCCATAGTACTGCAATTATAGCCTTATCTTAGACTATCATAGCATGCAAAGTAAAATGAAAATATAGATTTAATATTTTGTAATACCAATATGTCTCAGTAACACCAAATATCACTGAAAACATCAAAATAAAACTCAAACTTGAAACACATTCTTTCAAAATATATATGAAACTCGAATAAATAATAGAATGTACACGTTACATATATGAAGATAAGGAAACAAACATTACTTACTTCTAAGGAACGCATTAAAAACATGCTATTGGATGTTAAAGCAGTAGATTTGTCTGTCCATGATCAACAGGGAAAAAGGACCCAAATGACTTCTGGTGTTAATGTTAACTTGAATGTCAACCAACTACAGCAATCACCATTACACAGAAACTAGGCCTGTTTACCATTAAAAAAATGCTGTTTTTTAATTTAAGTGTACCCTGCAGGGTATGTGTGAGTGGGGGTTATTGGGAGTTTTTTTCACTAGGGAGTTGCCTTGCTGAAAAATAATTGTTTGCAATCAGCTCAGAATCATTAAAAAAATCCCTAGTTTGAGCCTTCACAAGTTCACAAGTCCAATTTAAGCACTTTTGAATTTTTGAAAATCGGTTATCAGTACCCCAACTTTGAGACATTTTTTGAGAGGTTTCCCACAGGAGTTGAACTTCAAACTTTTAGTACATGTTACAAGACACCTTTAGAAACACATTGGTGAAGAAATTTCTTGGTAACGATTTAGTTCCCAGATTTGTCAAATATCGGATAAAATGCCCTTACTAAGAATGTTCAAACTATAAATGCTACCCGGGCTCATATCTCTTTAAGAACAGTAGTGACACGCCCACAACACTATACCACCATAGTTTTTTCCATCATTTTCAATTCACTGTCCAAAAAGAAGATTTAAGTTATTAAATGTTGCAGTGGATGCAGAAATACATTTTTTCAATTCTTTACATAATAATAATGATAATCTTACCATGGCTCATTCTTATTTTTCATCTTCTTCCTTTTTATAAACTTTTAACAGTGTCTCGCGTGGTTTTCCGTGATTTCCGTCTTAGCTAGTGGGCGTGTCGTGTCGTCATCATGTCACTACAGGACACGCCTACGACAGGACATGCCACCTTCATGCAAGCCGCAGACAGACCCTTCTCTTGAAATGGGACAGCCTTCGACGTGCTGCTGTGGCGTAATCAGTCTTTGAATTCAGCCTTCGTAGGCTGCAGCCCCTGAATTGGGACACGTCCTTCTTCTGATTCTTCTTCTTCTTCTCTTGGATTTCCGGCATGCTGTGCTCTGCTGTGAGCAATGCTGCCCTCCTCAGCCCATAAGAAAAATATGCACTTCACACCTTACGGTATAATCCAGTGCAGCGCAGGAATCTAATAACAGCGCCCCCTACAGCATGAAAGTTTGGACTGACAGTGAAGATAGCCCTAATGGAGAGGGAAGAAAGCCCCAGATCAGACGCCTCCTTGTATAACTGCCTTCTGTCCCTCCTGTATTTGTCACAGGCCAACACAACATAATGAATTGTTTCCTCTTTTTCACACTCACACAAAACATCAGGATGTTTCCCAGCTACCTTTAGACAGCAGGCCAGGCCACAGTGCCCTAGCTTCAGCCAAGTTGAAATTACTTTGTCCTTCTTTCCAAATTTTAGAGCTTATCTTCACCATTTTACTGATGGTTGCACAGAGAAAAATGCCTTTCCTTCTGTTCATCATTCCATTCCCCTGCCACTGACAGTCTAGTTTTTTTCTTACGGACACTGCAACATTCACTTGTTTCCAAAGGAACATTCATCTAAATGTCTTGCGTTAAGAGAGACTCATTATCAAGCTTATCAGAGAATTATTTCCCCTCAATCCCAGAGTGATCTGGTATCCAGAAAAACTTAATCTGACACCTAGGATTTTCAGCACCTGCATACTTGATAGTGCATGGAAAGCTGATGAACTACCTGGCTGCACTGAGGATCACGCCTGTCAAATGAGCAAAATAGCATGTGCAATCTATTAAGCCTGTTTGACTTCATGAATATGCAGAATATATGTAGATCATCCGGACACGCAAAATTATGGGAGGAGATGCAAATGTCATCATTTAGCGCCCACAGAGTGATTTATCAAACCTGAAACTGTTAGCGGGCACTGTTTTTGGCTCTATATTTAGCACGCTTGAACAGCAGGTGCAAACTGGCACAGGGTTACACACAAATGGCTGCGGTCAAGAGGTAGAGGTGCAATGAAAGATGAGGGAGAGAAAGAATCTTCCATGTGTGCATCAGCATATTTGAACAGACAGAAATAAAAACAGTGGTGACGTATCATCTACCTTATAATATCACTCTTGAACTTTGATTTTTTGAACTCTGCTTTGTGTTCTCGCCAGATGCACTTGTCTCCACCCGTGTGTAATGAACGTTCATATCCGCTCTACAGAGAGCACAGGAGATGAACCTCCCTCTTCATTCATGGTGGCTCGGTTGAAGGACCACAGACATTGAATGACCTCTAGTCACGGCACTGACCAGCTGCTATGTGTGTGCAATGATGGCCTGAGTGTCATGACAGAGGGCGTCAAACTCATGTTTTTTTTCTTTACGGCCATTCCTCTCTCCCAAACTATCTATTGTGACAGCATGTAAATCCTTATTTGGAGAGGGCAGTTTGCTCCTGTTATCAACTGCATATGCAGTCTTAGAATATAGCATATGCAATTTTTTAGTTGTACCTGCAATTTAGTACTCATCATTTGGGAGATTAGTAGATCAGGACCTAAGACTTGTCAGGCCGCCGTGGTTCAGTGGTAGAGTCATGGTTTGCAGCATGGACTGTTAAGGGTCTGATCTCAACTTCTCCGGTCATCTGCAGAGGTGTCCTTGGACTGGATAATAAATCCCAGTTTGTATGAATGAAAATGAATGCTGATGGTCCTTTACTCTAACGGTCTTTGTGTGACGTCAGGGTTAGAGTTTAGGCCAAAATGATTACCTCTCCATGAAATTTTAAGGTTTTTTTTTTTTTTTTTTTTTTTAAATTGTCAAAAGAGCTATTAAACAAATCAGTGATTTTATTTTTTGTTTTCAATCAATCAATCAATCAATCAGTGTTTATTTATAGAGCCCTTTACAGAGCCGAAAAGACCCGCTAAGTGCTTTACAGTAGTGTCTAAGGATACATAAAAACACTATAGATAAAAGCGACATAAAACAATAAAGTAGGAACGATACATAAAAAAGGAAAGATACATAAAAATACAAGGGGAGGTGTGCATAAGGGTGCATAAAAGCCATTTGAAAGAGATAAAACAAGTTAAAAACTCATTAAAGCACGATACCTAAAAGCCTTAGTCAGGGTTAATAGCCATTCTAAAAAAGTGAGTTTTGAGTTTAGATTTAAAAAGACCAAAGTCTGTGGTGGAGCGGATGTCTGGGGGCAACCTGTTCCATAAAGAAGGTGCAGCCATAGAAAAAGAACGGTCCCCCCACACTTTTTATATCTGGACCTTGGAGCGTCCAAGAGGAACTGGCCAGAAGAATGCAGGGCCCTCGTATGTCCGTGTTAAGTTAAAATCTCTGACAAGTAGAGCGGAGCCAGGCCGTGAATGGCATTAAAAACAAACAACAAGAGTTTAAAATCAATTCTAAAACGAACTGGAGGCCAGTGGAGAGACGACAGCACAGGGGTGATGTGCTCACGTCTTGCCGTTCCAGTAAGAAATCTCGCAGTGTTTTGACACTGCTTTTCCACACATCTTCACTTTATTTTGGATGCTTACATTGTTTTACTTTTTTTAAATTTGACAATTAACTTCAAAAATTCACTGTTGTTTTATTCTCACTGGATCATGCTTTTTTCAAATGATTTGGATAACTGTAGCCTTTTCTGTGACTGTGCTACTCTTAAACTGGCCTGGTAAGTCACACTGTAAAACACATAACCCCCCCCCCCCCCCCCCCCCCCCCCCCCCCCCCGGTTAGATGATAGAGACATGAGTTTAACTGAAGCCACATCTGGCAGCTCTGACCCATTGAAGAGACGTGAAATGGTGAATTCATCTCTCTGGGTTTGTCTAATGAACCCCCCACATTATCAAAGCTAGACAGATATATTTAAAATTCATCCTCCAAAACACTTTACTGGTTCATGGACTTCATGGTTCTGGACTGTAAAACACAATTTAAAGCTGTATTACTATTTTTGACTGAGCCAGCTGAGCTTGGATTGACCCTCATGTTAATTCATTAGTTCTTGTTGGCGTCGCTGACTGCAGCCTCCTCGATGCCCGCCAGGCAGAGACGACTCAGAGAGTGGAGAGGCTCTGAATACGCACAGGAACAGCAGGTTAGGAATCAAGCAGAGACTTCATTTCAGCTGCTTTGCTGTCGGTAAAGCTGCCAGGTGGCTGTGGTCAGTGTTTTGACACCAAGGTAAAAGTTGCGCCAGGGCAAACGTGTTCACAGATCCAACTCCCACAAGCTTTAACTCATGTGAGGTGAGAAATGTTGCAGAAAACTCTCACTCTGTCAGCTTTTCAGAGTTTGGTTACTTAGTCTGATGTTCTTTTAGAGTGTGACTTTTTACACAGCTCTGCAGACACTGTTAAACTCACTCTGGCACTCAAACTGCTCGGTTAATCTGGCTCTCAGGCAAGGCTAAGCTAATGACTCTTGAACATAGAGGCTAACGTCAACATCTTGAAATTATGGTTGGTATTAAAATAATCACACAACATAGTTTGAAAACTGTTGGAACTGTCATGACCGACTTTCTTCTAGATTTGTGTTTTTGTCGTGCTGTAATCTGGTTTTGAGTTCCTGTTTTATCTTGTTGATCATACTTTGTGTTTTCATGTCTCTTTTTACTTCCTGTCTGTCTTGGTTATGAGTTTTTCTTGGTTAAGTTTTCCTTTAAGTTGCTCAAAACACTTTTCTTTTTTTGCTTTTGAGCCTTTCAGATGTTCCTGGTCTTTTATTATGTGTGTGCAGCACCGCAGTTAGCCTGTTAGCCTGTTAGCATGGAGGAGACTCAGAGTGAGCTAATTTTGATCAGTCAATGCACTGCAGATCGACTTGATGGTAGAAAAAGAGTAGAGATAGTGGCAAAAAAGCAGGAAACACCAAACACCCGACCAGCGTTTGGACTTAAAAGCTGGGCCCATTGATCGACAATATTCTTTAAAGGCCCTGTGAGGAGTTTCCCAGTGATCTTTCAAACGTCTGCCTTCTAGATATATGCCTGATTGTTATCCACACTTTAAAATGAGATTATCAACAGCAATATAGGTTATTTTAAAATCCTACCTCTTAACTTCCCAATCAGGTCGACTCGGACCAGATTTATATACGACACGTCTAGGTCTCTGTGACAACACCACGCTGCCTGGTGAAGTTTAGTGGTGAGAAGAAAACAATTTCTGTGATTATGTAGTGATGGTGGACACTGGAGCCTAGAAAACGGACAGGAGAGCAGAAGAATGCTAAACAGGAGAAAGATAGAGCACGAGCTAAATGCTACAAGGGCTAAACTGTTTGTGCTAATGTCCATTCCAACCCACAGTCAGCAGTTATTCTGCAGTGGTCTGTTCAAACTTGAGAGTCTATCAATAAAATGAAGAGTGAGGTTACGTTAGCTCTGCTTGGTAGATGACTGGCAGGACATAACCAGGATTTGCTAACGTTAGACATTACAGACATGTATTAGAGCACCGAGCTGCCACAGTCCAATTAAAATAGATCCTCTGTACAGCATCTTTAAACTATCATTTATCTGATGATTTTTTTAGGAGATTTTGACGCATACATTATCCAAAAAAATGTGTTAAACCCAGTGGTGTAAGGGAACAAAGTAAA
This sequence comes from Halichoeres trimaculatus, assembly GCF_033239565.1. Taxonomy (NCBI): domain Eukaryota; kingdom Metazoa; phylum Chordata; class Actinopteri; order Labriformes; family Labridae; genus Halichoeres; species Halichoeres trimaculatus. The sequence goes on from NW_027437184.1 coordinate 34,862,932, forward strand.
AGAACTTTGTTACACATCTCAAGTACCTTTTTGGGAGGATCTTTACTTTCCTTGATTTTCTGTTTTCATTGCATTTTTGTTTTATTTTGCTACATTAAAAATATTTTTTAAAAAGTTATTTTTACTCATTTACTACATTAACAGTGTCACCATTCTTACTCTCTGCAAATTAAATGTAAATACAATTGTCTCAAACAACTTTCCTTGTACCTGTGGCTAACCTTAATTTGTACACCCTGGTACGATAACTTGAAAATAATAATAATAAAAAAAAAAAAAAGACAAATCTTGAAGAAAATACACATTTTAATTCTGAGCGGATGAATTCATTTAACTGCCAACATGCCAATCCTCTTGATATGTGAAAAGAAATTAGCAAACAACAACAAAAAAATGAGTTGAGCAATGTGATCAATACATATTATTAAATTCCAGTTTTCTTCTTTTTGTTCTACAATTTCATGAATTCAGACAACGTCTTGTTTTATAATTATTCTACATGTTTTAACTATATATTGATTTTAAAACACTGTAGTGTCCTTGATTTGAAGGTAAAGCAGGTTTTGTGGCTCTGGCATGAATTTAACCTAGGTGAGATGCAAGGTGATAATAGTTTTGGATTTGTCATTATAGTTTAGTTTAAGTTAGTTTTGACATTTTTTTTCCATTACAGTTTAGTGTCAATTAGTTTTAGAGCAGGCATTCTAGTTTTTATTTAGTTTTGATTTTTGCAACAAGGCTTAGTTTTAGTTTAGTTTCAGTTTAGTTTTAGTTTAGTTTTAGTTTTTCATACCTTATTAACCAGGTGCAGGAATCAAAAAGGTCAGAGTAAATATTTTGTCATACAGTTTATTTTCAAGTCCAACATAGTGCTCACTGCTCAGTCAATGCTGATACTGAACTGTTGGCTGCTGCCTTAAACACATGAAAATAATATAAACTTAGTATAAAAAATATAAGCATCAATTATATGAAATAATGTTGACATAAATTACATTAAAATAATATAAACATAAATTATAAAAAAAACAATAAAATATGAGCTTCAATAAATAAAAACTTGGACTCTGTAACAATTAAACTATTACAGATGCTCTAATTCATTGCTCCACTATGTTTCGTGGCAGCACAGCGCACAGCCAGTCAGTGCAGTAAACAAGCTCGTCCCTATACGTCCCTATGATGGTGCTGTAAGGCACTGACAACTGCCTAAAACTGTCTAAAATTAGTTGGTAAAATGTGTCAGATTAATTTAAATCCTAAAGGCTATTAATATTGTCCAAAACTATAACTAAGGGAATTTTGTCTATCATTTTAGTTTCAGTTAGTATTGTGAACACAAGATACAGTTTTAGTTCACTTATTGTTTTTGTTTTCTTTTCTAGTTTTTATTAGTTTGAGTTCACTGCAATGTATTTTAAATTTTAGTTTTCCTTTTTAGTTTCGTTTTGGTTAACTATTACAACCTTGGTGAGATGAGACAAAGTGACCTTTGACAACAAAGGTTGCAGACCTCTGTCCCAGTGGAAGTAACCTCAGATATTTATCAGGATGAGCTAAAATCTTTGATAAAAACTAATGTTGAAGTTGAGATGATAATTATTTCAGCGAGTCCATCAAACTTATCTCCAAAATGTCAACAGAAGAGTAAAGCCGGAGCTGTAATCAGTGTTGTGGAGTTCATAGCCTCACTGTGGCTGTAATAAGTGAAAGTGAATCTACTCTGCTGCTCGGATACAAAATAACTTCTCCTCAGAAATGCAAATGACTCAAAGAGAAAAACGCTTCAATTAATTTGACTTCAGTTTCATCTCATCTTTCTTGACTTTTCCTGAGGACCTACAGCATGAATAAAGCAAAATGTCTGGCTCTGAATGATTAATATTTAAAAATAGTCTGCTTTGGCGATGCTCGTTACATCAGGTCTCTATCATCACAGCTGCAGATCATTTATTTTAAACATTTCATATTTGATGTTAGAGAGGACAGAGCTCTTAACTGAACTGTCTGAACTCTGCATAGTTTTTGTTTTTTTGACTGACCAGAAATGACTTTCAAGTCATCACTCACTCTGAAATATTAGGCCTGCTTACAATGAGCTCGTGAGCCCCAACAAACAGTCAAAAGCAGACAGCACTGGCATAATGTATTCCTAAAAACAAAGCTAATGAATCAGCAAAGGAGTTTGGAAAGCAAACTTTTGCTCTGAATCCAGATTGTATCATGTCCACTTAGGAATAATTCATCATTTGTTCAAAGAGTAGAGTAACAGACCTCTTAGTTGTAAGTGTCTTGCTTTGTCACAGGAGGGCACTGTTGCTTCAATCGGTCACCAGACCACGGTCCTGAACAAGCAGAGAGAGACTGGGATGACTGGTTTTATTTTTAAGCAATGTCTTTAAAACATGATCAGATTTAGGATGAATGCCATGAATATATTAAGGTTTATCATTCAGTCTTAATTTTTTTCAATACATACAGACTCACCATACACATACCTACAATACACTGTGTTACGACCAGTGGCGGCTGCTGGTCAGTCAAGGAGGGGAAGCTCATGTTTTGAATGTTCAGACAGTAGATCTGTTTTGTGGTCAGTCTGAACACCATTGATGGTGACAGCGTGGTGGTGACATGACGGTGTAGGCACACTATAACTGCAATCCCCAAACTTCATCTGACTCCTGGTTTGTCCTGTTAGTTTCTCTGTCCTATTTACCAGAGATCTTAAACTGTCAGAGCTACTGGCACAACAGCAACAAAGTGCAACGTAGAGCCTGTGATTCCAGCATGAAAAACAGTAAAAACAGTCCACAGCTCTCTTCAAACACACACTGCAAGAGCATAAAAAGCCCTTGGTTAACCTTTTATTATATCATCTACCAAAGATTGGATCAACATATAATAGGGGGACTTTTCAAGTTTGAAAAATTCAGGACTTTTTCTTATTTCTTTTCCAATATATTATTATTTTTCCCTATAAAGTTTTCCTGACAAAGATGTTTTCAGTAATTGCTGACTGTAAAGATTTAACTTTGAATAAATGTCAAATGAAACAAATTGTTGTTGTTTTTGCAGAACATGTCTGTTTACCCACTTTTTCAATTATAGTCCCCAATTAACAAAGAAAATGTTCATTTTTGCATTGAAACTCCTAGTTTCACCGAATGCAGTTGACAGTCTTAATATTTGCTCCCCCCTAAACTCATAAAAATTATGATAATTTCTATGTTTGAATTATACTGAGCTGCATACGTTTCCCAGATACAGAGTTTCTTAGTTTTGTACTCAGAGTTTAGGCAACAAATAAAAAAAATCATTCAATTTCAAATAGACATTATTTTAGCTTAGTTGACAGAATAGGGTCATTGTTGGCTAAAGGAAACAATGACTGAACAATAAAATGAATGATTCATTTATTAAACATAAAAATGAACGGCATTGTTTTTAATAAATCAATAAAAGTGATTTACACTGGGAGAAAAAAAAACATTAACCTAAGTAGTGCTCTATTCTGTAAGTGTGCTGCATTGGATTAATATTTTGAAATCAAATAGTGAAAGTAACATAAATCAGTGTGTGTGTGTGTGTGTGTGTGTGTGTGTGTGTGTGTGTGTGTGTGTGTGTGTGTGTGTGTGTGTGTGTGTGTGTGTGTAGAAGAAGCTGCTGGTCTGGCTTAATAATAATAATAACAAAATGAACAGGTTTTCCCTTAATTGATCGCTTTTGCTTCTTTTATTTTTCCACTGCTGCTCCTGTGCTGAGAGGGAACTCCTCAGAAACTTGTGATGTAACTGCTGCCATCTGCTGGACCACTCAGGTAACTGACAGATAATCCCTTGACAATTTCGTTTTTAGTTTTTGAACTTTTGACTTCATACATCCACAGAAGTAAAAAAAATAAAATGATAATAATAATTTATATGTTTATGATTTATATTTACAAATTATTATTGTCTTTTTTTCTCTAAACCTGGCCCGTGTTTCTACAAATCTGACAGACACATGAGACTCAGATATTATCCAGATAGTTTGCTTTAACCAGCAGCAACAGTTTTAGTTTTTCTTTCAGAGTATGTAAAACATTTAAGAGAGAGAGTGTAGCTGTCGGTAGGCTGCAGCAGGAGTAATCTTCTGAGGCACACTGAGAGAGCAGGAATCTACTGGCGCTGGCCCATCATTCCAGCAGAGCTTAAAGTGATACTCCAGGATGGAACAAGTTGGGTCCTATCACAAGGTTTAGGGCAGAAATTACCCCTACAGCAGTGTTTTTGTGCAGCAGAAGCCCAGAGCGCTCGTACCAAAGACCCCCTCCCAGCTCGTCTACCGGTTTCCTCTGCACTCAGACTGGACCAATTTTTATTTGACCAAAAACACAAATAAACGGACTCCCACCGAAAAAATCTGATATCAGTCTGCATTCATGCTTTATTCAGAGAATTTTCAGCGCGTTACTTTCAAACAAAAACACTGCTAAATAAGGCTCTAGTTCTCATCGTGTCGTAAAACGGCGCTACCTCCGCTGCAGAGCCACAGCTGGCTACGAGGCACTCGCTGCTTAGTGTATCAGTCCGCGCACGCGGCTTATCAGATATAAACAAACGCAGGTAGTCTGCCAGGACGAAGAGACACAATGAGAACTAGAGCCTTATTTAGCAGTGTTTTGTGTGAAAGTAACACGTGAATGCAGACCGATATCAGACTTTTTCTGTGGGAGTCCGTTTATTTGTGTTTTTGGTCAAGTCAAAATTGGCCCCGTCTGAGTGCAGAGGAAACCGGCAGACGAGCAGGGAGGGGGTGTTTGGTGCAAGCGCCCTGGGCTTCTGCTGCACAAAAACACTGCTGTAGGGGTAATTTCTGCCCTAAACCTTGTGATAGGACCCAACTTGTTCCATCCCGGAGTATCACTTTAAGTGCCGGCGCTCCTAATCACCAAACTCGCTGCAGGTGTGTGAGGTGCTGCCACCGGGGAATCAGCGCAGCTGCTCAGGAAGGGAAGGGGGAGAGGAGAGAGTAGCCACACTTCACCACAAGTATACTCTGAAGTTCTTCTTTAGGGCGTATTCAGACTTGGACTGTTTGGTCCTCTTTAAACGGACCAGGGTTCGTTTCCCACGCTGGTGCGGACTTTTCATGCAGTTGTGAATAGACACAAACGAACCCTGGTGCAGACCAAACAACCTGACTGAGACCCACTTTTTGAGGTGGTCTCGGTCCGCTTCCAAACAAACTCTGGTGCAGTTTGTGGTTCTCCGGTGCAGGTCTGAATACAAACCAAGGTCCATCCAAACTAACTTCTGGATACATGCGCCTTTTGGGCCTATAAAGCCACCGTAACCTAACCGTCTTTGGTTCATACCTGATCCTCCGTCTTCTGTTTAGCCACACTGTTGCTAGCATGTTGTGGGTCAGAACACGCAGAGCATCCTTGCTGCGTGCATTCGTCTTCGCTGTTCCAAAATTTGAAGCGGTGTTGTTAAGCCTGCTTTGAAGGAGCTGCTCTTGAAACTGAAAATGATTTTGCAGCTCTAATAAGAGCACAAACACACATGTTTACCTCCATTTACAGGTCTGTATTCTGTGTCCCGCCCTTTGTCAGTGCTGTCCAATGAGAGCACTGATCATCACACACGTGGATGTGTTTACAGCAGTGGCGAACCGTGAGTACTACAGCTGGGCCTTCACCTCAGCCCTCACAGCCCAGAAAAGAAATCATCGCGGAAAAAAGTAGTTAACAAAAAACATTTTCATTGAATAAATAAAATAAAAATAAAATAAAGGCTTTACATGAAACAATGACTGACATTATTAAGTGAGTTTACAAAACTTACTTAAATAACCTAAAATGATGAAGAAAATGTCTTTAGTTTTTATCTTTGTCAATCTGTGTCATACATAAACTCGTTACTTTTACCCATGGAGAGTACTGGCAGGCTGCTAACACTCCTGAATATGGAGGGAGTCTCCCATTTTTTAAACCCCTTCTCTGACTGTTCTCCTGGCTTGTGATTTCTCCTGATTGTCCCCCCACTTAAAGTATGCTCCTGTGATCGCTAATATGTTTTTAAAGTGAATCAAGTCCCGTACTAGGACGTTATATTGAAAACTCAAAAAACCATCCACCCTCTCCCTCTTAGTTGGTTTGATCCAAAGACGCTGCAGGAGACCTCAGAGACAGAGACAGATAACTGTGCTGCACTTGTTGATGAAGAGTTGATCAGAGCCGTAGCTGTTTTCTATCTTTCTTTTTTGGTGTTGACATCACATGACGTGAGTTAAACTAACGTAGCTCTGCTCTAACGTAGCATCCTCTTCAATCAGGTTGCCTTACAGGGTACCTTTAACCGTGCACTAAGTCATGTTCCCACACTGCTATCCTGACAGGGTACATTTTCGCACTGCCTTACAGGGTACCTTTTACTGTTCACCTCAGTCAGTTTCCCACACTGCGATCCTGACAGGGTACCTCACAGATAGTTTGTCACTCTCAAATGATGTCTTTGTTCTAAATTCCTCAAATACTTAAACTACTTCTTATTGGAAATGTGATGCTATCAATCTGACCAAAATACACTAAAATTATTAATCTGGCTCCAATCTCCTCTCACCTCTTTCCGCGCAGTTCGTTGATGGGGAAGGATCAGGAGACGTCCTGGTTCTCAGTTGAACACGAATTTATTAACAATAGGTCAAGAATATGCATTTACAGAGATCTCTGGTGCAGCCTCATTCCCCTGTTCCCTACATGTTGCAGAGACAGTTCATGAGACTGACCCTGACTCTCTCTCTCAGCACCAATATAAAGTCACTAACAGAGTTTCTCTAAGGAATGTAGGTTGAGTCATCTTCTTATTGGCTCTCCAGGTGTTGTCCCCCTCTGATTGGCTGCTGGCCGTCCTCTGTCTCTGTCTGTGACTGGCATTCATCAAGTGGGTGATCAGCCCCCCTTCACTTATCTGTAGAGAAACTGTTAGACACACAAATCTCGCTTCCTTCCTTCCTTTAATTGTTTACCTGCAGCGCCGCCGGCTGCTTCCTTTCTGTTGCTAGGCGCTGCCCAAGTAGCTGCCTGTTGCAGCAGCTCTCTCTTCTTTGTCCGTTTCTTATAATTTTTTCGTCATCTTTGTATTAGGAGTGGATCATTACTTTGTATGGTTCATTGTCGGTCATGGACACCAAACTTTTTGTGGCTTCAGTGATATTTTTACTACTTTTTCTCCTGTGTCTGTCTGGAGATCCTACATGTAACCATGGCTGCATTGTTTACATGTGAAATTAGCTGTTAGCAGCCTGTAGCATGTCAATGCTAACTAGTGTAGGGCTTGATGATTTCCCTCGAGGTGAGGACGACGTGCAGGTTCTTGGGTGTGAGCTGGGAGGTGACGACGTGGACCTGTCCTTCCATCCATTGTTGTTGGGAAAGTGGGATCTATCTCCAATAAGATGGACGAGCTAGCTGTGCTAGCCTAGCGGCAGAGGGGCTGCCAGAGGGCAGAGTGGCATCGTACTGTTCACGGACATGGCTGACGGAGCTGACATTGGACACTGGCGCCACATTGGAGGAGCTTCACCTGCTGTGAGCAGACAGGATCCAGGAGACAGAGACTGAACAGACTGCTGGGGAGGCTCAGTACTGGACCCTGTGGAGGTGGAGACTGACTGGGCTGAAGAGTGGTGGACGGGCTGTCGTCATCTATTTTATTATCTATCCATTATCTATCTTGATTGCTGCTGTGACTCCTGAATTTCCCCTCGGGGATAAATAAAGTATTTTGTATTCTATTCTCTATTCTATTAAGGAGGCTGTTTCCAGACGCTCGGGGGTGCTCCCCCGGTCTTCAAACACCCTCATTCCACCTAGTACGTCGGCGTCATCCTTCGCTCATGTGAAACACCCTATCTCTTAAGGCATCACCATGCGCTCTTCATTGCGCTCTTCTCCTCGTCCTCTTCTCCCCCCACCACGTCGATCATCGGAGACTCCATAACCAGGTACATCAGGTTATTTAACGCCATTACTCACTGTTTTCCTGGTGCCACCGTTCCCGTTATTCTGGACAAACTCCCCCATTCACTCCCCTCCCTCCCCTCCTCTGTCTCGAAGATCGTGGTGCACGTCGGCTCTAATGACACCTCCAAAAAGCAGTCCGAAGTCACAAAGAGTGATTTTAACTTGCTCTTAAACGTTCTTAAGGACACTGGAAAGACAGTTTTTATCTCTGGCCCAATCCCCACACTCGGCCGTGGAGCAGAACGTTTCAGCAGGCTACTCAGCCTCCACACCTGACTTCAACTCACCTGCCCCGCTCACAACTTTTATTTTATTGACAATTTTAATCTCTTCTGGGACCAAGCATCCCTTTTTAGACATGATGGGATCCATCCCAACAGGCGGGGTAGCCAAATGCTTTCGCACAATTTCCAGTACAAGACCCACTCCTCACCTGTTTGACAGCCTGCTCTCAGCAGCTCATCCTCCCAAAAACAGGTCACCCCCTTCCCTCCGCTCAGTATCACCTGGTCATCACAAAGCACACCAATAATCCCCGCCCACTCACCTGCCAATCCCCCTTTTCCCCTGCTCCCTAAGTTTGGTTCCATCAGTAGTTCTTTAATTCCTGTTCACATCACCTCCTCTCATCCTCACCTTCACCCTGTCAGGAACTGTATCCCCTCAAACCTCATCCTCATTCCCCTGCTCCCTGCTTTAACAGCAAACCTGCAAACTGTGAACTTTTAAACATCAGGTCACTCAATAACAAAACATTTTTATGTCATGATTTTATTTCCCAAAACAGCCTGGACTTTTTTATTTTAACAGAAACTTGGCTCACTCCGGACAGTTACACCTCTCTCATCGAAGCTACCCCCCCTGGTTTTACTCACCTCCATCAACCCCGGCTGTCAGGTCGGGGAGGGGGGGTGGCTGTCATATACAAGAAGGATTTTAAATGCACCCCCATCACCCTTAGCACCTTTAGTTCTTTTGAAAACCTTGCTGTTATTGTTAAATTGAAAGACCCTGTCCTGATTTTAGTCATCTATAGACCTCCAAAACCAGGGGCATTGCCTAGATTTGGTTTTATCTTTTGGACTTGGTCCTGGTGGGTTTTTAACTAGGGATATCTGTGTGTCAGACCA
>NW_027437184.1:34912072-34919572 GCF_033239565.1 Halichoeres trimaculatus
AATCCCTGATATATTTTTTTTGCCACAGCTGGCAACAAAGAAACAATGAAAGCAGCTGTTACAAACTGTTCTTCCACTGATCCAATGTCAGTCCTGAGGCAGGACAGTACCACCGCCCCTTCAGCTGGGTGTGTCCAGTCCATTTATTTTTTGCCTGGCCACACTCCTTGCAGCTGTAGTGGTACTGTTCCTTTGCCAGCCTTTTTCGTGGTGGTTCCCCCCTTGCCACTAGCTCCTGATCCTCCTGAGCAGCTTTATGCAGTCTCCAGGCACGTTGCCTTGGCTGAGGTGGAAGGCAAGATTGCTGGTGAGAAGGAGCTTGCTGGGGCAGAGGAGCTTGCTGGGGAAGAGGAAACTGCTGGGGCAGAGGAGCTTGCTGGGGCAGAGGAGCTTGCTGGGGCAGAGGAGCTTGCTGGGGCAGAGGAGCTTGCTGGGGAAGAGGAAACTGCTGGTGAGAAGGAGCTTGCTGGGGAAGAGGAAACTGCTGGGGCAGAGGAGCTTGCTGGGGCAGAGGACAGTGCTGGAATGGAGGAAAGTGCTGGAACGGAGGAAAGTGCTGGAACGGAGGAGCTTGCTGGAATGGAGGAAAATGCTGGAATGGAGGAGCTTGCTGGAATTGTGGGGCAAATGGAGAGGGTGAAAATGGCGGATAGCAAACAGCCTTGTTTGTCGCCAGAGCGCGCTGGCGGGGGAAAGCTTCCCCCTCATGGTTTTCTGGCTCCTCAAATTTCATTGGTTCATGTGCAAGCTGCACAGGGGCAGCTGGAAGTGTATTCACTGCAGGGAGAGACTCTCTGGCCAGGTGCAGCTGTTCAGGAAGTACAGTGCCTTGCAGCAGCATGTCCCTGTCCTTCCTCTTGTCCCTTCTAAGCAGCCTGCAAGACAAACATTCATTATTTTACACATGTGAGCCTCTCCCCTGAGGTTTTTCTTGAGATGAAATCTTTATAATATGTCTAATCTCTCTGAGAAAGGTAACTGAAATAACACACCATGAAGACACTGTGGTGTTGTTGACTGGCACTAGAACCAAGTTGGTCTGGTTCAGGACAGCCCTGCTGTCTTCCAGCAGCTGTTTGATGTGGCCGTAGACGCTGACAATCGACTGAGGGATGGGCATGTTTCTCCCCTTTGTGTCCTTTGGCCTGTTGCGTGCTTGGTCAAACTCTTTTAAAAGTCTGAGGCAAACACACTCACTGACCCTGTGTACTTCAGGGTCCTGGGCTGCTTGGCCGTGAGTCATGTATAGTCTGTGGGAGAGAAAGACGATATGATCTGGACTGTGAACAAGGATGCAAAGTCATGTAGAACCAGGTGACAATGTTAACAGGGATTTCAATAAAATCATTTGCACTTTATAAATAATTTTCACAATGACAAGTGCTGTCTCTTATTCAATGATTTGTATTGAACCAAAATGATAGCAAATCTAGGTCAAGCACCTCTCTGCCGCCTGCTGTCCAGGAGCAGAGCCACTCGGCTTCCTGGGTGCTCTCCACGGCCCTCCTGACACACCCCCTTTCTTTCTAGCCTTCTGGGTGTACCTAAATGGTGAAAGAGACATCCATCAGCTTCATTGTTCCATGGAATGTTTGTTTAATCATAGTGTACAAAATGATTATTGTTTTTTACCTTGAAGGTGCTTTGTCCATGGCATGGAGAGCTGTGTACAGGTGGACTATATCTGCCTCCTCCTTAGCTGACAAGGCAGTGATTGTCCGGTTTAAGCCAACTAGGTAGGCTGCCAGGGCATCAACTGCTTCCCATCCCACAATGCCTCTTGAGTCACATTGGCTGGTCTAAAAAGTGATGTGAAAAAATGAGAAAAGTAAATAAATTTACAGTCTTGTTTCTAATTATATGAGCAATGCTAATTTTATGTTCATTTATCTTATTAAAATGTAACCAGATTTACTCCAGTTAAATATAATGTTTTTGAGTACAGTGTTAAAGAAAGTGTTATTGACCTCTGTGACGAGTGGTCCGGGTTCAGTGTCACCCTCCAACAACACCTGGTCTTCTGCAGCACTTGGAGGATCAGGATCACCAGCCCCAAGCTCAGCTGACAGGCAGCGTGCAGTATCAGGCATACCCTCATCCCAAGGATCACCTGCCCAAAGGTCACCTGGCATGCACACAGTAGCATCTGGCTCATCCTCTTCCTCCTCAAGCACCTGAGAGGTGATTTCAGGCATCTGCTTTGGAGCAAGCAGATCACCTCTATTGGTCTGGGCCAATAAATACTCCACAGCAATGCGCTCCCCTGTAACACAAAGATGAACAAAGGATATACATACAGTAAATACATACACACACATCCATCCATCTCCTACATGTACAGCACAATCTTTGCACCCAAGAAATGCATGTCCTCTGAGCGGAGGGGATATAATACTCTTGTCTACCAGTCTCTCTTACCAGTTGGTTTCCCAGGTGGAGTGAACTCTGGAACCAGATCACAGCTAAGGACCCGCTGGCTCATGCTGTTGAGGTGAGAAATCAGCTGGACATTGAAGGTTCTGAGGGTTGAGGCCCCCTCCACAGCAACTGCCTCCTTAGCCCGGCCAATGTTCCACCTTGATGCTCCCTCCAGCATGTACATTTGCATGTGCATTGCATTGCAGCGCCAGCCTAAGAAACAAAATCATCTGTTGAGCTAATTATAGTAAAGTAAATACAGATGAATACAGGACAGAGGTAACTGTGTTATCTTGACACATTATCTGTCATAACATAGAAACTTGATGTGGATGTACCTGGGATGAAAGCACACTGGTGACGGTGAAAGCTCTCCAGGGAAGAGGACCCCCTACCACACCTGAGAATGTCCAGCTCTCTGCCGCCCTTCTGGAGTGTCCCCACCTTTGTGTATAGTATAACACCTGCAGGGTCTTGAAGACACTCCAGATGCTTCTGCTGCACCTCCCACACGTGGCGCATGCTGTCATGGCTCACCAGATGCAGCCCTGTGGTGTCTGTGAGCTCCCACATTGATTCAAGTAGCCCTGAAATCATGCTCCGTATCGCCTCCACTCCACGTGTCCTCCTCCTGCAGTGCCTCTTCAGTTCCCCTGGGCTGATGGTGGCCATGAGCTGCTCCTCAGTAGGAGCATGTCCACTGTGGCTGCTCTTCCACTCTGCTCTCTTGGCTTCCTTCAGGCGTTGCACATCCTCCTGGTCCCATTCAAAGATGCAAGAGGAAAGCTTGGCGCAAAAGGTACCGTACAGAGGATGGTGTTCTGTAGTGAGGCCACAGTTAAACCGTCTCATAAAATGGAAGCTGTCCAAGCGCACTGCAGACTTCCAAGGGTGAAACAGTTTAAGGACTGGACACACACCTGAGAAAAACAACCATTGATAATTATATAGACCACAACACCTGAGAGTGTGACAGAAATACAAATAAACACATTTTATACAAATGGCTCTGACAGTGTGTGGGTGTGCGTGTGTCTGTGTTTGTGTGCATGAGTGCTTGTGGAACATGGTTTTTCACATGTATATTAAAAGAAGCAAATAAAGAAGCAATTTTCACCCACCTGACTGGCTGCAGCAGTCCCGGTCGACATAGATGACCTCAGGTTCAGCTTGGCCCGCAGTCTTGTAGCGAGTGACGATGCCTTGGCACAACTCTTCTAACCCTGCACCTTCACCCGTTGTCAGAACAGAGTTTAAAACCTGGCCAAACTCGTTGCTGATGTTGGTCATCCATGCAGCGCTGTCAGCTATGCCACCAGCCAGCTTTTTCGTGATCTGTAACACAAACACTACTTTTAAACGCAAACTAAAGACAATGCCCTACTAACAGCTAAACCCATTTCCTGCTTTGTTGTAATTAGACATTTTCGGTTTTCTTTTTATTTACTTTTGAAACCCTCACCTTCTTTGTTGAATCCATCTTAAGAATTCTACCATAGGTAGAAGTGATGACACCCTTCATCTCATCCAGATGGCTGAGGATGTCGTTGGAGTGGACAGTCTCAAACCACTGTGCAAGTGGAAGGGGCCTGAAGGGTGGTGGAGGATTATGGACAGCTGCAGAGGGGACAAAAGTAGCCATCTTCATATGGCGCTCACAGTCAGACAGGTAGCGGATGGTCTGTCGTGCCCACTCCTCACTGTGCGCTTCCTCTATTACTGACTGGAGGTATGAGGAACTGTTACCGTTGGTCCTCGGCTTCAGGAAAGTGATACACTTTCTGTCCAGAGCCAGCTGTGTTGTGAGGACAGCGGGGAACAGGCTCCTGTGTGCCACATCCAGCTGGGAGAGCATATCCTGGCTCCATGGACAGATCAGCTGAGAGCACTTGCTGCAACGTGGATAGTCCCCTCCCACCAGGTAATAGCGGCTATCCACATCAATCACCTCCCTGACCTTTCTATATATCCCGGAGCTATTCATTTTCCGGGAACACTGTGGACATTTAAGTGGAATCCCCCACATCCTCATTGGTGCCCAGATGAACATCCTCTGCCGGTAGTACCACCCAGGCTCAGGAGGAGATGGTTTGGGCTCCAGTGGTGGGTGAAACCAGCATGCCTTGATTTTGTTTTTGAGCTTGCCTGAAGGCTCATAAAGGCACTTTGAAATCCACACCTGGTCTGCTTCCTGGATGACTTTACGGAACTGTTCAGGTAGAAAACTTTTCCAATTAACTGACCTTGGTTGAAGTGGAGTTGCTGAGCAGTGTGCTGTGGCAGAGCTACTTGTAGAAGGCCGCAGAGATGGCACTGACTTTGGTGGTGGTGGTGTTGGCCTTTGCGGTGATGGCGTTGGTTTCCGCGGTGATGGTATTATAAATGCTGAATAGTGAGCCCGTTCTATGTGGTCCAAAAGGCCAACACTGCCCTGCACCTTTGCCCCACAGGTGTCACACATCTCATCTGTATGGAAGTCAGAGAGGTGTTGAGAGAATTTTTCTCCCTCCACAAGCTTGTTGCACTTATAGCACTGAACTCCCTGTCTTGCCACTGATACTCCTGTCTCTGTGTTGTCTTGGACTGCCCTTGCCTCTGTGTCTCCTCTCCTTGCATCTGTGTCTCCTCTCCCTGTCTCTGTGTCTCCTTTCCTTGACTCTGTGTCTCCTCTCCCTGCCTCTGTTTCTCCTCTCTTTGCATCTGTGTCTCCTCTCCTCGCCTCTGTTTCTCCTCTCCTCGCCTCTGTTTCTCCTCTCCTCGCCTCTGTTTCTCCTCTCCTCGCCTCTGTTTCTCCTCTCCTCGCCTCTGTTTCTCCTCTCCTTGCCTCTGTGTCTCCTCTCCTCGCCTCTGTTTCTCCTCTCCTTGCCTCTGTGTCTCCCCTCTCTACGTCCGTGCCGACTCGGACTTGCCCTGCCTCCGTCTCAACTTCTCCTGCCTCACTGGAGCCAGCAACTGATGGCAGACCTGCTGACTAGGGAGAAAGTACAAAAAGGGGGCCATTCCACATGCAAGAAGAATCCTACACAACTGTATTTCTCCAGAATTCGGCATATATATTGTACAGTAAATAAACTCACATACTACAGTGACCCATCTTGACTTAGTAAAAATTTCACCTACCTTATGGAACCCACAGGAGCATTGTAGGCTTCTGCCAAACAGATCCTTTTTATGGTTCTGCAGGGGGCAGGCATCTATTTTTTCCAAGGCCTCCTTCCATTTCTTGGCCCCTGGACGTTTTCCAGTTGTAAAATTGTATTGGCGCTGGGCATATTTTTTGCATATGTCCCTCCAGTAGCTATCTGGCTTCCCTGTCTTAGTCATCTGCAAACATTAGAATAGAATAGAATAGAATAGAACATGATTTGTCATTGCAACAAGTACAACAAAATTGCAAAAGCCTTTCAGTCAGTGCAAAAGAGTGTGAGAGAAGTATGATTAAGTACAGCTGAAAAATAAGTGAAGTAAAATAAGATAAGAAATAAAACAAAATACAATAAGATAAAAATATAATAAAATAATAAAAGTAAGGTGCAAAAAAGAAAAATAAAGTATGATATAGTAAGTAATAAGAATAGAGTGCAAGAGGGAATGTAGTGAAATTATACCGTACAAAATAAGGTGCAAAATAGCTGCCATGTTCAGGTGCATTAATGACATGAGTATTATTATTATTATTATTATTATTATTATTATTATTATTTTTATTATTATTATCATTATAATTGTTGTTGTTGTGGTTTTATTATTTTACACAGACAGGTGTAAAAATACTGTTTTACTGACAAAAAATAATACTTGGCTCAATTAAGCAACTGGCAAAAACAATAAAAAAATAAAATAAAAACACACACACACACACACACACACACACACACACACACACACACACACACATACATACATACATAACCAGGCTCCATTTACGGAGGAGTGAAAACGACACAGACAGCCGATAAATTACTATTCCACTGACTTACAATGACACTTGGCACAATTCTTTGTCATCATAAGGTCTTCCCAAGAAATCGGCAGAGTTTATACAGCAAATAAACAAATAAACAAGTCACATTGGTCTTATTAAATCTCTCATATCACTACCGTCGCCACACAGTTAGCATGGACAGTTACGCTAATACAGGCAGAAACTCGGTTAGAAAAGCGGCTACTTAACAAGAAAGTTTAAATACAAGCTGCATAAAGTGTTGACAGGACGGAAAATTGAATCACAGATTGTTTTGTCACACATTTTAATCGTCGGCGTATACTTAGCGTTGCTTTTACGAATATTTATCAAGTTTCCAAACCTTTTCCTACGCTGAGTCTCGGACGTTCTGATGCGGAGAGAAAGATGGCCGCCAATCTAAAGAAATAACCGCGCCCCTATGTTTACGTCACGTGACCCGGCATGCTCGTTCGGACCTTAGGAGCTGTGTTCGGATTTGTTAGGAACTGTGTTCGGACCTGTGTTCGGACCTGTGTGAAAGTCTTTGATCTCGTTAGGAATGTGTTCGGACCTGTTCGGATGTGTTAGGAACACGTCTGGACGTGTTAGGACCTCGGAGGCAGTCCAGAGACTGGCGGGTACGGCCACAACAACCACTCTGGTACTTTGTCTATGCTCAACATAAGTTTTTCTTTTCCATTCCAGGTCTGTATGAGGTGTCAAGTAGTGCCCCAAGTAGCATAATGCCTTTCACTGGTGAGAGAGAGTGTTGAGCTGAACTGGAAGCCAGTCATGTGACTTGCGGCAGTTACAGAGAGCCCTCAGCGCACCAAGAAGGCTCCCTTTTTTGTTTCTGAAAACACCCTCCATTTGGGCTGTTGGTCATTTTAGACCGACTTCAAGTGTTCAATTCTGGCCGCCACACAGTCTTGGGCTTGCCACCGTGCCATCAAGAGAACAGTCTTTGGAGATGCTGGGGATTGAACCCAGGACCTCATACATGCGAAGCATGCGCTCTACCACTGAGCTACATCCCCGGCACTGGATACTGAGAACCTCCACAAACACATTCCAGCTGTCGGCCAACTCTTTCACACGTCATCAGTAGTACAAGAGCTGGTGAGAGCCAGTCGCTC
>NW_027437184.1:34927072-34929572 GCF_033239565.1 Halichoeres trimaculatus
CCAGATTATTTGCTCGCTCAACTGTTAGCTGGGAGCGCTCCGCTGTTTTGATAGTCTTAAACATCCGTAGCTGGCTGAGGACATCTTGAGCTCTTGAGAAGAAAGAAAACTCGCAAGAACTGCGGAGAATGGAGAAAAGTAGGCTGCAGTTTGCACAAGCGCTTCAAACTTTGAACCAAATGAATGCACAGATCTGCCTGGCAAAAGCCAATGGCAGGGGGGGCACATCCAGAGGGAATGGCACAAGCACCCACACATGGACACATGAATGGCCACTACCACTGAGCACTGCCCTGAAAACTCAAGCTTTCATTGGCTATTTACCTGCTCAGCAGCGGCAGCGCTCCACTCCTAGTACATCCTTTCAGATGTGGTTACAGGCTGGCAGTGGCTCTCCTTGGAATGGGTGCACGTTGTCTTTGGTCAGTGGTGCTCCTTTTGAGTGCTGAAAGAGAGTTCCACACTCCACCAGCCTACTCAACAAGGCCACCTCCTGCACAGAGTACATTGTGGTCACAGCAGCACAGAGCGGGCTCGTCCGGGATTTGAACCCGGGACCTCTCGCACCCAAAGCGAGAATCATACCCCTAGACCAACGAGCCAGCGCAATCGCAGCTGGACCCAATGGATCGCATCTGGATTCTGAGTGAAACTTTCTCACTTCTCTCCCGGTCATTGCACAAAGCTTTGGGGCTTGCCCAAGTTGCACGCAGGGCTCACTCACTTCAGTTTTTGTGCTTCTGAAAAATTTCCTCAAAGACTGATGAAGAATGGTGACTGGAAACTGACACAAGGAAAGTTTGGTAAAAGTGCCGCACGACTGATACAGAAGCCTTCGGAGGCCTCAGTCCGCACACGCTGAAAGGCAGTGTAACTATGACAGAATGACAAAGCTCTTCTCAGTTGTCCAGGGGAAATTTCAAGACCCAGGAACATGTCATTTACCAGCCAAAACTGGTCACGAGCTAGCCAGGAGTCGAACCTAGAATCTTCTGATCCGTAGTCAGACGCGTTATGCATTGCGCCACTAGCCCCCTCCTCTGCTTTTCATGCACGTGTGTCACCGCCTGGGGTCCGGTTCGTAGCCTGACTCCAAGCCTGCCCCACCTCTTACAAAGGTCATGGGCTCGTTGTGGGACCTTGGCTGTGTTGAAAAGGCCACTGAAATGACATGGCCACAGGGAATTCATGGCTGACAAGAATAGTCCAGAAGATTTGCTAGAGCTCTCCGCCTTGATAATGACGAGACAAGCAGAGGCCGACGTGCCCCAGAGCAATGGAAATTAAAACAAAAGAGTCATCAGTTGCACCAGTGCTGGTGACAGACCACTTTCTACAGTCACACAAAGTACATGCGTCATATTCTCAGTCAGTGTGGGCTGCCGCACAAAGTACAAATGAGCAAGTCAGCTGGCACCCTCTCATTAACACGGCTACCAGGGAGACTCAACCCATGTGCTTTTGTGAGAAACTGAGGCCCAGTGAAACTGCAACGGTCCAGCGGGGAGGAAGGCATAAGGGAACGTTGCCGGCAGGATTCGAACCTGCGCGGGGTAACCCCAATGGATTTCAAGTCCATCGCCTTAACCACTCGGCCACGACAACCCCCGCCTCCTCGAAAAAGCCCCTTTCCCCAGTGCCTGCCAACCAAATAGAAGAGGACAGCGACGCGCCTGGAAACGGACAACTTTGGTGCAAGATTTCAGGAGATCTTACGGCTCTGACCAGAGATAGAGAAAGGCAAAGGGGGCCGTGTCAAGAGCCCCGAGCTATGCCCTCTGGCACTTCCAAGCTCTTCATGTAGCACAGTCACCGGGAGCCCGCAGTGTCAGGGTTCAACTCCTGCGTCGGGCAAGAAACGTGGATTATGTTTTCCAGTCATCCACAAAATACCTTTCGAAGCGTACTTATGCACAGCTACACTTAGTTGGTAAGATGGATGAGAGTCCACCTCCAGGTGCAAACTGCGATGGCCGGGAATCGAACCCGGGTCAACTGCTTGGAAGGCAGCTATGCTCACCACTATACCACCATCGCACGGCACACTCCCCATCAAGTCCACCAGAGCCAAAGTGTTGGGCAAAGCGCTCTGGAGACAAATCAAAGCTATGTGACGCCCGCTGTCTCCTGCTGCAAGAACTGAGCGGAAGTAACTAGGCTTTGCATTGTGCCTCTTACCCAGGTTTCAACTGGCTTGCCTAACATTTAATTGCTAATAGCAATTGCAGCCAGGAAGGGGAACCTACGACTCAACAGTGAGCTGTGAAGGAAATACTCAGTTGCAGTCAGGGGAGCTGGAAGCCAGGTCAGCTGCTAACAAGACAGCCTTGCCGGCTGCTGCACCACTGTCGACAGGCACGACCTGTTGTTTTTTCCTTGGCCAAAAGGCACACTAAGAGAAAATTGCTTGGGTCTTTTGGTCACATGGTGCCCTTGATGAGACATTAGGTGGAACTTGCTTCGAGTTCTGCTGCAACAAGGATAATTGTAAGGTACTGAT
>NW_027437184.1:34959572-34962072 GCF_033239565.1 Halichoeres trimaculatus
ATCCGTAGCTGGCTGAGGACATCTTGAGCTCTTGAGAAGAAAGAAAACTCGCAAGAACTGCGGAGAATGGAGAAAAGTAGGCTGCAGTTTGCACAAGCGCTTCAAACTTTGAACCAAATGAATGCACAGATCTGCCTGGCAAAAGCCAATGGCAGGGGGGGCACATCCAGAGGGAATGGCACAAGCACCCACACATGGACACATGAATGGCCACTACCACTGAGCACTGCCCTGAAAACTCAAGCTTTCATTGGCTATTTACCTGCTCAGCAGCGGCAGCGCTCCACTCCTAGTACATCCTTTCAGATGTGGTTACAGGCTGGCAGTGGCTCTCCTTGGAATGGGTGCACGTTGTCTTTGGTCAGTGGTGCTCCTTTTGAGTGCTGAAAGAGAGTTCCACACTCCACCAGCCTACTCAACAAGGCCACCTCCTGCACAGAGTACATCGTGGTCACAGCAGCACAGAGCGGGCTCGTCCGGGATTTGAACCCGGGACCTCTCGCACCCAAAGCGAGAATCATACCCCTAGACCAACAAGCCAGCGCAATCGCAGCTGGACCCAATGGATCGCATCTGGATTCTGAGTGAAACTTTCTCACTTCTCTCCCGGTCATTGCACAAAGCTTTGGGGCTTGCCCAAGTTGCACGCAGGGCTCACTCACTTCAGTTTTTGTGCTTCTGAAAAATTTCCTCAAAGACTGATGAAGAATGGTGACTGGAAACTGACACAAGGGAAGTTTGGTAAAAGTGCCGCACGACTGATACAGAAGCCTTCGGAGGCCTCAGTCCGCACACGCTGAAAGGCAGTGTAACTATGACAGAATGACAAAGCTCTTCTCAGTTGTCCAGGGGAAATTTCAAGACCCAGGAACATGTCATTTACCAGCCAAAACTGGTCACGAGCTAGCCAGGAGTCGAACCTAGAATCTTCTGATCCGTAGTCAGACGCGTTATCCATTGCGCCACTAGCCCCCTCCTCTGCTTTTCATGCACGTGTGTCACCGCCTGGGGTCCGGTTCGTAGCCTGACTCCAAGCCTGCCCCACCTCTTACAAAGGTCATGGGCTCGTTGTGGGACCTTGGCTGTGTTGAAAAGGCCACTGAAATGACATGGCCACAGGGAATTCATGGCTGACAAGAATAGTCCAGAAGATTTGCTAGAGCTCTCCGCCTTGATAATGACGAGACAAGCAGAGGCCGACGTGCCCCAGAGCAATGGAAATTAAAACAAAAGAGTCATCAGTTGCACCAGTGCTGGTGACAGACCACTTTCTACAGTCACACAAAGTACATGCGTCATATTCTCAGTCAGTGTGGGCTGCCGCACAAAGTACAAATGAGCAAGTCAGCTGGCACCCTCTCATTAACACGGCTACCAGGGAGACTCAACCCATGTGCTTTTGTGAGAAACTGAGGCCCAGTGAAACTGCAACGGTCCAGCGGGGAGGAAGGCATAAGGGAACGTTGCCGGCAGGATTCGAACCTGCGCGGGGTAACCCCAATGGATTTCAAGTCCATCGCCTTAACCACTCGGCCACGACAACCCCCGCCTCCTCGAAAAAGCCCCTTTCCCCAGTGCCTGCCAACCAAATAGAAGAGGACAGCGACGCGCCTGGAAACGGACAACTTTGGTGCAAGATTTCAGGAGATCTTACGGCTCTGACCAGAGATAGAGAAAGGCAAAGGGGGCCGTGTCAAGAGCCCCGAGCTATGCCCTCTGGCACTTCCAAGCTCTTCATGTAGCACAGTCACCGGGAGCCCGCAGTGTCAGGGTTCAACTCCTGCGTCGGGCAAGAAACGTGGATTATGTTTTCCAGTCATCCACAAAATACCTTTCGAAGCGTACTTATGCACAGCTACACTTAGTTGGTAAGATGGATGAGAGTCCACCTCCAGGTGCAAACTGCGATGGCCGGGAATCGAACCCGGGTCAACTGCTTGGAAGGCAGCTATGCTCACCACTATACCACCATCGCACGGCACACTCCCCTTCAAGTCCACCAGAGCCAAAGTGTTGGGCAAAGCGCTCTGGAGACAAATCAAAGCTATGTGACGCCCACTGTCTCCTGCTGCAAGAACTGAGCGGAAGTAACTAGGCTTTGCATTGTGCCTCTTACCCAGGTTTCAACTGGCTTGCCTAACATTTAATTGCTAATAGCAATTGCAGCCAGGAAGGGGAACCTACGACTCAACAGTGAGCTGTGAAGGAAATACTCAGTTGCAGTCAGGGGAGCTGGAAGCCAGGTCAGCTGCTAACAAGACAGCCTTGCCGGCTGCTGCACCACTGTCGACAGGCACGACCTGTTGTTTTTTCCTTGGCCAAAAGGCACACTAAGAGAAAATTGCTTGGGTCTTTTGGTCACATGGTGCCCTTGATGAGACATTAGGTGGAACTTGCTTCGAGTTCTGCTGCAACAAGGATAATTGTAAGGTACTGATGGATGCACACTGTTAAGCCAGCAATACGCACTTCAAGTTTTGCTGTAAGCATGGAGCTCCTC
>NW_027437184.1:34992072-34994572 GCF_033239565.1 Halichoeres trimaculatus
GGAGAATGGAGAAAAGTAGGCTGCAGTTTGCACAAGCGCTTCAAACTTTGAACCAAATGAATGCACAGATCTGCCTGGCAAAAGCCAATGGCAGGGGGGGCACATCCAGAGGGAATGGCACAAGCACCCACACATGGACACATGAATGGCCACTACCACTGAGCACTGCCCTGAAAACTCAAGCTTTCATTGGCTATTTACCTGCTCAGCAGCGGCAGCGCTCCACTCCTAGTACATCCTTTCAGATGTGGTTACAGGCTGGCAGTGGCTCTCCTTGGAATGGGTGCACGTTGTCTTTGGTCAGTGGTGCTCCTTTTGAGTGCTGAAAGAGAGTTCCACACTCCACCAGCCTACTCAACAAGGCCACCTCCTGCACAGAGTACATCGTGGTCACAGCAGCACAGAGCGGGCTCGTCCGGGATTTGAACCCGGGACCTCTCGCACCCAAAGCGAGAATCATACCCCTAGACCAACGAGCCAGCGCAATCGCAGCTGGACCCAATGGATCGCATCTGGATTCTGAGTGAAACTTTCTCACTTCTCTCCCGGTCATTGCACAAAGCTTTGGGGCTTGCCCAAGTTGCACGCAGGGCTCACTCACTTCAGTTTTTGTGCTTCTGAAAAATTTCCTCAAAGACTGATGAAGAATGGTGACTGGAAACTGACACAAGGGAAGTTTGGTAAAAGTGCCGCACGACTGATACAGAAGCCTTCGGAGGCCTCAGTCCGCACACGCTGAAAGGCAGTGTAACTATGACAGAATGACAAAGCTCTTCTCAGTTGTCCAGGGGAAATTTCAAGACCCAGGAACATGTCATTTACCAGCCAAAACTGGTCACGAGCTAGCCAGGAGTCGAACCTAGAATCTTCTGATCCGTAGTCAGACGCGTTATCCATTGCGCCACTAGCCCCCTCCTCTGCTTTTCATGCACGTGTGTCACCGCCTGGGGTCCGGTTCGTAGCCTGACTCCAAGCCTGCCCCACCTCTTACAAAGGTCATGGGCTCGTTGTGGGACCTTGGCTGTGTTGAAAAGGCCACTGAAATGACATGGCCACAGGGAATTCATGGCTGACAAGAATAGTCCAGAAGATTTGCTAGAGCTCTCCGCCTTGATAATGACGAGACAAGCAGAGGCCGACGTGCCCCAGAGCAATGGAAATTAAAACAAAAGAGTCATCAGTTGCACCAGTGCTGGTGACAGACCACTTTCTACAGTCACACAAAGTACATGCGTCATATTCTCAGTCAGTGTGGGCTGCCGCACAAAGTACAAATGAGCAAGTCAGCTGGCACCCTCTCATTAACACGGCTACCAGGGAGACTCAACCCATGTGCTTTTGTGAGAAACTGAGGCCCAGTGAAACTGCAACGGTCCAGCGGGGAGGAAGGCATAAGGGAACGTTGCCGGCAGGATTCGAACCTGCGCGGGGTAACCCCAATGGATTTCAAGTCCATCGCCTTAACCACTCGGTCACGACAACCCCCGCCTCCTCGAAAAAGCCCCTTTCCCCAGTGCCTGCCAACCAAATAGAAGAGGACAGCGACGCGCCTGGAAACGGACAACTTTGGTGCAAGATTTCAGGAGATCTTACGGCTCTGACCAGAGATAGAGAAAGGCAGAGGGGGCCGTGTCAAGAGCCCCGAGCTATGCCCTCTGGCACTTCCAAGCTCTTCATGTAGCACAGTCACCGGGAGCGCGCAGTGTCAGGGTTCAACTCCTGCGTCGGGCAAGAAACGTGGATTATGTTTTCCAGTCATCCACAAAATACCTTTCGAAGCGTACTTATGCACAGCTACACTTAGTTGGTAAGATGGATGAGAGTCCACCTCCAGGTGCAAACTGCGATGGCCGGGAATCGAACCCGGGTCAACTGCTTGGAAGGCAGCTATGCTCACCACTATACCACCATCGCACGGCACACTCCCCTTCAAGTCCACCAGAGCCAAAGTGTTGGGCAAAGCGCTCTGGAGACAAATCAAAGCTATGTGACGCCCGCTGTCTCCTGCTGCAAGAACTGAGCGGAAGTAACTAGGCTTTGCATTGTGCCTCTTACCCAGGTTTCAACTGGCTTGCCTAACATTTAATTGCTAATAGCAATTGCAGCCAGGAAGGGGAACCTACGACTCAACAGTGAGCTGTGAAGGAAATACTCAGTTGCAGTCAGGGGAGCTGGAAGCCAGGTCAGCTGCTAACAAGACAGCCTTGCCGGCTGCTGCACCACTGTCGACAGGCACGACCTGTTGTTTTTTCCTTGGCCAAAAGGCACACTAAGAGAAAATTGCTTGGGTCTTTTGGTCACATGGTGCCCTTGATGAGACATTAGGTGGAACTTGCTTCGAGTTCTGCTGCAACAAGGATAATTGTAAGGTACTGATGGATGCACACTGTTAAGCCAGCAATACGCACTTCAAGTTTTGCTGTAAGCATGGAGCTCCTCAGTCAAATGTGCACTTTCTTCCTGTGCTGCAGTGCAGAGACCCCCACATCTCACTAGCTCA
>NW_027437184.1:35144572-35147072 GCF_033239565.1 Halichoeres trimaculatus
TGCTCGCTCTACTGTTAGCTGGGAGCGCTCCGCTGTTTTGACAGTCTTAAACATCCGTAGCTGGCTGAGGACATCTTGAGCTCTTGAGAAGAAAGAAAACTCGCAAGAACTGCGGCGAATGGAGAAAAGTAGGCTGCAGTTTGCACAAGAGCTTCAAACTTTGAACCAAATGAATGCACAGATCTGCCTGGCAAAAGCCATTGGCAGGGGGGGCACATCCAGAGGGAATGGCACATGCACCCACTCAGGGACACATGAATGGCCACTACCACTGGCACCGCCCTGAAAACTGAAGCTTTCATTGGCTATTTACCTGCTCAGCAGCAGCGCTCCACTCCTAGTACATTCTTTCAGATGTGGTTAAAGGCTGGCAGTGGCATTCCTTGGAATGGGTGCATGTTGTCTTTGGTCAGCAGTGCTCCTTTTGAGTGCTGAGAGAGAGTTCCACACTCCACCAGCCTACTCAACAAGGCCACCTCCTGCACAGAGTACATGGTGGTCACAGCAGCACGGAGCGGGCTCGTCCGGGATTTGAACCCGGGACCTCTCGCACCCAAAGCGAGAATCATACCCCTAGACCAACGAGCCAACACAATGGCAGGTGGACCCAATGGATCGCATCTGGATTCTGAGTGAAACTTTCTCACTTCTCTCCCGGTCATTGCACAAAGCTTTGGGGCTTGCCCAAGTTGCACGCAGGGCTCACTCACTTCAGTTTTTGTGCTTCTGAAAAATGTCCTCAAAGACTGATGAAGAATGGTGACTGGAAACTGACACAAGGGAAGTTTGGTAAAAGTACCGCACGACTGATACAGAAGGCTTCGGAGGCCTCAATTGACACACGCTGAAAGGCAGTGTAACTATGACAGGATGACAGAGCTCTTCTCAGCTGTCCCAGGAACATGTCATTTACCAGCCAAAACTGGTCACGAGCTAGCCAGGAGTCGAACCTAGAATCTTCTGATCCGTAGTCAGACGCGTTATGCATTGCGCCACTAGCCCCCTCCTCTGCTTTTCATGCACGTGTGTCAGTGCCTGGGGTCAGGTTTGTAGCCTGACTCCAAGCCTGCCCCACCTCTTACAAAGGTCATGGGCTCGTTGTGGGACCTTGGCTGTGTTGAGAAGGCCACTGAAATGACATGGCCACAGGGAATTCATGGCTGACAAGAATGGTCCAGAAGATTTGCTAGAGCTCTCCGCCTTGATAATGACGAGCAAAGCAGAGGCCGACGTGCCCCAGAGCAATGGAAATTCAAACAAAAGAGTCATCAGTTGCACCAGTGCTGGTGACAGACCACTTTTTACAGTCACACAAGGTACATGCGTCATATTCTCAGTCAGTGTGGGCTGCCGCACAAAGTACAAATGAGCAAGTCAGCTGGCACCCTCTCGTTAACACGGCTACCAGGGAGACTCAACCCATGTGCTTTTGTGAGAAACTGAGGCCCAGTGAAAGTGCAACGGTCCAGCGGCGAGGAAGGCATAATGGAAACGTTGCCGGCAGGATTCGAACCTGCGCGGGGTAACCCCAATGGATTTCAAGTCCATCGCCTTAACCACTCGGCCACGACAACCCCCGCCTCCTCAAAAAAGTCCCTTTCGCCAGCGCCCGCAGTTTGCCCCAGATGCCTGCCAACCAAATAGAAGAGGACAGCGGCGCGCCTGGAAACGCACAACTTTGGTGCAAGATTTCAGGAGATCTCACGCCTCTGAGCAGAGATAGAGAAAGGCAGAGGGGTCCGTGTCAAGAGCCCTGAGCTGTGCCCTCTGGCACTTCCGAGCTCTTCATGTAGCACAGTCACCGGGAGCGCGCAGTCTCACGGTTCAACTCCTGCGTCGGGCAAGAAACGTGGATTATGTTTTCCAGTCATCCACAAAATAAATTTCCAAGCGTACTTATGCCCAGCTACACTTAGTTGGTGAGATGGATGAGAGTCCACCTCCAGGTGCAAACTGCGATGGCCGGGAATCGAACCCGGGTCAACTGCTTGGAAGGCAGCTATGCTCACCACTATACCACCATCGCACGGCACACTCCTCTTCAAGTCCACCAGAGCCAAAGGGTTGGGCAAAGCGCTCTGGAGAGAAATCAAAGCTATGTGACGGCCGTTGTCTCCTGCTGCAAGAACTGAGCGGAAGTAACTAGGCTTTGCATTGTGCCTCTTACCCAGGTTTCAACTGGCTTGCCTAACATTTTATTGATAATAGCAATTGCAGCCAGGAAGGGCAACATACAACTCAAAAGTGAGCTGTGAAGGAAATACTCAGTTGCAGTCAGGGGAGCTGGAAGCCAGGTCAGCTGCTCACAAGACAGCCTTGCCGGCTGCTGCACCACTGTCGACAGGCACAACCTGTTGTTTTTTCCTTGGCCAAAAGGCACACTAAGAGAAAATTGCTTGGGTCTTCTGGTCACTTGCTGCCCTTGATGAGACATTAGGTGGAACTTGCTTAGAGTTCTGCTGCATCAAGGATAATTGTAAGGTACTGATGGATGGACACT
>NW_027437184.1:35174572-35182072 GCF_033239565.1 Halichoeres trimaculatus
GGGGAAAGGAGGGAGGAGAAAGAAGACGGAAAGGATGAGACGGGGACCTGAAAACACAAGGTTGTGAGTTCGAATCTGGGCTGGGACATTCTGACCAAACTAGTTCTAGTTGTGTTTGGGTTGAAATAAACGGGTCAATAAGGATAAACCAATGTTGGTCAGGTCAGAAATAAGTAAAACAAGTTTATGAAGCTATCAGAAATATGTAAATACAATTAATCCACAACACAGCTATGTAGTAAGTAGGGTTGCTGCTTCATCTCTTTCTCTCCCTTCACACACAGATATGATGCGTGTTAAAGTGTACCACCTATAAAGTATATAAAGTATATCTATGACAAGGCATAAGTGCATCATATAAGGTTTATGATTTTGCAAGTTTTTCTGGCTTTAGTTTTGACAATCACATTTAATGATGATACTGTCCTGTTTTCCAGAAAGAAATCAAATAAAACATGAAGGCTGTTCTTGGATCAAATAAACTGAACTTTATTATAACATTGTTAAAACTGGGAACCTTCTGTGAACAGACAGGAAGAGAGAGACAGGCTATGTAGAGAGACAGACAGATGATGGAGAGAAAGAGAGACAGAAACAGACAGACAGATAACAGAATTACAGGCAGACAGACAAATGACAGAATGACAGACAGACAGACAGACAGACAGACAGACAGAAACAATCATTTTACAGAATATGTGTCATATATGTCACATATGTATATGTGTCGTCAGAACCACATTTTTTTTTCAAAAATTACACACAGATACACGAACTGTAAACAGTAACAGCAATCCCTGATATATTTTTTTGCCACAGCTGGCAACAAAGAAACAATGAAAGCAGCTGTTACAAACTGTTATCTTGACACATCATCTGTCATAACATAGAAACTTGATGTGGATGTACCAGGGATGAAAGCACACTGGTGACGGTGAAAGCTCTCCAGGGAAGAGGACCCCCTACCACACCTGAGAATGTCCAGCTCTCTGCCGCCCTTCTGGAGTGTCCCCACCTTTGTGTATAGTATAACACCTGCAGGGTCTTGAAGACACTCCAGATGCTTCTGCTGCACCTCCCACACGTGGCGCATGCTGTCATGGCTCACCAGATGCAGCCCTGTGGTGTCTGTGAGCTCCCACATTGATTCAAGTAGCCCTGAAATCATGCTCCGTATCGCCTCCACTCCACGTGTCCTCCTCCTGCAGTGCCTCTTCAGTTCCCCTGGGCTGATGGTGGCCATGAGCTGCTCCTCAGTAGGAGCATGTCCACTGTGGCTGCTCTTCCACTCTGCTCTCTTGGCTTCCTTCAGGCGTTGCACATCCTCCTGGTCCCATTCAAAGATGCAAGAGGAAAGCTTGGCGCAAAAGGTACCGTACAGAGGATGGTGTTCTGTAGTGAGGCCACAGTTAAACCGTCTCATAAAATGGAAGCTGTCCAAGCGCACTGCAGACTTCCAAGGGTGAAACAGTTTAAGGACTGGACACACACCTGAGAAAAACAACCATTGATAATTATATAGACCACAACACCTGAGAGTGTGACAGAAATACAAATAAACACATTTTATACAAATGGCTCTGACAGTGTGTGGGTGTGCGTGTGTCTGTGTTTGTGTGCATGAGTGCTTGTGGAACATGGTTTTTCACATGTATATTAAAAGAAGCAAATAAAGAAGCAATTTTCACCCACCTGACTGGCTGCAGCAGTCCCGGTCGACATAGATGACCTCAGGTTCAGCTTGGCCCGCAGTCTTGTAGCGAGTGACGATGCCTTGGCACAACTCTTCTAACCCTGCACCTTCACCCGTTGTCAGAACAGAGTTTAAAACCTGGCCAAACTCGTTGCTGATATTGGTCATCCATGCAGCGCTGTCAGCTATGCCACCAGCCAGCTTTTTCGTGATCTGTAACACAAACACTACTTTTAAACGCAAACTAAAGACAATGCCCTACTAACAGCTAAACCCATTTCCTGCTTTGTTGTAATTAGACATTTTCGGTTTTCTTTTTATTTACTTTTGAAACCCTCACCTTCTTTGTTGAATCCATCTTAAGAATTCTACCATAGGTAGAAGTGATGACACCCTTCATCTCATCCAGATGGCTGAGGATGTTGTTGGAGTGGACAGTCTCAAACCACTGTGCAAGTGGAAGGGGCCTGAAGGGTGGTGGAGGATTATGGACAGCTGCAGAGGGGACAAAAGTAGCCATCTTCATATGGCGCTCACAGTCAGACAGGTAGCGGATGGTCTGTCGTGCCCACTCCTCACTGTGCGCTTCCTCTATTACTGACTGGAGGTATGAGGAACTGTTACCGTTGGTCCTCGGCTTCAGGAAAGTGATACACTTTCTGTCCAGAGCCAGCTGTGTTGTGAGGACAGCGGGGAACAGGCTCCTGTGTGCCACATCCAGCTGGGAGAGCATATCCTGGCTCCATGGACAGATCAGCTGAGAGCACTTGCTGCAATGTGGATAGTCCCCTCCCACCAGGTAATAGCGGCTATCCACATCAATCACCTCCCTGACCTTTCTGTATATCCCGGAGCTGTTCATTTTCCGGGAACACTGTGGACATTTAAGTGGAATCCCCCACATCCTCATTGGTGCCCAGATGAACATCCTCTGCCGGTAGTACCACCCAGGCTCAGGAGGAGATGGTTTGGGCTCCAGTGGTGGGTGAAACCAGCATGCCTTGATTTTGTTTTTGAGCTTGCCTGAAGGCTCATAAAGGCACTTTGAAATCCACACCTGGTCTGCTTCCTGGATGACTTTACGGAACTGTTCAGGTAGAAAACTTTTCCAATTAACTGACCTTGGTTGAAGTGGAGTTGCTGAGCAGTGTGCTGTGGCAGAGCTACTTGTAGAAGGCCGCAGAGATGGCACTGACTTTGGTGGTGGTGGTGTTGGCCTTTGCGGTGATGGCGTTGGTTTCCGCGGTGATGGTATTATAAATGCTGAATAGTGAGCCCTTTCTATGTGGTCCAAAAGGCCAACACTGCCCTGCACCTTTGCCCCACAGGTGTCACACATCTCATCTGTATGGAAGTCAGAGAGGTGTTGAGAGAATTTTTCTCCCTCCACAAGCTTGTTGCACTTATAGCACTGAACTCCCTGTCTTGCCACTGATGCTCCTGTCTCTGTGTTGTCTTGGACTGCCCTTGCCTCTGTGTCTCCTCTCCTTGCATCTGTGTCTCCTCTCCCTGTCTCTGTGTCTCCTTTCCTTGACTCTGTGTCTCCTCTCCCTGCCTCTGTTTCTCCTCTCCTTGCCTCTGTGTCTCCTCTCCTCGCCTCTGTGTCTCCTCTCCTCGCCTCTGTGTCTCCTCTCCTCGCCTCTGTTTCTCCTCTCCTTGCCTCTGTGTCTCCTCTCCTCGCCTCTGTGTCTCCTCTCCTTGCCTCTGTGTCTCCTCTCCTCGCCTCTGTTTCTCCTCTCCTCGCCTCTGTTTCTCCTCTCCTCGCCTCTGTTTCTCCTCTCCTCGCCTCTGTTTCTCCTCTCCTTGCCTCTGTGTCTCCCCTCTCTACGTCCGTGCCGACTCAGACTTGCCCTGCCTCCGTCTCAACTTCTCCTGCCTCACTGGAGCCAGCAACTGATGGCAGACCTGCTGACTAGGGAGAAAGTACAAAGAGGGGGCCATTCCACATGCAAGAAGAATCCTACACAACTGTATTTCTCCAGAATTCGGCATATATATTGTACAGTAAATAAACTCACATAATACAGTGACCCATCATGACTTAGTAAAAATTTCACCTACCTTATGGAACCCACAGGAGCATTGTAGGCTTCTGCCAAACAGATCCTTTTTATGGTTCTGCAGGGGGCAGGCATCTATTTTTTCCAAGGCCTCCTTCCATTTCTTGGCCCCTGGCCGTTTTCCAGTTGTAAAATTGTATTGGCGCTGGGCATATTTTTTGCATATGTCCCTCCAGTAGCTATCTGGCTTCCCTGTCTTAGTCATCTGCAAACATTAGAATAGAATAGAATAGAATAGAATAGAATAGAATAGAATAGAATAGAATAGAACATGATTTGTCATTGCAACAAGTACAACAAAATTGCAAAAGCCTTTCAGTCAGTGCAAAAGAGTGTGAGAGAAGTATGATTAAGTACAGCTGAAAAATAAGTGAAGTAAAATAAGATAAGAAATAAAACAAAATACAATAAGATAAAAATATAATAAAATAATAAAAGTAAGGTGCAAAAAAGAAAAATAAAGTATGATATAGTAAGTAATAAGAATAGAGTGCAAGAGGGAATGTAGTGAAATTATACCGTACACAATAAGGTGCAAAATAGCTGCCATGTTCAGGTGCATTAATGACATGAGTATTATTATTATTATTATTATTATTTTATTTTATTTTTTTATTATTATTATCATTATTATTGTTGTTGTTATGGTTTTATTATTTTACACAGACAGGTGTAAAAATACTGTTTTACTGACAAAAAATAATACTTGGCTCAATTAAGCAACTGGCAAAAACAATAAAAAATAAAATAAACACACACACACACACACACACACACACACACACACATATATATATATATATACATATATATATACATATATATATATATATATATATATATATAGACACGCACACACACACATACATACATAACCAGGCTCCATTTACGGAGGAGTGAAAACGACACAGACAGCCGATAAATTACTATTCCACTGACTTACAATGACACTTGGCACAATTCTTTGTCATCATAAGGTCTTCCCAAGAAATCGGCAGAGTTTATAGAGCAAATAAACAAATAAAGAAGTCATTATTGGTCTCATTAAATCTCTCATATCACTACCGTCGCCACACAGTTAGCATGGACAGTTACGCTAATACAGGCAGAAACTCGGTTAGAAAAGCGGTTGCTTAACAAGAAAGTTTAAATACAAGCTGCATAAAGTGTTGACAGGACGGAAAATTGAATCACAGATTGTTATGTCACACATTTTAATCGTCGGCGTATACTTAGCGTTGCTTTTACGAGTATTTATCAAGTTTCCTAACCTTTTCCTACGCTGAGTCTCGGACGTTCTGATGCGGTGAGAAAGATGGCCGCCAATCTCAAGAAATAACCGCGCCCCTATGTTTACGTCACGTGACCCGGCATGCTCGTTCGGACCTTAGGAGCTGTGTTCGGATTTGTTAGGAACTGTGTTCGGACCTGTGTTCGGACCTGTGAGAAAGTCTTTGATCTCGTTAGGAATGTGTTCGGACCTGTTCGGATGTGTTAGGAACACGTCTGGACGTGTTAGGACCTCAGAGGCAGTCCAGAGACTGGCGGGTACGGCCACAACAACTCTGGCAGTCCGTCTATGCTCAACATGAGTTTCTTCTTCTCCATTCAAGGCCCGTACCACGTCAAGTAGTCAAGTAGTGCGTCAAATAGCACAATGCCTTTCACTTGTGAGGGGGAGTGTTGAGCTGCACTGGAAGACACTCATGTGACTTGCGGCAGTAACAGATGAAGCCTCCCTTTTGATTGTGTTGTTTCTGAAAACACCCTCCATTGGGGGTGTCGGTGGCTTCAGGCACACTTCAAGTGCTCAATTCTGGGCGACACAGTCTTGGACTTACCAGCGTGTAATCAAGAGAAGAGCGCTTGGAGATGCTGGGGATTGAACCCAGGACCTCATACATGCAAAGCATGCGCTCTACCACTGAGCTACATCCCCTGCGCTGGATACTGAGAATCTCCACAAACACCCTAGGCCAACTTCTCTGTACTTCATGGGTAGCGCAAGAGCTGGTGACAGCCAGTCGCTGATCCTGTGGAGTGGGATCAGGTGGTCCTTGTCCTCCTTCGGTTTCCCTCATATTTCCTCCTGTCGGATATCCTTTTTCATTTCATCCACCTTGACATCGAACCTTTATTTTTTTGTTTTTATTTTTTACCTGAGCTGTGGTGCAGACCTCAGGTGACATGGTTGCAGATTGCGGGCACAAGCCTATCAATTTCGAATGAGTCTGATTCACTAACAAGTGACGGGTTGGGTTTCCCAAAAGAAGCCCGGGGATGAGGACAGTGTGCAGTCGTCTGGCAGCAAAGTTGAAGCATGCTCCATGACACAGGCTTCAGGTAAATTTCTCTGGAGTGGGCTCGTCTGGGACTTGAACCCAGGACCTCTCGCACCCGAAGCAAGAATCATACCTCTAGACCAACGAGCCACTGTTTGGTGCTCTCAATGAGGGTGGGGTGGGGGCTTTGCCTTGTATGGACCGAAACAAAAGCAAAAGGTAGCTGGAGAAGCCCGCTTCTGATATCCGTTGGCTTTGTTTTGTCAGCTTGAACATAAAAGGAACTGGATATCACCAACAACTGTTGACTTAAGGGTTCAGTGGCACCCACTCAAAGCACTTTGTAGGCCCAGCGGGACGACATACTCGTGCACTCGAGGAGCCGGCCTGCCGACACACAGCCCTGGCGGTCAATCAGCTTTTGCATGGGCTCGTCCGGGATTTGAACCCGGGACCTCTCGCACCCTAAGCGAGAATCATACCCCTAGACCAACGAGCCACAAAATGGGCTGTTCAAATGAAAGTTGACAAGGCGTGCATCTTTTCCCATCAGAGCGTCTGTGTCATGCCCAAGTTTGCCGTCCAGATTATTTGCTCGCTCAACTGTTAGCTGGGAGCGCTCTGCTGTTTTGATAGTCTTAAACATCCGTAGCTGGCTGAGGACATCTTGAGCTCTTGAGAAGAAAGAAAACTCGCAAGAACTGCGGAGAATGGAGAAAAGTAGGCTGCAGTTTGCACAAGCGCTTCAAACTTTGAACCAAATGAATGCACAGATCTGCCTGGCAAAAGCCAATGGCAGGGGGGGCACATCCAGAGGGAATGGCACAAGCACCCACACATGGACACATGAATGGCCACTACCACTGAGCACTGCCCTGAAAACTCAAGCTTTCATTGGCTATTTACCTGCTCACGTTGTCTTTGGTCAGTGGTGCTCCTTTTGAGTGCTGAAAGAGAGTTCCACACTCCACCAGCCTACTCAACAAGGCCACCTCCTGCACAGAGTACAACGTGGTCACAGCAGCACAGAGCGGGCTCGTCCGGGATTTGAACCCGGGACCTCTCGCACCCAAAGCGAGAATCATACCCCTAGACCAACGAGCCAGCGCAATCGCAGCTGGACCCAATGGATCGCATCTGGATTCTGAGTGAAACTTTCTCACTTCTCTCCCGGTCATTGCACAAAGCTTTGGGGCTTGCCCAAGTTGCACGCAGGGCTCACTCACTTCAGTTTTTGTGCTTCTGAAAAATTTCCTCAAAGACTGATGAAGAATGGTGACTGGAAACTGACACAAGGGAAGTTTGGTAAAAGTGCCGCACGACTGACACAGAAGCCTTCGGAGGCCTCAGTCCGCACACGCTGAAAGGCAGTGTAACTATGACAGAATGACAAAGCTCTTCTCAGTTGTCCAGGGGAAATTCCAAGACCCAGGAACATGTCATTTACCAGCCAAAACTGGTCACG